>NC_073693.1:316787146-316821681 GCF_029784155.1 Uranotaenia lowii
TAGATTTGGGCTTTATTCATACCAAACTAGCTTGTTCTAATAGTAAAAGATTCTGTCAGAGAAAACAGCTGTCAAAACAAACTTTTTTCATAGCAACCGAAGCAATTGCTTCAAGTGACTACTCGATTGCTCGATTTGTTTAGCAAAAGCAATTGCAATTTTTTTCATACTGAAGTTACTAATAACTTCAGTAAAACTCTTCGAAAAGAATTTATCACTCAATAAAATCACGTCACATTTCTGGAGACGACAAAAAGTATGTTTGATAACAGATATTATAAAGTCTTACGAATTTTTTTCCGGAAAAGAAAAATATAAACTTGAAATTAGATGTGTTCGAAACTTAGTTTCAACGCCGGTTTCAGTGGTGGAATAGATTTATCTTTCTTCAAGTTTTTAAACAACTACACATCACATTAGCGATAGCTATTTATAACTTTCCACTTCTCATATTCTCGAACCGAGAACGTTCTCATTTCTCAATAAGTACACTTACTTCTTCTCAAAATTTCCGGCAACACTGTTGTGTTACCATGAACCTAATTCGAGTAGTCTCGCTTAACCGTGTGATGATGTAATCATTTGTACTGTAATCATCATCACCTTTTATTTTTTTCTGTAATCATCAATTGCATATTGGCTCAAAGAGAACGAAACCAAATCAAACTGTTCTGGTTCTTCGACGGTGGTTGATGCAGGTCTCCCGCTCCTGGATCGGAATAATGAGGAAAATGAATCTTGAATTAAAAAAAAAATCAAAATAACTATATGCCAATAAATAATATTGCATTAATGCCTTCAACAGAAATTGTTAAAAGCTTAAAAAGCCAAAAAAAAGTTAACAATCTCAATGATTGAGGGGCAAATGCAGATAAGTGCATATTTTGATTGAGTCAAATAAATTTTCCTAACAATTCATTGTAGAAAAATAATAAAGGCATTGAAATTTAAAAAAAGCTTCGCGGGCCGCACAAAAGAGTCTCGCGGGCCGCGTGTTGCTCATCCCTGCGGTAATCTAATATATAAAGGCAAACTTATGCACAGTGGTCCAGAAATGATAATTAGCTGGAAACAATTATATGCGTCTTTCCTCAAGTTTGATAAATTTAATATTTTAGACGAAATTTTACAACAACTCAAGGCCATTTGAATGAAATAATCTTAAGGAGGTTCATAAAGTTTCAGAAATATGAAAATTATTTTCGAACTGTGATAAGATGTTCTACAAAATTGTAGAACCTAATAATTTATGAAACTTTGTCGAAGACATCAAACGTCAATCTCTTGTAAAAAAAGTTTTATATTTTTTTCAAAAGGTTAGGGTGGTCCTACGGAAAACAGTTTTTCGTAATATCATTTCAGGGTGATATTTTATCAAAAATATTAGGTAGGCAAGATGTTAGGCAATTATTAAGCGCATCTTTTGTGAAATACGGATTACCAAAATTTGTTTCTGTTTTGAAGTTATTAGGTAATTTGTGTTGAAAAATGACTCTTTTTGAGCTGCAATAACTCTAAATGGAGCAAGTCGAAAATTTTATACATGATTGCACTCAAAAGTTCATATTACAGTCTTTGCAATATAAAAAGACTGGAGGTTTTTTTTTTGTTTCAAGCGATCAATTGTTGTTTACGGTTAAGTAAAAATCGCTTAAATCGCTAGATAAACAGATAGAATTTGTATCTGTGATCTTCAAGAACTCATAAACTACTGGACCGATTGATGTGACATATGTCATGAAGTGGTTTTTCGAGTAAACAATTGTACCAGTGAAGTTTTGAGTCCCTCCCATTTAAGGGAGGGAGGGTTCCCTTACAAAATAATTCATTTCAATTCAATCATTAATAGTTCTCATCAAGTTTTGTCAAAATGTAAACATTTGCATGAATCTATAGTACACAAAAGCCCATCTCATTCAATATAAAGAAAACATGAAACAACATTTGTCAGAAAACACCCAGGGTAGTTTTCATCGAGTGATAAATAAAGCATGTGTTATTATTCATTACATTTAATGGACCTTCCCACTTAAATATTGGGAGAGGAGGGAGGGGTGCTTGACTCTATATTTTTTTATAACTTAATAAACATATTGATTGCATGCAAAGGCAAGGAACTCACGTTTTTTAAATGGTATCTATGCTCTATTATTTGTGAATGTTGAAGCACCCTCCTCCCCTCGATACTCAAATAAGAGGGTCCTTTATATCTTAAAAAATCACATATTCTTGATTTATCACTCGATGAAAACTACCCTGGGTGTTTCCTGAAAAATTTTGTTTCATGATTTCTTTATATTGAATGGCGTTCCCCTTCTTTGATGGGAGAGGCTTTTATTCGCTATAGATTAAGCGGTGTATTCGAAAAAAAAGCAACTCTTGGTTTTGCGAATAACCTTTGAATGCAAAAATCGGGAAATCTGTCGATTCTTTTCTCGAGGTCCCGGCAAAAATTCAAAATGAAGAGTTTAACACTCTCCTGCATACGAAACGCTATCATTTTGGTATTTTCAAATTTTCTGGTAGTACTATTGCAAAATTTTCTAATGCCTCAAAAATTCAATTAGCAGTTATAAAACCTGTTGATGTACGAGTAATCAATGAAGGTTTGTTTTAGAATTGAGTTAAACTTCATTTATTTCCTTCGTCAATTCCTTATACCATAACTTAATTCTATAGCGATTATCATCTTGTCGCTTAAAACTAACTAATTCCCAAACTCAGAATCAACCAATGATGATCGATGATGATGACAACAATACAAATTTTGTATTGTTGTCATCATCATCGATCATCATTGGTTGTCAAAACGCTATTGTTTTCAGTATGCAAATTGACCGAACAAAAGGGAAAGAGAAACCAAAACAAACCAATAGGGTTTCATTCATTTTCAAAAAATCCATTGGTAGAGGCATACAACCCTAAAGAAAATTTGTCTAATGTGCAATATATTTGATAAATTGCCTAATGTGCATGATGTGTTGAATCATCATTCGCAGCAACCGGTGTCTTTCTATAGAGAGTTTTTCTAATCCCTTCTTGTTGTGATCTTGTGGCATTGGTGTTCATGGCACATTAGACCGTTTATCAAATACGGGTAGCGAGTGTCCAGGAGGACGAATTTGTTTAAGAGGATCCGAAAAACTCTTGAATAACTATTCTTTTGTTTCAAAATCTGTCATTCCTTTGCCGATGATTTTGATACTGTCAACAGATTGTGAAACGGAAGTTCTTAATGATAATAAAAACCGCAAAATAAAACATTCAGATTCTTTTCGTACCGATTCTTTATTGGAATTGTTTGGTTTTATAGATTATTGGTCGTTTTCGCTTTTAAACTTAGTTGTGGTACGAAAAAAAACATTGCTTATCAAATTCAATGTACCTTTTATACAGTTTTTAATAAAAAAAAAACCAGGTCTAGGTCAAAACCAGGTGTGGCTAAGATTTAAGCAAAATGTTCGTATTTCAAAACTAGCAAACAACAGAAATTGAATTTCTTTCTGAAATTTCGCTTCACAGATCCGCCTGTTAACTCTTTATGAACATTGAAGTTGAAAAATGTTTGCGTTTTTTCCAGAGATCTTTAGGATTCAAAACCTTATGGCCCGCAGGAAAAATGAATATTGACTTTCAATTTCCCCCGAATTTGAGCAACTTTTTTTTTATCGATGTACATAAAGAGCCCACAGGTGGATCCATGATAGAAAATTTGCATACACAAATACAATTTCAGCTGTCCGCTATCATCAAATAAGGCAATTTTGGCGAAAATATTGGTCTCCCATAGTCCAAGCCATATATCATTTTCCTAGCTCTATCTGTTTTATTTTTACAATTTAGATAATTTTTAGTATTTTAGCACTTTTTATTGGCTTCGGAATTCCCGAAATATTAAAGCGTTTCCCGAAATTCAGAAATTCCCGATTTTTTTTCCCGGAAATTCCCGCTCGGAAATCTTGGGTAGGATACCCCAGGTATAACGTGATGAAAATGGTTGAGAAAAGTTCATTTTATAAAAGAAAAGGTTCATTTAAACTTTCTCAAACTCTTTCAGCGTTTAAAACGGAATCGGAAAAAATGACAGGTTCAATTCCAGAGACTCGTGTATTTGACACCATAAGCTTTATATATTTTTCAAAAAGTATATTGATTGACTGGAAATACACATGCATGTTTAATATGAGCCAAATTATTAAATTTCTGATAAACAATATCTGTTATTCAAGTAAGCAGTAAATGAAATGTGACATTAGACTGAGTTAATTTGGGGTCATTTTTTATTTCATGCAACCCTGGGGTCCTCAAAGCTTCGTTTGGTCCAAAACTTATCCATGATTTTTTGCAGAATTTTTAAGTAACGTTTTCGTAAATTTGAACTTTCAGGTTTGTATGGAAAAGTTGAATATTTTGTATTGAAAAATTGACATCATTTTTGTTTCTTCTGTGGAACCGAGCCAGCTGATGGTTTTTGTGCCAATTTATAAATTTTCTAAAGGAAATTTTCCGCTGATCAATTTTTTTTTGCAGACTTCGTATCTTACTAGGCAAAAAAGTTATTAGCTTTTTAACAAGGGTATGTCTTTTTGAACTGATAAACAATAAATTCAATTGACATCACTGCTGGGGCCTCGAGTAGTATTGCATGAAAAGTAGTCATGTAAAATCTCGCTAAGCATCCAGCAGTGATGTCAATTGATTTTATTATTTTTCAATGGGCAAAAAACATTCCTCCATTAAACACCTAATAACTTGCCAAATAAGATACCAAGGTACGGTCTTAAACAAAGTAATTAAATTTATTATTTGGCAAAAAAAAACATTAGCAGGCTCGGTTCCACAGAAATAAACAAAGATGGTGAAGATTTTTCAGTCCAAAATGTTCTATTTTCCCATACAAACCTAACAATTCTTATTTTCTCCTGTAAACATTACTAAAACTATCTGCAAAAAATCAAGTATGAGTTTTGGACCAAAACAAAGCTTTTAAGACCTAAAGGGTGAGAAATTCAAAAATGACCCAAAATCGACTCAGTCTAATATGACATGCTCAAGGCCCGAAGAAAAATTTGGCATGTCTTAGTTTCGTTATTAAAAACAAACCCAGTTCTCGATACTGGTTGTTAAAGTAATGATTCTCAGCTCCTACGAATTTTTTTATAATGGCCTTACAAATTTCAATGAAAACCGTTCAGATATGTTTAAGGCCCTCAGAATGAAATGGGTATAAGTGCAAAAATTATCGATTTGGAGTTTATAGTGGCATACGATTTTTTTGTGATTTTAAGAATTTCATTTAAATACTTTTACCTTCGAAACAAAAATGTATCATTTCGAAAAATATATGGAAAAGGGTCAAACGAAACAACTTACAAGCTTGTTTTCTCGAAATTTGCTTTTGTGCTTTTTTCCCCCTTTTTACCAAGGGCGTCATTTGGTCATAGCTTTTTAAAAGTCATTTACAACGGTCGCCAAAGAAAATAAAATTTCTATGCGTAGCTTCACTGATATGCTTTCCTTCCCTAAAGTTGAGCGGCCATCGGGTTTGCTCTTGTAAAACATCCTCTGATGAAAAAAAAAAGTGAATGATAAGTCACGAATTATATTTTAGTGATAATGGAATCAAAGCAATGTCAAAGTTTCCAAATGTGGAGTTCTATTAAATAACAGAAGTTTTGATTGAAATTCCAAATTTTTTTTTATCTTCGTCATCTTCTGACTCGTTCAGAAAGCCCCGATAGAATGCCAACTTCAAAGGTTTGAAGTTATGTTTATATGATGTTTATATGATGTTTATATGATTTGAAATTTAAGAAAAGTGTAAACAACTTTCGGAATTTACCATCATACAGATAACTATGACACGTCAGTACTAAAAAGATTCATAAAACGCCCGCTCTTATTGAATCAGAAAAATTATTGAAAAATCTTGTAACGATATTTTTAACATGATCATTTCTCGCCTAAAAATCATCCACTTCATTTGTGTATCTCATGATCAACGAATGTTATAATTATTTGTTCTTGAAAAGTATATTTGCCAAATTGTGCATGGAGTAACTCATTTATGATTTTTTTTGTAGGTTTCGTGGTGTCCTGCGCCTGCGACAACGAACGGTCGGCCACCTACATGGCGATGGGCAGCTTCCTGCCGATTGTGATGCTGTGCGGCATCATCTGGCCCATCGAAGGGATGCATCCGGTAGTCAAGATTTTCTCCGTCTTCCTGCCCCCTAACCAAATCCACCGAATCCCTTCGCTCCATGCTGCAACGTGGCTGGCACATCGAGAACCCTAATGTTTACATCGGTTTTGCCTCCACGACCGTCTGGATCCTGATCTTCCTCACCATCAGTATATTGTTGCTCAAGTTTAAGAAGGGCTAGAGGAGCTGACCCATTCTAGATTCATCCCATATCGTTTTAAAATTCTTGCTCAAGGGGTAACTGTGGACTTTCATTGTTACGAAGGCTTTCTTAGGGTAATTAGATTGTCTCTGTTTTCTAAGGGAATGATCCGAATTTACTGTACTGTCTTAGATAGATTCAATTGATTTCTGTTTTCTGAACGGAGAGAACTGATGAGCGATAGTTTAAAGATGAAAACAAACTTGAAAGATTTTATTACTTGTAAGTCAGGCATACTGTGTATATAATCCCCCAGTCTCTAATTTATGAATCATGAACAATAGTTTTAAAGAAGTATACGTTAAAAAGAAAGTGTGACTAGGTTTAACTTCTACCTTTATTTTTGTGTCTCTTCATATTCGTTTGTGATGGTTTAACTCTAAAGGCAGATATAAATTAAAACTGAAAAAAAAAATCATAAAGCTATCAACTTTAGTTCGGCAAGTTGCCAAACCAATTTAGCAGGAGCACATCTACACGCTCCACCGAGCAGCTAATAAAGTGGTTACAAATAATTGAAAATTTAACCGACAGCGCTTAATTTGAATCCGAACTTTCCAGCAAAGGCCAATCCCGCCCATCAGCATCGGAAGTAATAATACGTGTCGATTTGAAGCGTGACTGGTTTTCCGCTTGCCTGGCAGCGGAATCTTAGAGGAAAATGAGGGGAGGCAGCAGGTATCTCAACCTTAAGATCAGAGAAAAGGGGAGAGATTTAATTAAAGCGTCCTATTGTGATTTCAGTATTAGTAGGTATCTCTTCAGCCCCGTCAAAAAGGATTTGAGGGGAAAAATAAACGCCCCTCGGAATTTTTCTCATCATAACAGACTTTGTCAAGTGACGTGATGAGCGCCGGATTGGGGCTGCACTGAATTTTGATCTTCGAGTTCATCCTCACTAAACCACATGAAAGGATGTTGAACTCTTTGGAAACGTAAAGATGGTGCTGGAAAATTCTTGTTAAGATCCTGTGAAAAATCGTTAATCTCTTGGTAGAATATTAATTATTTATAAACGCATTTCAAAGTGTAATAAACATTTTCGAATCATACCTTAACTACTTTCTTTTATTTCTATTCGAAATTTTTCTATTTTTGTATTTTTCGTTATTTTCGTTATTTTTGTAGTTTTTGTGATTTTTGTAATTTTTGTAATTTTTGTCATTTTTGTCATTTTTGTCATTTTTGTCATTTTTGTCATTTTTGTCATTTTGTCATTTTTGTCATTTTTGTCATTTTTGTCATTTTTGTCATTTTTGTCATTTTTGTCATTTTTGTCATTTTTGTCATTTTTGTCATTTTTGTCATTTTGTCATTTTTGTCATTTTTGTCATTTTTGTCATTTTTGTCATTTTTGTCATTTTTGTCATTTCTGTCATTTTTGTCATTTTCGTCATTTTTGTCATTTTGTCATTTTTTTCATTTTTGTCATTTTTGTCATTTTTTGTCATTTTTGTCATTTTTGTCATTTTTGTCATTTTTGTCATTTTTATCATTTTTGTCATTTTTGTCATTGTTGTCATTTTTGTC
Organism: Uranotaenia lowii; assembly: GCF_029784155.1. Classification (NCBI taxonomy): domain Eukaryota; kingdom Metazoa; phylum Arthropoda; class Insecta; order Diptera; family Culicidae; genus Uranotaenia; species Uranotaenia lowii. The sequence continues at coordinate 316,795,084 of NC_073693.1, forward strand.
ATTTTGTCATTTTTGTCATTTTTGTCATTTTTGTCATTTTTGTCATTTTTGTCATTTTTGTCATTTTTGTCATTTTTGTCATTTTTGTCATTTTTTGTCATTTTGTCATTTTTGTCATTTTTGTCATTTTGTCATTTTTGTCATTTTTGTCATTTTTGTCATTTTTGTAATTTTTGTCTTTTTGTCATTTTTGTCATTTTTGTCATTTTTGTCATTTTTGTCATTTTTGTCATTTTTGTCATTTTTGTCATTTTTGTGTTTTTTGTCATTTTTGTCATTTTTGTCATTTTTGTCATTTTTGTCATTTTTGTCATTTTTGTCATTTTTGTCATTTTTGTCATTTTTGTCATTTTTGTCATTTTTGTCATTTTTGTCATTTTTGTCATTTTTGTCATTTTTGTCATTTTTGTCATTTTTGTCATTTTTGTCATTTTTGTCATTTTTGTCATTTTTGTCATTTTTGTCATTTTTGTCATTTTTGTCATTTTTGTCATTTTTGTCATTTTTGTCATTTTTGTAATTTTTGTCATTTTTGTCATTTTTGTCATTTTTGTCATTTTTGTCATTTTTGTCATTTTTGTCATTTTTGTCATTTTTGTCATTTTTGTCATTTTTGTCATTTTTGTCATTTTTGTCATTTTGTCATTTTTGTCATTTTTGTCATTTTTGTCATTTTTGTCATTTTTGTCATTTTTGTCATTTTTGTCATTTTTGTCATTTTTGTCATTTTTGTCATTTTTGTCATTTTTGTCATTTTTTGTCATTTTTGTCATTTTTGTCAATTTTGTCATTTTTGTCATTTTTGTCATTTTTGTCATTTTTGACATTTTTGACATTTTGTCATTTTTGTCATTTTTGTCATTTTTGTCATTTTTGTCATTTTTGTCATTTTTGCCATTTTTGTCATTTTTGTCATTTTTGTCATTTTTGTCATTTCTGTCATTTTTGTCATTTTGTCATTTTTGTCATTTTTGTCATTTTTGTCATTTTTGTCATTTTTGTCATTTTTGTCATTTTTGTCATTTTGTCATTTTTGTCATTTTTGTCATTTTTGTCATTTTGTCATTTTTGTCATTTTTGTCATTTTTGTCATTTTTGTCATTTTTGTCATTTTTGTCATTTTGTCATTTTTGTCATTTTTTGTCATTTTTGTCATTTTTGTCATTTTTGTCATTTTTGTCATTTTTGTCATTTTTGTCATTTTTGTCATTTTTGTCATTTTTGTCATTTTTGTCATTTTTGTCATTTTTGTCATTTTTGTCATTTTGTCATTTTTGTCATTTTGTCATTTTTGTCATTTTTGTCATTTTTGTCATTTTTGTCATTTTTTGTCATTTTTGTCATTTTTGTCATTTTTGTCATTTTTGTCATTTTTGTCATTTTTGTCATTTTTGTCATTTTGTTACTTTTGTTCACTTTCTTCTGTCTTATAAAATATCATTTAATAGAATTTTTGAAATACTTTTATATTAAAAAGATCATTTTTATTTTATTTGTTTAAAACACCAGTTAACTCTTAAACAAATTTGCATAATTTTTCCGAAATGCAGGCTCCATCGACAATTTTTCGAACGATCCATTCTCGCAGATGCAACCTCTGAGGCAAATTTTCGTACAGGAACCGGTACGAATGGAACGCCACACACTTTCTCATAACATGGTCCACATTGCACAAACGCTTCGTGTGATCGACAATCACCTAGGTTTTATTGCAAAACAACAAAATATTTTATAAGATAAAAGATTAAAAACTTTAAAACTCACGAGCGCTGTTGACTTTCCGGGCAGTCGATATCTGTAAAACTACCAAGCAAACAACAACCAAAAGGATTAGTTTCATTGCTCAACCGTTTCTTCCTGGTGTTTCCCTCACAGCGAATACTTTTGAACTAGAAATAGTTCAGAGACACATCGCCTTCAAAACATTCAAGGCAATGTTTATCCAATTGGATGAATGAATATTTACCGGGAATGCATTATTTGAATATTAATTTGGAAATACTACGTCTCGAACAGGGAAACCCATATACACCGTTGCTGATATTAATTGCATAGTTCGATTTGTCCTGCAATGCAATCACCTACAACTACATGTGATTTATAAAAAAAAAACCAAACCTTCTTGTGAAAACGGAGTATTTTTTTCAATTTTGTTGTACAAAGATGTATATCTGTAAAATTGCGTTCTAGATCGGAAATCTACAATTATCAATGGTAAAGGTCAAATAACAATTTAAGGCCCAAGGTATTTTTTTTCGGTTGACGCAAAAAAACATTAAAGAAATTTATAAAAATTGAAGATAAATGGAGTTTACGGCTTTATTCTAGTTTTTTTTTATCTACAGAATATTTAATAAGTTCGAACACATTATTTAACAAGCTATTGTGGTAAAAGTGTAGCACATTTGTAGATCAAATATTTTAGAGTTATTTTGTACTATCATCACACAAACAATTCCTGATGATGGGTCCCCCTTCATTAAGTGATCACTTTCATCAGCTTTTTTAAAGAGTCGATTTTAAATTATCGTGATTTTATTTTGTATTTAAAATTATTTAGCACCCTCTGAACGATTAAAATGATACTTACGCATGACATGCATGGTGAAGGCACTGCGTTGTTTGATTTTAGTGATAAAAATATGTTTACAATTTTCCAGTCTATTAAGGGGGGGGGGGGGGGGGGGGGGTAGGGTCTAACGGGTATAAAAAACACCATTTTCACGATTTTTTTTCTAGAGCTATCGTTCAAACAAATGTAATCAAATTTGTTGCATTATACAAAGCATTGTTAAAAGAACATTTAGTATTTTTTTCATAGAAAAATATTGAAAAATGAGCCGGTGACGGAGAACTTTCGAGGATACCTTTTAGAAAACAGGATTTGCGGTGGACACTGTATCTCAGCACAAAATCATCTGAAGTCAAAAAATCAGAGCAAAATATTTTTAATAGATGTTTTTCTGGACTCCAACGTTTTTATTCAACTTAAAAAAAAATTTATGAAATTTTTGTGGCTGTTTGAAGTAAAAACTACGATTTTTCACGAAAAAATCTGCCATTTTTCACCTGTAAAATCTCCCCAAAGTAAAAAAAAAACAAAAAAGAGAAAACGTTGGGGTCTGGTATTTTATACGTAGAAAATATGTTCCAAATTTGAAAAGAATCGGATAAGACGTTTTCAAATGACGATGTCCACGGACTTTAAAAATGTGCTTTCGAGAAAAGTTTCTGCTCTTGCTTTCTTGCAGTATTAGATAGGAGGAGATAAAGGCCTATAACTTCTACAGTTTTGCTTCAATTGACTTGAAAATTTGACACAACATTCTTGAAATCTTTTACAATAAGAAAATAAAAAAATAAAAAAATCGATTTTTTGAAAGTGTTAGACCCTACAACCCCCCCCCCCCCCCCCTTTACATTTCTGTCTTATAAGTGGATTTCATCCTTTACAATAAAGAAATTAGATGCTCATTTAGGAATTAAGACATATGAAGTCAAATTAGAAAAAAATCTCAAAAAAAGCAACTACATTTCACAGGGTAATTCAAACTTCCAGAATTTATGGGAGATAAATGGTCAGCAAATCAAAGCTATCACTATATGTAAGTAATTCTGTATGAATTTGGAGGAATGACTGAATTCAATCTTGGCCCTTTAAGTGACACCATTTCATAGACCGGTATTTATAGGAGTAATGAGTCTGTAAATTTTATCACTCTGTTCAAATGAAATTGCAAAAAATGAAGCCTGGATTGCGTTTCAGATATAAAAGACGGCTTGAACACAAATATTTGTTCACACATCATGTGACTTATATTGGTTTTTCCATGTCAAGTGTGCACAGTAGACTGCCCCAAATGACCCGACTTTTGAAAAAGTTATACGCTGCAGGTTAAAATTGATCCTGGGCCTAGTACAAGATCTCATGCCAAATTTGGGCCGGATCGGACTACAGGAAGGGTTCGCTCAACGAGCCTGAAGATTGTTTGGGGTTTTGAGACATTTTGCTCGGAAGAAACGTGAAAAACCTGCTTTTCATCATTAACTTTGGTTCCCGTTGGCTGATTTCTTTCAAAAACGGTTTTTCTTAAAGGAAAGTATCAATGCTAATGAATCGGGGCGGTCGCACATATTGACGCCTCATTAACAGTATTGAATACCATTGTAAAAAGTTAGCCCATTTTTGAAGCCTAATAACTTTTGAATCTTAACTCTTATCGAAATGCAGTCTTCGGATAAAATATAAATCATAATTAAGGCTTTAAGAAAACCCGAAGAAAGAAATCGGCCGACGGAAACCAAAGTTGTTGTTGAAAAACTGGTTTTTTATTTGGCATAATAAATCGTCCAGTCATGTTCCTAAGCCCCTGTGGTTATGCAATTTTTTTTTAAATTGTCAAGCACTTTTCCGCCCTTGCTTCTTCTGAACTAACAAGTGAATATCATCCAAACTCAAATATTAGAAAAAATTAAAAATTGCAATCGAGCGCTACAACAATGGTTTAAATCGGTTATTATTTGACGAAACGGCATGCATTTCACATTGAGTGTTCTGGTCGGAAATTTAGTCGCCTCATTAAAACAGTGATGAATATCACCCTTAAAAAAAATAGCCAACTTTTGAAGCTTAATAACTTTCGTATCTTAACTCCAACTGAAATGCAATCTTCGGATGAAATATTTGTCATAATTTAGGCTATGAGAAAACTCGTTTTTGAAAGAAATCGGTTGGAGGAGACAAAAGTTATTGACGAAAAACTGGTTTTTCATGTTCCTCTCGAACCAAATGTCTCAAAATCCCATACAAACTTCAGGCTCGTTGAGCGACCCCTTCCCGTGGTCCGATCTGGCCCAAATTTGGCATGAGATCTTGTACAAGGCCCAGGATCAATTTTAGCCTGCAGCGTATAACATTTCACAGGTTTTAAATTTCCCATACAAATTTGGGGCAGTCTAGTGCACAGTGAAAAAAAATCGTATCCGGAATTCGCCAAACTTGGCCAATAGACTCGCTAAGGTCTAGAATACCAATCCTGAATTTTTGAGAATCTCATCAATCGTTTCTGGACTCTTCATCATTTTTTCACGATTTTTAGATAGTCATCATTTTCAAAATGCAATATATCCGAACTAAGAAGTCATAGAAAAGTGATAAAATACTCGTCGTAAAGATTTTATTAAAATCTATTGATTGATTCTATTTATGTATTGATAAAACGACGTTTATAACGTCAAATATACGATCTAGTTAGTTTTCTCAAGGAAAAGTATTTAGGTTTGAGAAATGGTTCTATCAATTTTTGGTACCCTTCCCTTCTTCCAGTGAAGAGATGTTCTTCCAGTGCGAAAACTTTAAGGGGAGAGGGTATTCCCATACAATTTTTTACATTACTCGGGAACTTATCCAGCAACTGGCAACAAATTTGAAATGGTACCCTCCCATTGAGCACGAAGAATGTTTCTATGAATATTTGGTACTACCGCCCCTTCCAGTGGGGATAAGAGGGATATCAAGGGGAGAAAGAGAGGAAAGGGGTGGAGCTGCTTTAACATTTTTTGCAAAGCTCGAGAACTAACCGAGCAAATGGCACCAAATTTGGTATGGGAGGGCTTTTGGATACGAAAAATGGTTATATGCTTATTTCAGACTCCTTTCTCCTTCTATTGGGGATAATGTTAGGCAAGAGGTAGCTCCTGTACAATTATTTTGAATAAACCAAAATCTAATCTAACAAATAAAACCAATTACATGGGAAATTATTTGGGTACGATAAATGATTCTATGACTATTTGAAACACCATCCGTCTTCCAAAGAGTACATCGTAAGTTGGAAAAGGTCCCAATACAATTTTGTTGGTATAACTGGAGAAGTAATTAAGCAAATAGAATCAAATTTTACATGGGAAGGTTTATGAGTACGAGATATGTTTTTATTCATGTTGCCTAGCAATGTGGAGATGGGAATGAACGGAAGGGTTTCCATATAAATGCTGTTGTATTGCTTAATAACTTATCAACCAATGGAATCTAATTTGATCTGGCTATATTTTATTTTGCAAAAAACATGGAATTCCTACCTAATTCTAGCAGTTGCGGATGAGAAGGGTAACAGAGGCCCTCCATACAATTTTTTGGCAGAAATCGAGTTCCTCTTAGAGAGACCATATTACGTAAGAGAGGTTGAAATTTGAGACTCTCCCTTCAATCTCGAAAAATAATCAGACAAACGGAGTGAAATGTGACTTTTTTCGGTACTCTAAATATATCTATAGTAGTTTGTGAGCCCTTTCCACATTGAAAGGGGGAAAGGGTGATGATTCCATACCAGTAAAACATACATTTTAGCATAACCCAAGCAACCAAAAGTCTCGTTAAAAAGCTCAAACACAGCTTAATCAGCATAATCAATATGCTGAAGTTCGTTTTATTCAGCCCAAAATTTAAGTTCTTATTGAAACTTTTAAGTTCCATAACAGATTTGAACGGCCTTCTGTTAAGCTCACAAGTAATCGTTCAATCAGCAAAAACAAACAAAAATCTCCCCTCATCTCTCTTTTTTCGGTCACCATCAGCCCATGTGGTTGCTGCTGGTTTCTCGACATTCATCCATCTTTTTCCTCTCATCACCTCAATTTATCTGACATAATTGCTTTGTTTTTGACTATGTTCGATACATGCTGAAAAACACATCAGTTCTGCTAAACATTTGTTTTATTTGCTTACTCAAGCAACGAAACAACCAAATGAAAAAAAATTAGTCCTGATATCAGATTTGAACCGTAACCCTTTGAGATGGTAGCCAAACACGTTGCCACGAGGCCAAGTCTAGATGTTGCCTTACCAGCAGCTAAAAATCGAAGTGGTTAGAAGCTTTCCTAGAATAAGGGAAAACTGTACAAGACGCACCAGTTAAGCAGCGCACCGCTTTTTACAGCGATGCCCATCATCTATGAACCAAATGGAAAGTTCACGACGATTCAGGGATCACATTTACATCTTATCAAAAAGAAATAATTTGTTGAAAACACGATTTTGGTTCTATTTTTACGAAAATCTTGAACAGCCAGAAAACAAGCCGCAGGGTAGAACGCCACAACTAGTGGACAGAAAACACCATACCGAATGGGTGGTGAGAAATGGAACAATAATTATTCGGAATATAATAATGGAAACTTCAATTTTTTTATTACATGTTCATCGTATTTCTGCAAACTTACCATGCTTTGGCAAAAAAAATCATTTATTATTGCTTAATTTAACGTAAATTTTGCATTTGATAACAACTTAATTGGTAAAACGCCTTCTGGTAGGCAACGAAATGCAATTTCTTGATTGATACCGCTTCAAACATGGCGGCAGATAATTTTTTCGTGTCAAATATTGGTGCACCGTTTTAATTCAAACAAGTACGAAATTTGTTATAATTATGCATTCTAATCGTAATTTGGGAGTCAGCAAATAAAAAGCAAGACATTTTGTTTTGATATTTGGTTTTCCTCAAAAGTTAACAGCATTCAAAATTTGAGCTTAAAACACGTTGTTTTGCGGGCATTCTGCCCCAATTTTGATATGATTAATTTTAGTTAAAATTTGTGGTTAGTTAGTGAAATATAATAAAATATTAATAGTCATTAGAAAATGCATACGAGTGTTATAACGAAAAGCTGCAGTTGGATGAGATAGCGAAGACTGGTTTACTATAAAACCTTATATGTTAACCAAAAAAATAACAAGTTTTAGGCATAATTCATTAATCCTTCTGTTTCTAAGAATTAAAGTCGTTTTTGTGAACTTTTTATCTAAAAAATCATGAAAAATCTCGTTTGCTACAATAAAAATGAAGAAAAGCACCATTCGGAGCCAAAGATTAGTGTATTTTTGAGAAAGAATGGCATGGGCCATTTTACCTCGCTGGTGCGTCTTGTACAGTTCTCCCCTACCTGCAAGAGCAGTCAGCTGACAGTAGCGAAGACGCATGTTAATTATTACTCTGAAAAATTACGGAATGGCGTATAAATCAAGCATTCGTTAAAATAATATCGGTTTAAAAAAACGGAATTCTATGTTTATAACATTTAAGCATAAAATTAAACAAATTCTTGAGTTTATTTTGATATTTAATTCATGAATTTCTTCAACTGACGTTCAATGTGTGATAAATTCGGGATAAGTAAATACAGATGGCGAAATACTTAAAGTGAATAAATTTTCTCTTTTCAAAAAAATCTTTGCGAGTTAGCTTTAGGTGGAAAATTCAATTTAAATTATACATTTCAACAATTTCCCAGCAAAAACATATGGTTTTAAGATTTAATGCCATTTTGCGATATTCGTTCTCATTTTTAATAATGAAATGGCGGACATGTCACAAAAAGGCTATTTGAGAAACTTTTCGGAACTTCAAGTCCATGGAAGACTATTTGAGACCAAATTTTTAACTTTTATACTGAACGGAAGAGATTGACCTGGCACAAAAAGGCTGTTTAGGAACTTTTTCAAACTTCAAGTCCATAGAAGGCTATTTGAGGCCCTATTTGTAACTTTAACACTGAGTTACGCGATTGACGTGTTACAACAAGACTATTTGAGGAACATTTTGTAATGCTAATATTCGAGAAAAAATTATATTAATTCCCTTTGGAACCTTTGATCAGCGAAATTCGAACTTTGGAGGCACACGTTTAAGTTGATATGGGAATTTTGGTTGCTTGGGAATTAAAGAATCAATGAAGATTTTAAAATAGAGCAGAAACACAAGATCTTCGATAACTAATTTAGAGATCAAGTTTTCGAAAATAGATAAAATCATCTTTGTAGTGCAATTCTCATTTTTAAGCTGTTGCTTTTGAATAATGTTGAACTTTGATTAAAAATGATGCCCGCAAAAACCATAAAATTAAAATAATTTCCAAAAATTTCATTCATTTTTGGGAGGTGTAGCAAAACACACCGGGTCAGCTAGACTCATATAGAAATGCTCTCATCCTTGTTATCTCGCGATTAAATTCACAGTTCTGCCTGGATTTTTTATATTTGTTTTCTTTAGAATTAGAAACTAACTTACTTATTCATAAATTTAAAATTTCTAAAATTTCTTAAAATAACTCGGAATTCAAAATGTTTACAAAGCCATTATCCATCTTCATTGCAAATGCTGCTAACGGTTTTCTTTTTTTTTAATTCAATGGTAAAAATAAACGATTTACTTTTTTGTATAACTTTGAGCGAAGAAAAAGATAACAAAGAAAGCAAAAATAAAATTCAATTGATGCATTGTCTTTGACATTGATCGTGAAATAGCAAAGATGAGAGCATTTCTGTATGAGACTTAGAGCTATTTAATTCTTTCAATGACAAACGTCAGTAATAAGTAGGATAAACTACTGTTAAACTTCCTTATTGGGCATTTATATTAAGGCAGTTTTTTTTTAATATAAAACTTCTGAAACAAAGCTCCGGCTCTGATTGACCAGATTTGAGATTTGACTGAAAATCACAGCTTTAGTTGGCTAGCAAATTTTCCTTTCTGGATTCTTAGAGACTGTTTATCTGAAATTCATTGATATTGAACATATTTTCGAATTATGTTCGTCAAGTTATGTCGTGAGACGGAATACTATGTAAATAAATAAATAAAAATATTTTCGAATTTTTATTTTCAAATAAAATTGAATTCGGATATTTAACATTTATCCACAACAATCGGCAACTACATCACCTCTTTCATTCTTCAGCACAACTTCCGCAAAATAAGCTTTCTCAAAATTAACCGTTGATCACAGGATTCGCCAAGCATTTTTTGATCGTAACGCAAGCTCCATCTGATTTCCGGCGGATGTAGCCCTGATCACAGTAACATCCCTTCAGACAAACGGCAGGGCAAACCCGCGGAATATCGGGCACCCCGCAAACTTTCTCAATGCATGATCCACAAGTTGTAAAGGATTCGTGTGCCCAACAATCACCTTGAACATAAATAAAGGATATAGTAAGTTGACTAATTAATCTTCTGATTTTTTTAACTTACGTTGGCTATAAGCTTTTCGAGCGGTTATAAGCTGCAGCACTGCCAAGGTGGCAAAAATCAACATGAGAAGCTTCATCGCTGTGATTTGCTGTAGGGCTCAACGTTCTTTGAGGCATTCTACGAAATGAACGTTGTTTTTAAACATTTTGGGCACTGTGTTTATTGCTATTTGTACAGATGTTTTATTTGCGATCAGTATTTGTGAGGAAGAAATTTCAATATTTTTCAAGGTAAAAAGTAAATAAATAGAAAAGAAGTAAGCAAGCAAGGAAGTAAGTAAGTAAGTAAGTAAGTAAGTAAGTAAGTAAGTAAGTAAGTAAGTAAGTAAGTAAGTAAGTAAGTAAGTAAGTAAGTAAGTAAGTAAGTAAGTAAGTAAGTAAGTAAGTCAGTAAGTAAGTAAGTAAGTAAGTAAGTAAGTAAGTAAGTAAGTAAGTAAGTAAGTAAGTAAGTAAGTAAGTAAGTAAGTAAGTAAGTAAGTAAGTAAGTAAGTAAGTATGTAAGTAAATATGTTAGCAAAAGTTAGTTCCAAACACATTTTCTTGCAAAATAAAAATTAGGTAATGTTTTAGCTTAATGTTTTTTATTAGAAAAACACTTTGGGATAAGAAATAATTTTGATTTATTTATATTTCTTACTCAAATGTGATGGAATATCATTATTCAACCCAATCAATTCGTTTTTTGATCATCTTTTTTCCCATGGCTAAACACTTTTTCTCTTTGATACAGACTCCGTCGGGCTTCTTCCGAATGAATCCAGCATTGCAGTAGCATCCCTTAATACAAACATCCGGACAGACCCTAGGGATGTCCGGAACTCCGCAAACCCTCTCATAGCATGATCCACAGCTTGTGAAAGTTTCGTTCTTCCGACAGTCAACTGAATATGATGAAGATATTATTATTTTATAAGTTGAATAAAACACGATCGATTTCTAACTCACGTTGGCTGTTCGCTTTGCGAGCGGCTGATAATTGAAGTACTGCCAATGTGGCGAAAATCACCAAAAGAAGCTTCATGATGGAATGTTTAAGATGTGCAACAAACACTTCAATGAGATATATTTTAAAAGTTCAGTGCTTAAATATTAAAACCAAGAAGCATCGAAATTGATGAGTCGTTTATTCAACTGGTTGAGTGTTATTCAATTTATTATTAATTTCGTTTTTTTTAGAAACAAAGTTGTTTTGAAATACTGTTCAAATAATAAACAACTGTTTTGAAATCTGGCTTTCACTTAGTAACCCAAATAATTTATCAGAAATTCAATAGGTGATGTTAAATAGTGATATGAAAAAAATGAAATTTTGTTTTAATTTTTCTAAGAATGATTAAAATTTTATTTTTAATTATTCAACCAATAACCAAACAACGTTTTTCGGTAATACAGGCTCCATTGGTTTGCTTCCGAATATATCCGGAATCGCAAAAGCATCCCTTGAAACACATTTCGGGACAAGCGATCGGAAAGTCCGGAACTCCACAAACCCTCTCGTAGCATGTTCCACAGGTGGAAAAGGACTCGTTTGGGCGACAGTCAACTAGATTTTAAGAATCATGATTAGGTAATCGATGAATTTACACTTTGATGAAAAGATTATCAACTTACGTTCACTGTTTGCTTTACGAGCAGCTATTATTTGTAGAACTGCCAAGATGGCCGAAATCACCAAAAGAAGCCTCATGTCGTAATGTTTTTATTTAAAATAAATACAGTTTTAAAGTATCTTGCAAATGTTGACTGTTTAAATAGCGAAATTGAAGAAACCTGGCAACCGATGTTATTTATTCAAATGGTTGAATGTTATTGAACTGATTGCCTCATTTATTTATTTATGGAACTGAAAAGACGATTGTTCAAATATTCAACAAATGGCTTTCACTTAAATAACACATTTTTGCAAAAAATAAAAACGATTTAAAGATAAACAATTCAAAATTGATAACGTAGGAGAGAGTTGGATAAAACTAACAACTTCACGTAGAAGCTCAAAAGATATTCAGATATTCGTGCGACTATATAGTTTAGTTTTTTTTTTGATATCTTACTTAAAAAATTTCGGAATTGGTAAAGGTTATATTACATAGATTCTAAAGATTTTTGAAACCGACCATAAACATTTTTTAAAATTGAACCGAAAAACTGACCTATGCAAAGTTTTTAACTCTCAATAATCACCAAAGGGGAATCCCAAGAAATCCTGAGAAAAGTTTATTCCACCGAGATAAGGTGTTTTCTCGAAAACAATTCTTATTATTTTTCAAAATTCGACTAAGCTGTTTAAAAAAAAACCCAAAAGATTTCTATGGAATGTTTAAAAATTGGCCTGTTAAATTAATCAAAAATTCCACGAAACCTCCAAATCCATTTGAATATTTCAAAAGCATCTGAAAATTAATTTTGCACTAGGGTAGTCCATGTATTTGTCGCTAGGGTGGTCCTTAACTACTCAAAAACCCCGAAAAAGGAAAAAAAATGTTGTAAACACCAAGTTTGGTATAAAAATGGTAAAAAATGACATAAACGATAAAAATTACAAAATAACTGAAGTGGAAGAAATTACAAAATTGTCAAAAATGGCTGAACTTACAATGGCAACAAATGACAATATGTAAAATGACATTGTTTTAGGACCACCTCAGCTGAAAATTAATCGATTATCCTAGCACGATAGAAAATCTTAGAAGACTTTTAAACATACATACACATGGGTTTGAAAAAAAATTGTGATTTATTGTAAAGGAAAATTATTAAACATTTCATTTAAATCAACCAAAAAAAAAACAAACAAACAAACAAAATACCGGTTTTCCGAACAATGGGTAAGCCCCAAAAAGTAGATTCTTTCGAGATAACAACAGATCTCGGTGATTAAGACCTTTCTTGGATTATTGGCGTCAAAATTAAAATTTCGACTTTTCTGATTTCCAGGAATGTATATGGTCGATTTAAGAAATTCGACATGGCCATTTTGGTTGCAAACCTAATGTATATACGTTACTCTTGCATAATATCTTTTATTTCTCGAAATTAAGGTAAAAAAGCAATATTGCTATAATCTTCAGATTTCCAAGATTCCACGTTTTTATTTGTATGTTGCTATTTGATGAAGAATTCATTAGTTTAAACATGGTAATCAATATTAATATGAGAACAGAAAATTATCAGAACCCTTAAGCAAACATCAGAAAGGTGGGCTGATAGTTGAAATAAAAAATCATTCGAGCGAGCTTGTGTGTTGATAACACCAGACAGCAAAATTCTCATATTTCCGAGGTGCAAAAACTAAAGAGCATAATTTGACTAAATTGGGCAAAATTTTTATAACCAAATATAATTTTAAGAGAGCTCTTTTCTTGATAAACATTAGAAAATTTGTTGAAAAATTGGTGCACTTTTTTGCAAGATAAGCTTGTCAGATTTTTAGATTTGAAATTAGTTTATTTTCTATACGCACTCTCGAATAGCCATCTTTTATATTTACCAGAATGCCCGGTTTTACCCGGATTTGCCCAAAAATTTGATACAAAATTTGGGAAATATCCGGTCCGGTCCAATTGCCAGGCTTACGTACAAAAATGCCCCGATTTTGCCCAGAATTAATCACTTTATTTGCAAAATCAAACAAAAAGCTCAAATTGAGTTATAGTTTTTGAATTATGCGTCCAAAAAATATTTTTTTGTCCAAACTTTATCAAAATAATTGTGAACGGTTTTTTGGAAACCTCAAACACGATAAAAAGCTGCTGATGTATTTCGAGGAAAAATGTTTCAAGTCCAGGTACGGTCCTAGAGCTAACCCTTAGGGATGGCGATGATTTTCCAAGTTTTCAAAAATCAATCAATAAAAAGGAACGAAAATATTTATCAGGTTAAAAAAAGATCTTTTTAAAAGAGCGAATGGAGGGGGAGAGGAGCTCCAAATGAGTATACAATGTTGATGAAAAGATAATTCTTGCAATTTGTATATGTGGTTATTAAAAAATTATCACTTTATGAACTCTCTAGAGAATCTCTCGTTATAATAGGCATTTAACAAATGAAAATACTACACACATTTTTGGGAGAAGAGAATGTAGAAAAAAAAATCTTCAAGTTATCCACCACAATTTTTTTCCTGAGCTTCTTAATATCAGCGCTAGGCTCACAAAAAAAATGAAAATGATTCTTTATTTTAATCTTCATATTTTGATATTACAAACCTATGTAGTTAGTTTTTTTTTATTGAAAACGTTAATTTAGATAAGCGGGTAAGCGGGTAATAAAGTATTTTTAGAAAACTTTTTCAAAACAATTAACATCGATAAATACCTCGGTAGCGTTACTTATTCAGTTTCAAGAATTTGATATATTTTTTTTAAGTACACCATATTTCATACACGATTTATCAAAAAAGGGTCCTACATATTTTGTGATATCACAATGTAATTTGTAAGAGCATGTTCGGTTGTTAACAACGTCATTTCAGGGGAAAGTGTTTCTAAATGCGCCTGCGGCCTTTTGACGAAATGGCTGATAAGACAACATATCTAATCAATGCACTTTATTTCAATGCATTTTGAGGGTTGAACCTAAGGCAAGAAAAAAATGTATGAATTTACCAGTAGAAAAAAATTAAAATTTCTGAAAGTCTGATAATGATTAAAAAGTAGAATCAGAGAGTGTTTTTCTACACTCCACTCATGTTTGTAAAATGCCTCTATCCTAAAATAACAGATGAAATAAATTGTTTATACGATTTTTATCATTAAAACTTCGAATCTAAACTCTTATTAACATCTTTCGAGAGAATTGAAGAGCTCAAAACAGATTCGATAAAGTTTTTCTTATGGATGAACTGCTTTCATAAAATAGCCACCCTAAATTTTGTTATATTTCAAAACATCATAAACGACATACATTTTCATAAAACTTCAGCTTTTTCGTATGAAATTATACGGAAATATTGTCAGAAAAACAGAAATTTTGCCCAAGACATAAATACGCGCATTCAGCCTGCACGGTTTGAGGTTCGGCATTTTAGACAACAGTTATAAAAAATGATTTTCTCGAAAGTTGAAGGAGATTTCATCATAAAGAATAACTCCAATATATAGAAAACAGATGACAGCTCATGTTTTTAAAGTCTTTGTATACATATTCGATGTATAATTTGAATAAATCAGTATTCCGCTTAAAAGGTGCAAACAGCCTACTTCTCCCCTATACCAAAATATTTTACAGAAATTCTCCTTTCGTTATGGACTACGATTTCGCTACAACTTAAGCGACCTTATTTTTTGAAAGTCTTAAAGGTTAATAACATTCTGTGTTTTTTTATGCTAGTTTCGATCCCTCAACTTTTTATTTTCACGATAATTTTATGTTGTTTTTTTATTTGCTGCAAATTTTCGCTTGTTTTTCAATTTTTTATTGTAGATGATCTGTATACACTCCACTGGTTTTGGGAGACCCAAAAATAGCTGGGTATCAACTATTCAACATAAGTTCACATGGTAAATGGTTCCAGAAATCCTAGAGCTAAAATTTGAATAAAAGGGAAAATTATTGATTCCATGAAGTGAGAGAAATGTGAGAAGTTTTTTTCAAGCTCATTCAAATGCCCGGATTTTTCCAGGATACTTGATCAAATAGCCCGGATTTTCATGGACAATTTGAAAAATGCTAAAATCTTGCTGATTTTTTTATTGCTAAAATATTACCCTGAAAATATGAGAATTTTTTTTTGTAGCTTCACTCTTACTTCATGAAAAGAAATTGTAATAAAATTTTCAGATCAAGAGATAGATGTTTATTGCAGCTTATATTTTTTTTTATATATTTCTTTAAAGTATACCTAGATTAAGGATTTCATAAATTTATCGTGTTCAACAATATTGTGGGACAAAGCAGGCATCTATATCATAGCTAGGCAACCTGATGTTCGCGAGCTGCATGCGGATATAAAGATGCAGCTCTTCAGCTCACTGCGGAAATATTGTATAAATTTTTGAATAAAATATTTATAAAATCATGCTAAACTGATTATTTTGTCTTGTGACCTGGCACATCGCAATCCAGAAGACAATTTTAAAATTATATCCACTGTAGGCAAAAGCGAAGAGGAACAAACGGCAAAATAGCTAATTTTGCAATTTAATGTTTTTCCCTGTTTTTGAAACATCAGCTTAGAGATCAACATTCAATTTATCATTAACCGTAAATTGAAAAATAACTCTTGTTTTAAAACAATAAAAACTTAAATAAATTTACCTATTTCCCAAACGTGTGTTCATTTTTGAATCAATCGATCAAAATTGAGCTGTACCTAACAGAAAAATCAATGTTAATCATTTTGAAACAGTAGTTTTAAGATTGCCTCTGTTTTGTTATCAATCAACGTAACTAGCATAAAATTTTATATTTTAAGGACTCGCTATCACTTTTTAGCCCTCTATAAAAAAATTCATTAGTGGAAATTTCCAAAATCGTATTACAATTACTAAACCTTTTCGAAAAATATTTACAACTTTGACGCTTAACAACATATAAAAATCATCTCAACCTTATTCTATTTATTTGAACTGAAAACGACAATTTAAACGTATCTGAATATAAATGGAGATACCTCATGAGCAATCCAGATTGCTCGGTATTAACCGAGCTTGTTCGGATTTTCAAAGGATTTTTTTTTGGAAATGCTCGGTCCTGTCTGGTTTCCCGGATATCGACGAAAAAGGCCTGATCTTTTCCAGCATTATTAACAATTTTTACGAAATTTCAAATTTTAAACTTTTTTAAGCGAAATAAATTGTTATGCTTTTTTTGGAATTGTGAGATCAAATTTGAGATGCGCCTTGGCAATAAATCATTTTTCGTGTGTTTGTTTTCAGCCTTTCTCTTACCTTTTTTTGGAAAATACCTAGATTTTTACTTGATTCGCCGTGATATAACCCAGTTTTGAGTTGAAAATTTAGAAACTCAATTTGCCTGGCCTCGGATTTGCCCAGCCTGCATACGTACTGAAAAAAACTGTAAAGATTACTCAATAAATATCGGGATAAAAGTGAAAAGATACATAAAATTAAAATACGGTATTCCAAAACTGAGAATTGAGAAATACAAATTAAAGTTTGACTGCTTTTCACACTCCAATCAGCATTTTGAATCAATAAAAAATTCAATTCTGAATATTTATTTGTAAACTTTTTCACAGGCTACATACCTGTAGTTATTAACTAAATTGACCCTTCCACCCTAAAGCAATTTCATTTATTATTAAAATGTTGTAAATTAAAAAAGCAACTTTTAGAATCTTTGAACACACTTAAAATTTCAAGTGCGATGCCTGCAGCTAATTTTTACCAAACGCACATAAATTATCAAGGAGGTTTCAGTAAAGGGCATATCCATGAATTGATGTTGTTATTGAATTGTACTGTTTCTTTATTATTTTTTACGAATTTTAATGAAGGCTACAAAATTACATTATTACAACTCTATACTAGTCAAACCACAGAGTTTTTTTTCAGTAATTTAAGCTTAAGCATAAATCTACAATTTATTAAATTCAATTGTTTATTCAATTGAATGCACAATACTGAAAAATCACAGGTGACACAAAATGAGATTTTTGAATCTTCCAGATGCATACAATTCAGAAGACACGTTCGTCATGCATGTTTTTAAATTTCACCAGTTGTCAGAAGCATAAGTTTTGAAGATTAAAATTTTCGGTTACATACATTTTAGTTGAATTTAACCAAAGGTTGCCAGGTTGCCAGGTTGCCCATTTTTTCCTGGTTTGCCCGGATATTTGGTATAAATTTTGAGAACAATTTTGTTGGGATTTGAATCATCAGTTTTGTAAACAAATGCCCGCTTATGTTAAAATGTTCAAATCTTTCACTTCAACATCATGTAAAGTATTTTTTTTTAGCTTGATATGGATATCAAATTCTTTACTCGATATTTGCAACACATTGAAGTTTATATTAAAACAAACCATGTCAGAAAAGTTGACGATACAGAACAAAATTCCATTTACTTAATGGTAATCAGAAATAGATTTCAAAGAAATATACCAGAGTTAGAAAAACACTAAACTGGTTTTAAAGTTAACTTCGTTAAACTAATATTCGTTGATCATCCATATACTATGTTTTATATATTACTAGCTGATCCCATACGAACTCCGTTTCGCTTTCAACTTGGAAAATGTCATGAACAGTTTGTATGAAAGTCAATTGCTAAGCATTTTCTAGATGCACTTCTGAATTCATTGTTAAGTAATAATTGCAAACATATTGGACGATCAATTCGTCTGTCGTCTGCTACTAAATTTGAAATCAGAAATCAAAAAACACGTGTATAAATTTCGACTAAATCATTGCATAACAAAGCAATTCTTGCCAAAAAGCTAAACCCCTTTCGGTAGCCTCTTATACAATCTTTGATATCAGAAATCGACTGCCCGTCTTTCAAAACTCCCGTGTACAAATTTTCAAAGCAATCCGTTGTATAATGACGTCAAAATTGCAAAAAATAGTGAAAAATTAATTTATATGGACGACTCCTTTAGTCGACCCCTGGCAAAACATTTGACATTTGACATCGATTGCCCGTCCCTGAAAACTACCGTGTGCAAATTTTCATCCGAATCCGATGTATAATAACGACGATATTGTAAAAATATTGCAAGGTTTATATGGACGACCCCCTTTGCCGGCCCCTTAAACTGAATTTAATACCTTATATCCATTGCTCATCTCTCAAAACTCTCGTGTACCAATTTTCGTCTGAATCCGATGTATAATAACGACAATATCCGATCAACAGTGAATATTTAACATGGACGACCCCTTTGGTCGACCCCTGATTTTAATATGGATAAGTGGAATCAGTTGATTGTCCCTAATAACTCCTATGCTCAAATTTTCATCCCAATCCGATATATAAAAACAACAATATCACTAAGATACTGTAAATTTAATATGGACGACCCCTTTTGCCGGCCTCTCACACTAAATTTGATACCTCAAATCGATAGCACGTCACTCACAACTATCGTGTACTGATTTTCATCTGAATCCGATGTATAATAACGACAATATCGCAAAAACAGCGAACAGTTTATATGGACGACCCCTTTGGCTGACCCCTTACACAAAATTTTACACCTGAAATCGATTGCTCGTCTCTCAAAACATTCATGTGCAAATTTTCAACACGATCCGACGAAAAGTAACGTCAATATCGCGAAAACAATATTTGTCTTCTATGGACGACCCCCTTCAGAAGGGGTCATCCGAAAATCTAAAAACATTTTTCATCCTTCCTGGTCCTAATGAGCATCCATGCCAAATTTTAGCTCTCTAGCCCTTAAGACGGCTGAGTCTTTAGAGGACAAACAAACAAACAAACAAACAAACAAACAAACAAACATACAGAAATTGCTTTTTATATATATACTAGCAGGCCGGTAAACTTCGTCTTACCATGTTCTTTTTTTATGGGATGGGAGTTTAACACTGAGTTCCCTAGTCCAATCTTATCATGATCAATTTGGCGTCCATTTTCCATTTTTCCTAGTTCTTTTTTACATTTCTCTCCTTTCCCTTTACTCGAATCGTCCGGCTTAATTCTATCAAAATAAAAACCTAAGAATTTTAACTCAATTCTACGGGTCTTTTAAAATCCACTTTTTGTTACTTGTTCCATAAATAACTGTATGTTGATAATATGTATGTTTCATTTGTTGTATTCCATTCAGAAGATTTCTTCCGTTTTGTTCGAGTTCGCATTACGGTTTAAACCGGAATAAAAAGTTTCTATTTAATTGGAATATATTGCGTATGAATCTTTTTTAAAATATAATTTTGAATATCGGGACAATTTTTGGAGTATTTGCCGAATATTTTGCCTAACGCAGCGCTTTCATCTCCCAATTAGCTTTGGATTTAGAGCTGAAGAAACAAAAAACAAAAGAAAAGATTTTTTACTAACCATTTTCAAACAGCTTTTTATTCACCATCCTCATCCTTCGAAGCAGTTTGAATTAAAATCCATATTTTCACCAAAATCATGTTCAAAAAAGATTCGCCTGATACTTAAGTTATAGACTTTAAACATTTCAACTTAAAGTGTTCCCAAACAGCACTTGTCATGACATTAAATCTGTCTATTTTGTAAACACAAATTCCTTTTTTTTTATTTATTCAAGCAAAAAATGCAAATTAATAACTTTGGACTTTAACCCAATGAATCAAAGAAACGATTGGTTTTGAAAAGCGGAAAAAATATGTTTAGTTATGTTCACCCATTGTTTTAAAGATTCTAATTGAAGCATTGCGATGTTCTGATTTCAAAATTTCCTGAACATTGTTGGTGATGATCTGCGATTTCATTTAGGATTATGTAATATTTTTAAAACTTTATAAAATTTTATTGAAAAGCAGATTTTTTAAAATGAATTAGATCGAAAAGAAATAATCTGTTCAGGCTTCGTTGGTTTCATCAGTTCATTTTGTTTCCTGGAAATTATCATATAAACAAAACTTTTATAAAAATTATGTGTCTTTTTAACTGTAAATCTTAATTTTCAAAAATGAAACACCGGGGCAAATGCAAACGAATATCACCACAGTTCAACTTTCATATTCTCTGAAAAAAAAATATTTGTTATGTTGACAAAAAGAAATATCGGAGCATACATTTGTCCCATTTATTGGGGCAAGTGAAAACACATTGGTCTTTTTCAGATGCGTCTGTGAAAAGACTTTAAAATGAATTTAATACTTGTTCTTGTTTGTCTATTTTATCAACTTTCATTGATATATCTTAAGTTTTTCTCCGGAATAAATTAACTTCACTGAATGCTGTTCAACCAAAAAACCTTGGTTTACAAAGACCTTTATAATAATTTTGAATATCCGCTTCAGATTCAACACATCGTTTCTGGCCATTTGAGAGATAAAATTCTTAAATTGTAGATGTTTCATTGCCAAATGGCGCGTTTTCACTTACTTCACCTAAGAAATTGCAGGAGTTAATACTATTTTTAACACTTTCAGATCATATTAAAAGTTCATCATAAAAATCTGCTGCCCCTGGAATATCAATCACAAAAAAACTTTTCAACAAAAAAGTGAATCAAAAGTCTCTTCTATGTAGCCAAAATATGTAAAACAAAAACACACTTTTCATGTTAAGAACGGACTTGAGTTGTGTGTAAACAAACAGTAAACGTGCAAAAAGTTTTTTGGTAAATGATTTTAAAAAAAAAGTTGAGTTTTTTTAAATCATATTGTCTTTTTGGGCCCAACCATTTTTAGACGAAGAAATAATGTTTAAATTTTTCGTAAAAGTTGAAAGTTTGCACTTGCTCTCGTCTACTTTCTTAATTGAAAAATCTTCCGGAAAATGCATATCCTAACTTTTTGTTATCAAAAAGTAGATTATTTTAATGATAACTTCAACTTACGTTTGCAGAAAATCAAAAAGTTCATTCGGCCTTTAAAAACTTCAATCCTATCTAATCTATTTCAAAGGACAGACTCTTGTTCAGTTAATGTGCCTAGCGTTCTAGGCGTATTGGATCATACGAAATTGAATGTAAAGCTTCCCAATTTCTTTCGCAAAGTGTCATAACATTATTTTATATGCATCATTACCAAATTCATATTTTTCGGACAACAATTTACTACTTAAATTAACACGAATTAAAAATGGTTTTAATATTTGAAATTTTTATATTTTTTTGATTCGATCGATAAAATATCAATCCGTGTCACATTTAGGCGTCATTTATAACCATGTGCTGTGTACAAATAAGCATGGGAAAAAACCCATCTAGGTTGCATATCGCCCCCACGTGCATAAGAAATGTAGGTACTTGGTTGAGAATCAGGCGCCTAATTTTCAAATTTTCCCAGCGATCAATGAACAGTATGCTTTGGTTACTATTATCTTGTAACGACGTTTGCTTGCGACGCCTCGCCTATGGAGACGAATTACAAACCCCTCAAAGAAAAGAAAATATCTAAAATTGTATGCCTGACTTTTCAATTTCAAATGTTTGCAAAACATAATTAATATGTGTTATTCGATCGACAAAATGTGGATCTGAGTCACGTCTAGGCGTCATTCATAACCATGTGCTGTAGAAATGAGCTAGGAATCAAGAACAAAAAAATCACATCGAGGCACTTGCATAGAAAATATGCTTGGTTGAAAAATACGCGCCAAAATATTCTCACTGATCAGTATGCTATGCCATGGTTACTATCTTCTAACGACGTCTGCTCGCGACGCCTCGACCTTGGAGACGAAAAACAAACCGCCCAAAGGAAAAAAAATTCTAGAAAAATGGAAGCCATGACTTTAATTTCATTCAAAAATCTAAAAATTTAACTATTACGGACAATTGTTGCGACTTTGTGTTGTTTTTATTCGATATAAACCGATTCGCATGGCTACAGAATATTCTAAAAATAAATTCATTTGAATCCTTTGGGCCATTTCAGAGGAGTAGTACTACAAACACCGTTACAAGAGAATTTTATATAATAGATAGATTAAATTCCATTCTTTTTTCAATTGAATGCACAATACTGAAAAATCACAGGTGACACAAAATGATATTTTTTTAATTTTCCAGATGCACACAATTATGAAGACACGTTCGTCATGATTTCATTTTTGTCATTTTTGTCATTTTTGTCATTTTTGTCATTTTTGTCATTTTTGTCATTTTTGTCATTTTTGTCATTTTTGTCATTTTTGTCATTTTTGTCATTTTTGTCATTTTTGTCATTTTTGTCATTTTTGTCATTTTTGTCATTTTTGTCATTTTTGTCATTTTTGTCATTTTTGTCGTTTTTGTCATTTTTGTCATTTTTGTAACTTTTGTCATTTTTGTCATTTTTGTCATTTTTGTCATTTTTGTCATTTCTGTCATTTTTGTCATTTTTGTCATTTTTGTCATTTTTGTCATTTTTGTCATTTTTGTCATTTTTGTCATTTTTGTCGTTTTTGTCATTTTTGTCATTTTTGTCATTTTTGTCATTTTTGTCATTTTTGTCATTTTTGTCATTTTTGTCATTTTTGTCATTTTTGTCATTTTTGTCATTTTTGTCATGTTTGTCATTTTTGTCATTTTTGTCATTTGTGTCATTTCTGTCATTTTTGTCATTTTTGTCATTTTTGTCATTTTTGTCATTTTTGTCATTTTTGACATTTTTGTCATTTTTGTCATTTTTGTCATTTTTGTAATTTTTGTCATTTTTGTCATTTTTGTCATTTTTGTCATTTTTGTCATTTTTGTCATTTTTGTCATTTTTGTCATTTTTGTCATTTTTGTCATTTTTGTCATTTTTGTCATTTTTGTCATTTTTGTCATTTTTGTCATTTTTGTCATTTTTGTCATTTTTGTCATTTTTGTCATTTTTGTCATTTTTGTCATTTTTGTCATTTTTGTCATTTTTGTCATTTTTGTCATTTTTGTCATTTTTGTCATTTTTGTCATTTTTGTCATTTTTGTCATTTTTGTCATTTTTGTCATTTTTGTTATTTTTGTCATTTTTGTCATTTTTGTCATTTTTGTCATTTTTGTCATTTTTGTCATTTTTGTCATTTTTGTCATTTTTGTCATTTTTGTCATTTTTGTCATTTTTGTCATTTTTGTCATTTTTGTCATTTTTGTCATTTTTGTCATTTTTGTCATTTTTGTCATTTTTGTCATTTTTGTCATTTTTGTCATTTTTGTCATTTTTGTCATTTTTGTCATTTTTGTCATTTTTGTCATTTTTGTCATTTTTGTCATTTTTGTCATTTTTGTCATTTTTGTCATTTTTGTCTAATTTCACCAATTGTCAGGAGTATAATTTTTGAAGATTAAAATTTTTGGTTACATAAATTTCAGTTGAATTTAACCAAAGGTTGCCAGGTTGCCAGGTTTTTTTCCGGGATTGTCCGGATATTTGGTATAAAATTTGAGACCAATCCGGTCAGGCCCGATTGCCCGGATTTCCTTGAAAAATTACTTTGGCGAATAAAACAAAATAATTTTGTTGGGATTTGGGTCATCAGTTCTGTAAACAAATGCCCGTTTATGTTAAAATGTTCAAATCTTTCACTTCAACATCATGTAAAGTATTCATTTATTCTTGATATGGACTTCAAATTCTTTAATCGATATTTGCAACACATTGAAGTTGATATTAAATCAAACCTTGTCAGAAAAGTTGATGATACAGAATAAAGTTCCATGTACTTAATGGTAATCAGAAATAGATTTCAAAGAAATATACCAGAGTTAGAAGAGAACTTAACTGGTTTTAAAGAAAACTTCGTAAAAATAATATTCATTGATCATCCATATACTATTATTATTATTATTATTATTATTATTATTTATATACTATGTTTTTATATAATTGAAAACAAAAATTAATCTTTAATTTGGCTCTTTCAATCCCTGATATTTTGAAAATTTGAAAATTTTGGCTCTCCCGACTCAAAAGGTTGCCGAACACTGTCAAGCGAATGCTCGGAAGGCAATGAATTGTTTCAAACAATTTGTTTTGAAGAGAGTATAAGAATATCGAAACAACTAGACAAACAACAATAATTGAATATTTTCCGTTCAAGTGTAAATATTAGGTAAGACAAATTTGGAAAATATTGTCGAACTTATATGAAGTATCTGAACCAACATTGGATGTGTTTTTAAAAGTTAATCATTAATGGTTTTTGTTCAGTTCGAGGTTCAACTGTGGGAAAGATACTCCAAGCGATAATTACTCAAGATGAAGGTTCTTTTGCTGATCTGTGCTTGCCTTTCAGTCTTACAGCTAACGACAGCTCGCAAGGCCAATAGTCAACGTAAGTTTTCAAATTTGTTTGTTTTTTTTTTCAGAGAGACCCGACATAAAGCTAAGCTTATTTTTAAATTTTTAGTTGATTGCCGTCCTAATGAAACCTATACGACCTGTGGCCCGTGCAATGAGCGAGTGTGTGGCGTTCCTTTTGAACCAATCTACTGCCTGATGTGCCCCAAAGGATGTTTCTGCAATAAGGGCTACGTTCGTAAAGTTCCAAACGGTGCCTGCGTTAAACCGACCTGGTGCTGAAAATATACCTGACTGTTATAAAATTATAAAATGATTGTAACAAATTAAAAAAAAAATCAAATCTACTTATTAAGGGAAACTATCTAAGTCGTATAGAATGTTTTTTTTTGCTACACAGAGCTTATAAACTACATTGAAAACCAAATGGAAATTCAAACAACTTGTGAAAGACAAACGCGGGTGTGTCGTAAAAAAAATCACTTACTGAAAAACTACTCTCAAAATGCGTTATACCCCGCTGCTCCATAAATTGCCAATGAATTCCCGTACACGTACGTTAACTGAAATGAGCTGCAAGTTTTTGCCATTCGAAGAGCTTCGATTTTATTGGAAAAGCTTCATAAAACATCACCACTCAATGGACTGGGTGGAACGATTCCAAACTAGCTTGCGCCGGATATCTAGGGAGCTAGCAAAGACACAAAAGCGACAAAAGCGTGGAACTAGCCCGTTAATAGCCGAGACTGACTGACTGGCTGTCTGCACTTTCCCATTGATTGAGATGATGATGCTCTGCTCGTCTTGCCGTTACGTTACGAATCGATGAGAAACTCAACCGAATTTTGGAACCAACTTTTTACCCGAACTAACAACGTCCCATGAATATTGAAGCTACTAGTTGAAGCTAGGTTGGTATTTCATGGAACGCGTGGAATAGGACCACTCCAGAAAGATTCCAATCCGGTGCGGGGGCCAATGGTTTTTGCAACCATTTTCTTCCTTTCGCACAGGTAGGGGAAAGGTTTCCTAAATGGGCCTATCGGGTTAAATGACCCTACGGCTGTTTGATGAAATGGCTGACTAGACAGCTTATCTGACCAATGCATTTTGAGGGTGATACGCTTAGAACATAAGGCAAGAAAGAATTTTATGAATTTATAAACTCTAAAAAATTTAAAAAATCATACAAGGTTTTGATACATTTTGATGTAATATTTCGACTTTTAAAAATTATACGTAAAGAAGCTTAAAACAAAAACTAGGATGGTTTATGTTTCTTACTCAAATGAACTTAAAAAATTAAACATATTTCAGCTTTTGTGGAGGTTTAATAATGATTATATAGTGAAATAATAGAGTGTTTTTGTATGCCCCCATCATGTTTGTAAAATGCCTCCATCCTAAAATAACAGGTTAAATAGAATAAAAAAATGATTTTTTTCATTGAACCTTCAAATCTAAGCTCTGAATAACAGCTTAAGAGAGAATTGAAGATCTAAAAACAGATTTGATTAAGTTTTTCTCATGGATGAAATGCCTCCATAGTATGGCAACCCTAACTTTTGCTTTATTCCATAAAATTATAATATACATAGATTTTTATAAAACTTCAGCTTTACCGTACGGAAATTATTACTTTCTAGCAGTTTCAATGAAATTATACGGAAATATTGCCCAAAAAACAGAAATTTTGTTCAAAACATAAATAGGCGCATTTAGCCCGCACGGTTTAAG
>NC_073693.1:316822181-317036152 GCF_029784155.1 Uranotaenia lowii
AAATTCTAAAAAACTTGAAACAAAGTTGGTTTTTTGATTTTTTCGCTTTGACTTTTCTTAAGATGCTTTTTTTTGCAAACATGGTAAGCAGCTGGGTTTTTCATGAAAAAGTCATAACCATTTCAAAATGAAAAAAAAAAATCTGAATCCATTGGAAAGTACTTTAAAATTGCAGACTTTGCTTGATGAAGCTTTGAATAATTTGATGAAATGTTTTGGCAAAGGTTATGAAAAATAATGAATTCCTTGACTAAGAAAAATAGATTTTTGAGATATTTATTCTCGTCCTACGGTTGCACAGCTTTCAAATAAGCAGTCAAAAACGCTAAAATTGAAAAATAAATATTTTGAAAAAACACTCGAACATCGATTAACTTTTCTGGGGTACAAGTTAGGTATTTGCTTTATTCACATGAATTGTACTGCAAGTATCTAGAAATAACAGTCCTGCAAAAAAATTGTTGGAACTTTTAATACATCTCTGGTGATACTTGAATCAAAAATTTTGTTTTCTCATACAAATTAACATTCAATAGGTAATAGAGTGTACATCTTTCACAATTTGAATTTGGTTCTTGATACTGTATTTATGTTTTGTTTATTTATCAATGGAGCGACAATATAAGAAATTGTTATATATTCTACCTCATTCCAGTTGATAATTTTAATGCGAAAGATTATAAATTCAAAACTTTAAAAAAGATATTTGTGTGAAAACTTTCATTAATTGAACACAACAGTTTTCATTGTATGTTGTCGTTCATCATCAAACTGATTCCTTGTCACTATAATCAACGAAATCTTTTTTCAAACATTCATAGTAGTGTTTAAGTTTTTATTTGTTTTTGAAATTCAGTTTCTCAATGATATACCCCTTAGAATTAAAATTTCATTTTTTTTACAAATTTCACTAAATTTTGGAAGGTGGAGCAGTGCATACCGGGTCACCTAGTAGAATTAAAAAATTGGCACAAAAAACCATATGCAGGCTTCCACAGAAGGAACAAAAATGATATTGATTTTTCAGAACAAAATGTTCAATTCACCCATCCAAACATAAGAGATCAAATTTACAATACGTTATTATACGTTACTAGCTGACCCGGCAAACATTGTTAAGCCTGTAATTTTTTAATTCTTTTTTAATATTTTAGCACTGTTTCTTAGTCAGCCTTCCTTTTAAGTGTATAAAAGCTAGTGGATTCCTTTGGATCAGAAAAAAATCCAGAATTATGGTTCGTTATTGAATTTCATTATTTTATGTTCATTCAAAAAAACCGCTAATGGAATGGAAAAATATCATACATAAATTTTTATTCAAAACCGGCAGTTCATGACACAAAAACGCTCATGCGATTTGCTCTAATAAGTTCGCTAACTTTTGTTTAGCGAACTTATTTTCTTGTTGAGGTAGCGAATAGTAAAGTTCTGCTAATGATCAGTTCCGGTAACTTAAGAACGCTTTATCTATCAAGTTTCAATTTAGTTTAGTCATCATTCCTATTCAAATACTCCTATCTGATAAAGTATTTTAAAAATGTAGAAGATTGATTTCAACAGAAAATGGATCTTTTTTGCTGGAGTCGTCATAAAAAGAGTTGTATTTTCAACTTGTGTTAACCTCTGTATTTAAATACATTACAGTTTTCTTTAAACATGGTCGTCAGAATAGATAAATTAAAAAATGGATCCGAAAAATTTAAAGAATAACGAATATTAAATTCATTTTTAATTTTTTTTTAATTATTTCAAATGTCTTTTTTTTTCGGACTTTGCACTAAATACACTAATTGCATCTTATTGTGAATTTACAAAGCTGAGTTTTGACAAAAATTTAACAATTCAGAAAAAGTTACTATTCATTTCATTTTACAGCAACACTTTTCTAATCAATATAATGTTTGAAAATGTCATCGAAATGTCATCATTACCTATTTTTCAATTTTCAGTTAGGGATTGGCAAATTCCACTAAGATTTAAAGAATTTAGAAAAAAAAGAATTTAAACTTTCTTGTATTTAGATTATTTTTCTCTTAACGGGCAATCCCTGAATGAAAGCAAATCTATTTTGAGTATTTGGAATAAAAATTCAAAATATTCACAAATTACTTAAATTTATAGTTTATGATCGTTAGATAAGAAACTGTAATCCAGACAGTTAAATTAAATTTTGAATTTTTATTGTTAATTTAAAGAGAGATCGAAGTAGTCATCGGTTGAGATATGACGTGTTTTTGAACAGGCTCGGCAAAATAAAATTTAGTTGCTTACTTTCAAGTAATTATAAAATTATGAAGATAGAGAAAACGGCATTCGATTGAGCGGGGCATTTTGGCAGAACGATAAAGGCTGGAAATAACGAGAAGAGTGTTTTGATTGAATTGAGGATGTCAAAAGCTCCATCTGCAACTGCAAGAACAGTTTGTCGCCACCGCTCGGAAAGAAATAGGAAACAGAAGCTCTCTATCGTCTGGAATAATTCGTGCCGAAAGTGGTCCGTGGTTGAGAATTTCGAGGACACAAAGTTAAGTACTCAGTTGTTTTTTTTTATTTTCTTTTAAAATTTGAAATTTTGAAAAAGCAGTTGTAATTCATTATGATAACAAAGTCAAAAGCCGGGATATTAACTATATTTATTCTGGAGAAATAATAAAATGAAAATCGATGGGCTTCCGTATTCAACATAAATAAGTATTGTAATTTCGATAAGATTAAAATTTTAATTGAGGTCCGAACGAATGTTCTAGCTATTTGATATCCCATAAATAAAAATACGAAAAAATTGATTATTTAAATTGCAATAAACTTAAAAATCGTTTGTTGGTCAAGGAAAACGTAAATAACAGCATTATTTCAAGCTGTTTGAAGACAGCTGATGAAAAAATGATAGTTTTGAATTTTCAACTAAAAAATACAGCAGTTGAAAGTCTCATAAAAAAACACTTGAATATGCATTGGAAAGATTGTTGGTTAATTATTTTTATGAACTAAAAAAATTGGTTAAAATTTGTGAATAGGAAATTGTTTATAACGTTTTTTTTCTTCAATATTTTGATGAAGTGGTCAACACTTCCAAAAACTTTCATCGATTTTAAAACAGAATAAAATTATATGATGATGCCTTTTAAACAGACATAAAATTTAAATTAAAAAAAAATTGACTCTATCTCTCTTGTACTTTCCATCTACATTTGTTTTTAATCGTTGGTTTCCAGTTATTAAAGCGCTAAAAAAATACCGAAATTTGAACCTTTTATAATTTGGTTCCAACAAATTCTGAATTTGAAGCTTTAATCGATAAATTCAATTCAACCACACAGTAGTTGAATCAAACATATTGCACCGTAAGCCACTGATCCAATTTTTATTGATTGATGCATTGATATTATTGATAATATGATAAACTCATATACACTATTATTTTTTGGTGAAAATTTATGGTCAAATTGGATGCACAAAGCTGAAGCATCCAATTTGACATAAATTTACATCGGAAACACAATGGATCGAAGCCAAAAACGCTAAAAGATATAAATAAAAACTGATTAAAATGTAAATTTATGTCAATTAAGACGCACATATCTGTAGCATCGCATTTGTCACACATAAAATAAGATTTTCAGTGATTTAATTTTGTGTCATATTATATGCACAAAAAAGTAAGCATTGTTTGTAATGTAAAATTCAGTCGTCTTTGTGAATGAGGCTGCGATAATAAGTAAATGATATATATTATGTCATGTGATTTTATTAGTCGTACGATGCTCTTAATATTCCTAAAACATAATTTTGAAGTTTCGAAACACATTTTGTAAGCATTTAATACACACTTATTTTACGCTCACAATATTGTTTCTATGATAAATACATGTTTTGTTTTTTCTTTGTTATTTTATGAACTGAATCCGAAACTTGTATCAAAATGTATTAGAGATTATAAATTAGCAAAGTTGTCTTTATTCAAACTACTACTCTCGAAGAGTTTACTATCCTTATTTTAAATATCAGGAGACAATTTTTGCGGCACTATGCATTTAAATTTTCACTCGAAATAAGAAGCAACTAGAAACAAGAATTTTTAGAGTCCATTCATAGTTCATTTTTGTCATCATTAAACTTAACTTACTCAAACCTTTCAATGAACTGAAAGTTTTCAATTGAAACTAATAGGGATTAGGAAAATAATTTTCAAGGTTCATCGTAACACTAGTCAAAAGTGTCTCCCAATCAATTCCTTCAACCCTTCTCCCAACCAAAATTGTTTTGCTAGGATGCAGAGGTAACCTCGGTCCTAAAGCACAAAATAGATCTTTCATCCTTTTCTCTTTCTTCCAATCTATCTATTGACTACTAGGACGTGGCCGGCGCCGTTATTGACGTTAAAAGAGAGAGCATCAGTTTTGTGCAGTGTGAATGAGCTGCTAATCCCAAGCACCATTCATTTGACCTCTGATCAAAATTGATGGCCTCGGTCAATCACGGAGTAGCAACCATTGGCAATGTGGAACTTGTTCTACTGAGCCACGCCAGCGATCGTGGACTTCGAAGTGATTGTTATCATATGTTTTTGGAACCAACAATGCATACATTTTCTACAACCATGCACTTCGGGTTTTACGGTTTAAGGTGGATGTGAGTAGTTAATCAAGCTTAGCTAAGCTAAGCTAATTTTATTGTTAATTTAAATCAATATTCTAAATTTGGCTTTATGAATCTGGATTTTCAGTTATATTAAAACGTTAATTTAAAAGCTGGATTTTCGTTGATCTTGATTTTATTTTTTTGGTCGAATTTAAGTGTTTATATTCTTTAATTTACTTATGCTTGACAGATTGTTTTTTAAGATCTTATATCTGGTACGAAACTTTTTTTGTATTTTTGTGTATTGGTTCAGATTATTCTCTGTACTTAAATGTTCGAAATTTTAGGTGGCATGCTTTTTACTCAAAAGTTAATTTTTATATTCTTTAAAGTGTTTAGTACTTGTTGAAATTATTGATTACGATCCTTTTTTCTGATTTTTGAAACTGAAAGTTGGATCTAAAATCAAGATCAAGTCCTATAGCGCAAAAATTTTCAAAAGTTCCGATTAACCACTGAGCATGAAAGGTAGTGTTGATTTTCCAATGTTTCCTGATCCTCCAATCCGTTTTTATAATAATGATTCAATTTACTTGGAATCACAAAATTAATAACCTTCAATTCTCAAACTAACTGGATAAAATCAACAAAACACGAATTAAGGTGATCTTTTACCTTGACTTTCTATTGGTGTTTTCAAAACTCATAAAAAATGATTTGATAATGAAATGTTTCAATTCAATCTCATTAAGTTGTTTTGAGTCTATTGGAAATTTTTCAGCCATATTGCTTGAGTTACTAAAAGAATATGACATTTTAAAAAAAAATTAACAGTGAACGAGCAAACATCTAAAAAAAAATCTTAGAATTGCCTTGATTCTGATGCTAAAAATTACAAATTTTGTCAATATTCTTCGTACAGGCTTTGCTATGCTTCGTAGTTGCGGAACCCCATAGGGAAAATCACATCCAAGTATCCATTTTACTGGTGCCACGTGAAAAGTAGGCTCTTGCAACGAAAATAGGCGCCAAAAATTCTTATAGAGTGATGGATGCACATCAGTAAGCCTTGATTGCTTTTGGCGACTTTCTACTCTGGGTGATTCGAATGAAAAAAAAAAATGGAAATTGGGTGCCATGACTTTTATTTGATACGAATAAAAACTAAAAATTAATTTTCAAATTTCACAAAAACATTTTCGAAATTATCTCTTCGTTGTGTTATTCTTCGCGAGAAGACGAACACAACAAAAAAAAATTGCATGCAAATCGGATGATCCAGTGAAGAGTTTTGAGTGTTCGTACATTTCTGTATGGTCTGTCTCTCTCCCATTTTCATATATATAGATTATACGTATACGTTATTTAAAATTTTCAACAATCACGATAGTTTTCAGACCAAAATAAAACTTTTTAGACCCCAGAGTAAGAATTTTTTTAAAATGACCTCTTATCGATTTTGTCTATTATAAGCAAAAATTTGGAAAACGTATCTTCAGCTAATGGCCTGAACTTCGATAATTATTTTTACTTATGAATATTAGTCTGCTACAGTGCATAATCATTTTTTCCTTCAATCCGATAATCTCTTTCAACGTTGATATAGTGTAAGCGAAGGTGCATTTTAGCTCTTAAAAATCAATATAGTTTGAGTCGAACTTAATACTTACACCCATAATGATTAATTAATCGAAAATTGTTCTTACCTGAAAAGAGATAATAGAAACAATGTTAATTCAAATTAACTTTATGAATGAATATTATGTTGCGCAATATTTTGAACAAATCTTTCAATGATCGACAACTATTACTGTTAATGGTATTTGAGCTATATTTAATTAAATGAGGCTTAATAAATTTGACTACCGTTTGATCATCGTCTATTTAAAAATAGAATGCAGTGCCAGAATAGGTAATTTTTTTTTGTAGGAAAAGGAATCAAACTGTGCTAGATGAAATTTCAGGGACTAGATAAGAGAAAATCGATATTGAAAAACATGCAAAAAAAATCGCCTTGTCTCCCGGTAGGACTTGAACCCACATCTTGCGTCTCTCCGGGGCCCATGTATTAACATTCTACTACAGGAGACCAACCTGGCGTATGAATATTATACTGGTTGAGTGTCGATGTCTATCGGAATGAAGAGAATAGTTTCCCAAAGTTTCGCTGACTGAATGTTTGAGTCAAGACCCATCTCTGGGTCCCAGTTAAAAAATAGAAATAAGGCGGTGCCAAACACCGAAATTGGCTGGATATCCAAATACGGCAAACGCATCATTTCTCATCATAACTGACAACCCGTGCAGGATATGAGAATGCAATGCAAATCTTGCCGTGCTTAAAAATGTCCAAATTTGATTCCAACTACCGTAAGATGAAATGATGGGAATAGAAATAGACCAAGAAAAATGATTATGATCACATGGGAGAACTATTCCCTTCATTCCGATAGACATCGACACTCAACCAGTATAATATTCATACGCCAGGTTGGTCTCCTGTAGTAGAATGTTAATACATGGGCCCCGGAGAGGCGCAAGATGTGGGTTCAAGTCTCACCGGGAGACAAGGCGAATTTTTTTTCGCATGTTTTTCAACATCGATTTTCTCTTATCTAGTCCCTGAAATTTCATCTAAGTTGGATTCATTTCTCTACAAAAAAGTTTCGCTGACTGAATGTTTGAGTCAAGACCCATCTCTGGGTCGCAGTTTAAAAATTAATAGGTAATGTTTTACATTTCCCCTTGGTTTTGTATGGATTCATCGTGTAAATTTGCTCAGATTTGCTCAGATATTGCCCGGTTTTGCCAGATTTGAAAAATAAAACAGTTGGAATGCTTATCTTAGTACTCATGTTGTTGCTTAACCGGAATCGGTATATTTTTATGATATTTCTTCGAAAAAAAGTTTTTTTTAGACGTATGCTTATAACAGTTGCCTTGACCAATTTTGTATTCCTCTTTCTGATGTACAGAATAAAGAATGCTGGCACATCGATTGAAATTATGGCTGAAAATCGTTGAATATTATGTGTTTAGAAATTCAAAAATAAGTTGTTACCGAAGCGTTTGAAAAATCGTCAACTGCATTAATTTTTTCAAAAAGCTTCTAATGTGTCCAAGAAAACTTTTACTAAAGGTCAATGGAAAAATAAGGATTCAATAAAATTTTTGACTTTTTTCTTGGTCCCGGTGACGATTAAATAAAAAATAAATAAAAATTTAAAATGAAAACTTCATCACCGTACATTAATTTTATGGAATTATATTTTATCGGCTATTTCGGTGAAACTATATTTTTTCTCAGAAAATTTTTAAGAATTGAATGATTTTTTTATGAAAGTTTAATGGCATTGCGGTGAACTTGTTACACTGTGAACTGTAACAAGTTCACCGCAATGCCATTAAACTTTCATAAAATAATAATCAACGGTGACTATTCGTTAAAAAAAATTGAATGATTGTAGACCGATAGATGATTAGAAAAAGGTAAAAAATATTGGAACCAAGAGAAAAAACATTTTGAAAAGTTTTCAAAATTAAAATTTACCTTCCGCTCATTTCCAATATTTTTCACCTTATTCTTATCTTCTATCCGTCTTTAAACTTTCTACTCTTAAATACTCTTTCTCAAATAATATGAAATTAAACCGAAAAAACCGATAAATCATCATTTTTCATCAAATTTGAATATTTTAATTATATTATGTAGTCCTTAACTTCGATAAAATGTTTTTAAATGGTTTTATAAATTAAAAATTAATACAAAACTTTTTTATGTTTACAAAACGCATATTTTTTTAAATTAAAATATGTCTTGTTTATCATTTTCGGTGAAAACCAAATAACTAATACCTAATATCTTTGAAATTCATTTTAAAAACAAGCAAAAAGTTTGTACGTATGTTCTTCAATTTCAGGTTCATAAGGTTAAATGAAAAACCCGAACCAAATTCGAAACCAGAATTAATGACAATCAAAACTGATTATCATTTAGTGTTTCCACTCAACTAATTTAGACCATTCTTGAAATGCCACTGTCATTAAAACCTAAGCTCGTTTGCGAAATCTCTCAGCAGATTTGAAATCAATACGTTAAATTCTACTTTTTCTTCATCAAAAATGTTGTTCTTCCGTTTCAATCAAAATGAGCATTCAAATAATGCATGATAGGTATTTATGATTTGATATCATCTTCGTCAAGCTTTTTAAATTAAGTATTCAAGTACTTCAAAATTCCCCGTAATATACATAAGAAACAGTCAATTTTCTGTCGAAAACTCCATAACAGCTTATTACTAAACAGACTTAATCCTTCATCACTCTCTTCTCCATCCCATAGCTGCCGCTAACAAAATGGATATCACTTCCGCGAAATCCCACAGCTCGTGAAAAGTGCCGAAATGAACATCTTTTTACGAGTTTTACTGCTCCTCTAAAGATGGTGAAAGGCGAGGCGAATGAAGCATCCACCCGAGCCCAAGAAGGATTCCACAAAACAAAAGCCACGGGGGCGGCTGAAAAGGCAGCGAAATGTCATTCAGATTTGTTTTTTCTTTCAGCTGCCAACCAGGGAGCAAAAAAGCCGGAATCCTTTGAAATAAAATGCTTTATTGTTCCCCCGTGATGAATCTGAGCTTCTGCTGAATGGAAAAACTCATTCAGCCACCGGCTTTTTGAGGGGTGGTAAGGTGTTTTTATTTTTGTTCGTTTGGGATGTGTGATGAGCTCAACAGTTTTTTGTATTTATAAGAAGACTTACTATAACTAAATTTAAAATACATATCAAGAATGACAATAAAAACTAACTGACCTATTTCTTGAAAGGAAACTTATGGCTTCTCTGCCCCTTGATTCGGTATCAAATTTACCAGACCGGAAAACCAAATCAATTAACCTCAATCAAATACGTTAACCATCGGAAAATAAGTTTCCTTTAATCTTGGAAACCGGCATCAATGGAGAGCTTCAAAACTGGGGACTAAAACAACTGCCAACCATTGCCAATTCCGTTTTTTTGTTTTTTTTTTTGTTCCTTTTCCAATTGCCAAAACCCATTACGTCCCGAACAAAAAATGACTGAACGTGACTAAATCGGATCCAACATCAACCCACAAATGGGCATTTCCTAATAATAATGATGATGACGATGGTGATGACGATGGTGCTACGGAATTGTTGTGTACCGGGGAAAAGTGCGGGGGCGGAATGGATTTTGGCAAAGCCGATTAAACGCCGGGCTGCCGTTCGTCCGTCCGGTAATTGAAGGTAAAAGTCGCAATATGGCACCGGATCCGGAAATGTGTTGCAAAGTCCTCGCCATAGTAGCAAAGTCGGGGTCATGCGGCCTGTCAAAGTGAAAAAGTGCGGTGCGTCACAAATTGTATTGGCCTTCCCGATTTCCCGACCTACCGGGAAAAGCTGGCTGACAAATGCTGACGGTAACTTATTAGAAATGGGTTCGAAACGCGGGGGCTGCAATCGATTATGGGAGCCAGATTAGGGTTAGGTCCTGTTAATATTTTGTAATCAAGATCAGAAAAAAAATTGACAAATCAATGCTTTAAATCTTAAAGCTTTCAAATCTAAAGAAGAGATAAATGATTTTCCATTCAGAGTTTCTAATGAGATAGTAACCCATTGTTGTGACATTCTTAAACAAAACAAATGATTTTTCACATTTTCAAAGGTGATGGAATATATCAAAGAAACGAACATAAGCCGTGAGTTTCATAAATGTCTCGAAAACGATACAGCTCACCGACAGGACTTGAACCCGCAATTTCCGCATCAGTACAACGGCACGTTAGCCAATTACACCACGGTGAATGTGACGAAATAGGCTCCAGCATGCGTACATGTCGAGCTCCATCGGCCGACTACTGGATCTTCGATCGATACACTCCATGTATATCTCGTTTGTGTTCTCTGCCTACAGTTTTCTCTGTGATTTATCTGTTGTCACCAGGGTTGCCAACATTTTTTTTTTTCAAAAATCAAACTGGTGAATAAAAAGCAGGCAAAAGCAGGATAAGCTCAAAGTGATGACCTTAATTTGCTCATCGCTCTACATTTTCACTCTGATATGTGTTGGTGAGGCTTCTTGGTTGAATAATTGTACTGAATCGAAGCAATCGAAAGATTACCTTTCCAAATTCAAAATGAAGAGAATCTTCCATTTCCTTTTTTCAGCCACATTTTCACTTTTTCACTTCAGCAATGGTACCTTATCCAGTTCCTTACTACCCATTTTTCATCACATTCGGAAAAATCAGGCAAAATCAGGCATATTTTCAAAAATCAGGGAATATCAATGGCTTATCTGGTTGGCAGGCTGAGCCTTTAAAAATCAGGCAAATCCTGGTCGCTTAATACTTGGTCGCTTAATACTTGGTCGCTTAATACTTATGGTCAGAGATGCCAATGTGCCTGATTTATCATAAACTTTATGATAAGATATATGATAAGCCATTGAATTTCCCTGTTAAAAAAGAAATTTGTTTGATTTTTGCGAATGTGACGAAAAATGGGTAGTGAGGAACTGTATTAGGTACCATTGCTGAAGCGAAAAAGTGGAAATGTGGCTGAATCAAAGCAATCGAAAGATTCCTTTAAATTTTTATTAAAAAAAAGAGAATCTTTGCATTGCTTCGACTCAGTTGAATTATTCAACCAAGTAGGCTCACAACATACAGGTATTAGTATGGAAATGGGGAGCGGTGACCAAAAAAAAGGTCATCTCTTTGAGAGAAATTTCCGTTACTTTAACGTGGCCTGATTTAGCCTGATTTTTATTTCATCAGTTCCCTGATTTAAAAAAATGTTAGCAACCATGCTTATGGGCATTAGAAATGCCACACAAATTGAATTTCCGGTAGGTTTACCGATATTTGACGAAATTTTTTACCAAGAAAAGGTATAAACTAAATACCAATGGGAATGGGAATAGAAATAGGCAACGAAAATGATGATGATCACATGGGGAAACAATTTCCTTCATTCCGATAGACATCGACACTCGATCAGTATAACTTTCATACGCCAGGTTGTCTCCTGTAGTAGAATGTTTATACATGGGCCCCGGAGAGGCGCAAGATGTGCGTTCAAGTCCTACCAGGAGACAAGGCGAATTTTTTTCACATGTTTTTCAACATTAATTTTCATCTTGTCTAGTCCCTGAAATTTCAACTTACAGTTGGATTCATTCCTCTACAAAAAAAAACTAAATACCAATTTTTGGGAAATCATACCGATTTCGTTCCAATTTTTGATAAATTTGTTCAGACGAAAATATTGTTTTTAAATAAAAACTACAACTTTTATTTTTTTTTATTTTTTTTTTATTTCGAATGTTATCCTCTTGTCTTTACTGCCAGCAAGTCCCTGCGCGGTTGATAGCATCTTTGGCTTCAATGCCAACTGCCTTGAGGTCGTATCTTGATCATC
Organism: Uranotaenia lowii; assembly: GCF_029784155.1. Taxonomy (NCBI): domain Eukaryota; kingdom Metazoa; phylum Arthropoda; class Insecta; order Diptera; family Culicidae; genus Uranotaenia; species Uranotaenia lowii. Next base: position 316,834,209 of record NC_073693.1, read on the forward strand.
GAATAACATGGTAGATTAGAGATTAAAGCAGTTTAAGACATTAGTAGTTCATATCCTAAGCATTAATTTTAGGAATCAAGATTTTTTTTTCTCTTAGCGGCCACCACACTCCCCCACACAAAAATGCTCGATGTGAGCCCCCTGGTAATGGACGCTAACTGTTCTCAGCATGTCTGGCAGCAAAACAAGATAAAACTTAATATGTACTTGAAAACGCGAGCAAAGTTTTAATAATGCTGAAAACTTTCAAAGTGATTATTTAATGCGAGGAAATGTAATGAGGAAATATAACAATATTTGTTAAAAATAAATCTTAGTGGAAGAATATTCCTTTTAAGAGATCAATTATTGATCTAATGAAAAAACTAAGATTGAAAAGAATTATTAATATAAAAAGTGACTAAGAATATGACTAAAACTACATTATTTAAATTAAGTTTATCGCTAAGAAATTAAAAAAAAAGGACTATAATAAGTGGTTGGTTGATCATCGGTTTAGGTTATCTTTGTAGTACTGCATATGTTTGTTCTTAAAAATATTTCTATTGGAACTGTTTTTAATTTCTTCAGGAAGGCTGTTGAATTTTGTTGGACCAACGAAGGAAATTCGACGTTGGCCAAAAATTTTTGAACTTGTATTGCGTATCAAATGGTGAGATTGACGAGTATTGTGATATCACAAACCCGCATTGAATCTTAAGTTTTGATTATTGTTTGAAGAGTTTAAATTATCAAAAACATAAGTTATAGTTTGAAGATCACAAGGTATGGAGAGAGGTAAGTGTGATTAGAATAAATTAAATTGGTTGTTTTTTTTTTGCCAGGAATTTACCACTAGGTGGCATTCTTCCCTACATATTAAATTGGTTGGGTAAACGGGAGGGTATAAAAGAAAAATAAAATTTTAACAAAATATGATGTGGAACAAAAGCTTTCACCCTCCATAAGACTCCGCTCAGGGACGAATTTTTTTGTAGATGATCAATGGGGCAGAACCATGACAGAGTTTCGTCTAGAATTATTCCTAGATATTTGAAGTTGGTAATCCTCTTTTTGAGGATCAGGAGGTTAGCTGAAAAATATTTGTGAAGGAGTTTTAAATCTTCTTCGATGTTGGTTATAACAGCATTTGAACAGTTTTCAGGATAAAATAAGGCTGTATCATCAGCAAATAGACGAGGAATACCACGCAGCGGAAATTTGCTGAGATCATTGCGATCATGTATAGTGAAAACAGTAAAGGTCATATATTTCTGCCTTGTGGGACACCAACTTCCAAGCTCTCTAGAGAGCACTTTGCCTCACCTAAGATGACAAATTGTTTCATGTTAGCCAAGTTGCTGCGTATAAGATTTTTGGCTAGCCCTCTTATGCCATAACACTCCAATTTTTCAGTAATATACCATGATTAAGAGTGTCGAAGGCCTTCTTAAGGTCTAGAAAGAGTCCACCCACGATTTTTTTGGCATCGATTTTTTCAATCACAGAATCTAGCAATTTGCAGATAGCTGTTAGATTTTTCCAGATTCCCATATTGAAGATTGTAGAAAACGTTATTTTTGTTTAGAAAGCTGTTCATTCTGGTTATTATGAGCTTTTGGAAAACCTTACTAAAAATGCGATAGTTATTTACGTCGAGAGTATCTCCAGATTTAAAAATTGGAATAACTCTGACTGTCTCGAGACATTCATGATAGGTTCTTGTTTCTAAAATCTTGTTGAAGCATTCCGAGAGAATTTTTGCGAAATGTTTATTATGATGTTAAGGCACCAGTGATGAAATATTGTCTGGGCCACTGCTTTTTTTGCTATCCAACGATTCAATGACTAAAGAGTGATTAAGAGATAAGTGTATGCTTGTGATAAATTGCAAACAGCCAACAAAATCAAAAAAAAATTCGAAGTGCAACGAATGTAAGATTCTGTTTAGATTTGGGGCGCTGATTCTAATTATTCATTGAGTTTTTTGACCGGTTTTTTAAAGATAACTTTTGAAATAGATTGAAATTCATAAAGTAAATTTGGGAATTTTTTGGCAAAGATCATAAACATTACAATTATTTTGTTTCTCTCATTAATCCACACTTCCGAAGACCCCGAGCAATTTTGATTTCATAGAAAAATGTTTATGAAGTTTTCTTTTTTTTCTAAATCTGCAAAAAAGGAAATTTGACGAAATTTCTTAAACAATATTTCCTTAACCACAAGTCAAATCGTTTCGCAGTTCTTATCTGACAAATGTTTTGAATTTAGGACTCCAAAATCTTCCCAATTTCCCTGTGCAGTATTCAGTACAGGGAATTAATTAGCGTGAAAATATTAAACGATAATTGTGTTTGAAGTGAACAATAAAACAAAATCGCAGTTGACTGTCTCTTCAACGGGAAATATGATGTTTTGAATTCGCGATACAAGGAAAATAGCTTTTTTTTTCAATATTTTTGAAAAAAAAACTTGGTTTTCAAAGTTTAAAAAAATGGTATTTTTACCGATTTTTACGATTTTTTCGAGCTTGAAAATACCGATTTCAGTGTATCATCACTAATAGTCACATGAAGAAGCCATCAGTGCTGCCCAATATTCTGAGAATTATTTTTAGTCACAAATAAGAAAATTCAAGCAATAAAAAATAAAAATTTAACATTTTCTAACAAAAAAACCCGATTTAATACACTTAACAGTGGATTGGAGCCTTTCTAACAGAGTTTAAATTATATTTGGAAATATATAAAATAATATAGAATATACATGATAGATTCCTTCCCTCTGAATCATATAAGTATGATTTCAGATATTCAAACACGAAAAATTCCAATCTCAATATAAAAAAATGATGCCTGATACGTTTTTTTGGGGAAAAGCGAACTGGTATGTAAGGAGCTCATTTTATGTATGGAAAGAATGGTATTTAAACAGTAGAATTTCCAAGATTTATAACACGCTGAAATGGTGCCGTGGTAGCAACCAGAACTTTCACGTTGCTGGTCACGGTTCGAATCTTACTGTTTTTTTATGCTTTTTTTTTACTGAATAAGTAAAACCAACTACAATATTGATGGATAGCCGTGACGCGTGCCCTAGCATGATACCTTTTTTAGAGCTCAACCATGCATAGAGGAAAAATTCCCACAAAAGGAGGGGAAAGTAATATGACTATTAAATGATTAATCTCATTCTGTAAACTAAATCTGAAATCTTATTCTGATTCTAAAGTTTGAATTTTGAGTTACAACACTTAGTCTAATATTTGAATATAAGTTCCAATTTCAAATTCCAGGTTGATCTTTAATCCAAATTCTTAATCAGAATTCTAAATCTGAATTCTCAATCTGAATTCTGAATCTGAACTCTGAATTTGAATTCTAAATCTGTATTCTGAATCTGAATTCTGAATCTGAATTCTGAATCTGAATTCTGAATCTGAATTCTGAATCTGAATTCTGAATCTGAGTTCTGAATCTGAATTCTGAATCTGAATTCTGAATCTGAATTCTGAATTCTGAATCTGAATTCTGAATCTTAATTCTGAATCTGAATTCTGAATCTGAATTCTGAATCTGAATTCTGAATCTGAATTCTGAATCTGAATTCTGAATCTGAATTCTGAATCTAAATTCTGAATCTGAATTCTGAATCTGAATTCTGAATCTGAATTCTGAATCTGAATTCTGAATCTGAATTCTGAATCTGAATTCTGAATCTGAATTCTGAATCTGAATTCTGAATCTGAATTCTGAATCTGAATTCTGAATCGGAATTCTGAATCTGAATTCTGAATCTGAATTCTGAATATGAATTCTGAATCTGAATTCTGGATCTGAATTCTGAATCTGAATTCTGAATCTGAATTCTGAATCTGAATTCTGAATCTGAATTCTGAATCTGAATTCTGAATCTGAATTCTGAATCTGAATTCTGAATCTGAATTCTGAATCTGAATTCTGAATCTGAATTCTGAATCTGAATTCTGAATCTGAATTCTGAATCTGAATTCTGAATCTGAATTCTGAATCTGAATTCTGAATCTGAATTCTGAATCTGAATTCTGAATCTGAATTCTGAATCTGAATTCTGAATCTGAATTCTGAATCTGAATTCTTAATCTTGTAAATCTCATTTTGATTGTTTTGCATCACACGGTTTTCAACATTGAAATTTCTTTCATCCAAATTTTTTTTTATGATTTCGGATTTTACAACTTTTAATAGTATGGTTTTACCCCTAAAAGTATGCAGCAAACTTAATTTCAGAAAAATTGTGAAAAAAAGTTTTCACAAAACAAAATCGTGTTTTCATGCGTAATGATCTTTAAGTCATCGCAAATTTATCAAAAACTGTGCAAATTGGTATTCTTGGAGAAACAATTCCAGAATTGAAAATTGATAAAGTGAGGAGAAATTTTACGGATGATGAAAAGAGCGAAAGAACATTTTTGCAAGGAAAATTTATTAACGTACACCATACTTTACCTCGCAACATCCAGCTTCATCAATTTTTAATTCTGATATTCTTTCTCCATGAATCTAAATTTTTCACCGATATGCCGAAAATAAATTTACAAAAATTCTGAATCTGAATTCTGAATCTGAATTCTGATTCTGAATTCTGAATCTGAATTCTGAATCTGAATTCTGAATCTGAATTCTGATTCTGAATTCTGAATCTGAATTCTGAATCTGAATTCTGAATCTGAATTCTGAATCTGAATTCTGAATCTGAATTCTGAATCTGAATTCTGAATCTGAATTCTGAATCTGAATTCTGAATCTGAATTCTGAATCTGAATTCTGAATCTGAATTCTGAATCTGAATTCTGAATCTGAATTCTGAATCTGAATTCTGAATCTGAATCTGAATTCTGAATCTGAATTCTGAATCTGAATTCTGAATCTGAATTCTGAATCTGAATTCTGAATCTGAATTCTGAATCTGAATTCTGAATCTGAATTCTGAATCTGAATTCTGAATCTGAATTCTGAATCTGAATTCTGAATCTGAATTCTGAATCTGAATTCTGAATCTGAATTCTGAATCTGAATTCTGAATCTGAATTCTGAATCTGAATTCTGAATCTGAATTCTGAATCTGAATTCTGAATCTGAATTCTGAATCTGAATTCTGAATCTGAATTCTGAATCTGAATTCTGAATCTGAATTCTGAATCTGAATTCTGAATCTGAATTCTGAATCTGAATTCTGAATCTGAATTCTGAATCTGAATTCTGAATCTGAATTCTGAATCTGAATTCTGAATCTGAATTCTGAATCTGAATTCTTAATCTGAATTCTGAATCTGAATTCTGAATCTAAATTCTGAATCTGAATATGAGTTCTGAATCTGAATTTTGAATTCTGAATTTTGAATCCTGAATTCTGATTCCTAAACCTGTATCCTGAATTTGAAAACTGAATCTGAATTCTGCATCTGAAATTGAATCTAAATTATGTATGAGTATGTAGAAATGAAAAAAAAACATAAATTCATTCTTCAACACGAGTAAAAAAAACGAGGGTCATAAGATCTTCATATAAATTCCCCCCCAACGCAGTTTCCTGTACGGCTCTGCATTTTGTTGACACCCGGCATGGCTTTAGACACTATAATTTCATAAATGAAATTATAATGTCTATAGGCATGGCGGACTCTGAAGGAAACGCCCATCCGCCATTTGCTGCATTGAAAAGCAAGAAGTGTAAGATATAAACACTGTTGCCGTATTTGCCCCAGCAGACTGAGAAACTGCCCAGACCACGGTGCGTCTTAGTAATGCCTTTTACCTATTTGAGTTTGAGCCGCTTTCAATCAAGCGTGCCGATGGTTTATTGGATAGCGCTTGCAACTTGGGATCTGAAGGGTTTTGGTTCAATTCTCGAGTTAATAAAAATATTATTTTTTTATTTTGATTATCTTCAATTTATAAATGATTGCTGGTGCTGCTGCTTCGAGGCGCCACTAGCAACTTTTTTTTATGCCATAATAAGTATGATATGTATTTGGTAAAGAAAACGGTTTCAACTATTTTGTTTTTTTCCCGTTTTTGAAAGGGTTGTGTAGAAAAAAAAATGCATTCTTTTGAGACTAAAATCATTTTAATTGTGCAGCCCAGTTTCGCAAAAACGTTCTAGACATTTTTAAAATGGCACATACAAATCCACGGACATCAACAGAACTCGTCGAGCTGAGTCGATAGGTACCTATAAAGGTATGTCTAAGACCCATAATTAATGATCTCTCAAATCGACCGATAACCAAACCTTTCTGTTAGAAAGGCAAAAAATGTGAATCTTCTTTAAAAATGACGAGACAATTCTAAAACACTTATTTTTTTTAAAATCGGAAGTGATCGAGAGTTTTAACTGCGCAAATAAGTGAAATCTCGTCACAAATTTAAATTTTTTGTAAAAGTTCAAAAAGAAAAATGCTCCGAAAGTTGGCTTGATCCTCTAGATGGTCTAATTTTTTAAAATCAAACACAATTCAGTACAAGTTTTTTTTTTTTTAAATAATTCATATCAAAGAAAATTATCAGCATTATTGTAAAAAAGTAATTTGTTTTTATCTGGTGAATACTCAAATATAGATTGTTGGAAAAAGTGGTGATTGGAAAATCTGATTCCTCAATACGTTGTTATGTAAGTGCGAGTCAAAATATGGTAAAAGGTAGAAAAAGATACTGGAAATTTATGATTGATTAAGTCTGTATAACAAGATATCCCTTTAAAAATAAATAAAAAGGTAAAAACGTAAAAACGTATCGTTTTCCAGGTTTAAACCAATTTTGTTAAATGAATTCAATATTTTTTTCATACTTGAATGAGTAATGTCAGAAGTACTTGTTATCTAAATTTTTCAAAACTGTAGGAAAAAACTTTTAAAGATCATGCATCATCATGTTTAAAATATTATTTCATAATTGAATTAATTAATAATAAAAAAAATCAAACTCAGCTTTTTCTTTAACTTAGATTTGTTATTTCATCTGTAATCAATGATTAATTTCACCTAAAAGTGTAACATTTTAAAGCTTTTAAAATTCTTATCACCAAAACGCAAGGTGATGGACAAAATTTGATAAAAAAAACTGAGAGTAGCTTTCTTAAAACTACCAAATCAATCATTCTTTCTAAGGCATCGAAATGTCGAAATTTATCATTTTCTTCTTCAGATTGTGCTTTTTTTAAATAAATTTAACGAATTTTAAAGTTAAACTAATAAAAGTTTATGAAATACGAATTCATCGATTTTCGTTATTTAAGTCAAGAAAAAATTTTCTAACGATTTAACACATTATTAGATATTTTATATAAATAGACTCCTTAAAAACGGCATAATAAATGCCGAAACCTCGGATGATGAACTAAAAATCGTTTTAAGATTTTTTCTTGAATGAAATCGCCGAATAACAAATTATTTATTACCCAACCAGTCGATAGAATTTTACTGTTAATGAAATACATTTGAAAAGTTTGCTTTTGTTTTGTTAATTCTAAATTTTCGTGTTCTGAAAACATAATTTTCTTAGAAGCCTTTGAATATAAATTTTGGATAAGAAAAATAAAGTTTCCACCTTATGTCTTTTCCAGGACCCAATACTTCAATTGGAAACGACAAAATGTTCAAAGCTTGGAGTTTTAAAAATAAAACCTTCGATTAAAATTTATAAACTTATAAATATGTAAATTTAAAGATTTTATTTCCTTAATTTTCATTCAATTAAATAATTTGTTTAATCGATTATGATTTTTTATTCACTATTTGAAAGTTTAAATATAATTTGAAATCGCAACTTAAAAGTTTAATTTTAATGTTCAATATTAACTTAATTTGTATTTACTATGTTCTTTCAATATTTACAACAAAATTTGAAATTCATAATTTTTATTTTTAGATTTAATAATTTATTGTAAATAATAATAATAATTTATTGTTGTTATTTTTTATTGATCATTTCCCAATCTGTAACTTGTCAGTTTAACTGAACATGTTGTGTTACATATATTTGAAGTTATTATTTTGAATTTCAGAACTTTTTCAAGCTTATGTAGTATTTTAATAACTGAAAGAATTTTAATATAGAAAAGGGTTTTATCTATGTCTTTGATCACTGGCAGTCTTGAAAAAAGATAAAATATTTTCTTCTTTTTCAAAATAACATTCAGTGTTCAACTATTGAATAAATTCTCCAAAGTTCAACATGGATTTTTATGAAAATTGAGAACCCACATTTCAAATCGTGATGAATTTTGTTCTCAAATTTCAAATACTGCAGCGAAATGTTCAATCAATTCTTCCACGAAAAATGATGAAAAGAAATATAAAATAAAATGAATAGTACGATAATTAAAAAACATTCTTACATTTATATTTTTTATCATTGTTAATTTCGGTTGATCGGGCTTTTACTTGATAATTCAAATTTTTCAATCTGGTTTTATATTTTATGCATTCGAAATTTTGATTTTCATTCTCTTTCTTGTGTTTCAGAAAAATTGATTTCAAACTTGAAAACTTAAGTTTTTAGAATTCATTTCCAAGCAAATTTCTAGTTCAGGATAAGAAACATTATTCTCATATTTGTATGACTTACCGGAAATAGTATTGATTTAAAACATTCATCTTGATTTGTTTTGAAAATGTTGATTTAGTTTATCGGTAAAATTTATTACTTTTTTAGTTTGTGAAATAATATAAGTAAGAAAATTGTTAAGCAATAAATTTCTTTATTTTTTGTATATTTTTGGTATTGCTGTTATTTTTGGCTTAATTTAATTTTTTATTGAATAATATTTTGAAGGCCATGAAGAACACTGAATGGTACTAATATTGCTGCTAGTTATAATTTTTTTTAACTGCGTTCAATATTTTTATCTTTTGTTACAAACTAAAGTATCCTAGCTTTTAAGATATCCTATTTTGTTCCTTATTTCACGGCGTGTAATCAATTGATAAAATGGTTTATTTCTTTACAATTTTTAATTCAGTTTAACAATTTGCAAACTCATTCAATGCTTTCAAATGAGTTTTTACCTTTATTTTTTTCTAGTTTTCTTTCTCAATTTAACATCATCCTTTAATTTTTCATCCATTTATTTTTTTTCTCCTTTCAATAGTTGTGACAATTTTCTGCATTATTTGTCGTCATTTCGAATTTGTGAAATTTTGTTTACAAGAATTGAGCCTAAGTTTACTTTCATTCCAATTGTTCGATCCTCTTCACTTAGTTCTGGTTTTATTTATTGTTTTTTTGACACTTGCATCTTTTTGTTTTCATTTCCATTTTCAATTATTTGATTTCAATACATGATTAAAATCATGATATTTCCTGCAATCCACGTATAATTATTTCCTCATATTTTCGAAGCTTATCATTAAATTTAATTTGTGATTTTTTATTAATTTAGTTCGTCACAGTTCGCCAATTTGAGTGACTATTCATTCAAAAGAATAAACATATAATATGGTTGCCAAAATTTTTCCGGTACCTCTCCAGGTCATGTAAATCAACAAATCTGGCAAAATCTGGGCATATGATTAAAATATTTTTTATCCAAAATCCAAGCAACAGCCAGGCAAATTAGGTCAAAATCTGGGAATAACTGATCTAAATACCTCATCACAGGATCATTCGATGATAACTTGCTCAAAAATTCCATTTTTATTAAAAATTAAAAAAAAAAGTTTATGCCTAATTTTGAAAAATCCGGGCATAATTTGGGTATTTTCCAACGGAATCCGGATCGGACCTGACTTTTCGGATTTTCCAACTTAATTTTCTCTTTTTTTTTCTTTCTTTATTTATACTTTTTTTTCACGTACATTGAAATACTTTTTTGATCCTCCGTATCACCATTGAAATTTTGGTGAATTTAATTTTTACTAAATCAATTTTAATATTTAAACTTGAAAACTTTATTTCCAAGACTAGAATGTTTTCTTCCTTTTCTTATTCTAAACAGCTGAAAGTCGTTTTTTAAAGCGAATTGATCATTTTTACAGAAAAAATTGCATTTTGAACCTTAAAGTAAAGTTAAATTTATGACTAATTAGACCACAAAGGACAAATCTAATTAATGTTACTGTAAATTGAAACTTATTTGAATTTCATCATGAGTAAAATATAATTTAAATTGACGGAGGATTCCCGCTGGTTATCGCTCTGATGCACAGTTCCAACGTCAAAACCAATTCGAAATGAATGTTCATTGATACTCCGATTCTGCGTACTTCATCATTTCGATTACATGAAGGCTGGCTGGCTGTTGGAACATGATTAAAAATTCATTGGCAACGTTAGCTACAGCAGCGGTATGGCTCAAATTTATCCAAGCAGAAGCAGCAGTGAAAAGCTACCGAAATATTCAAATCCAATCAATGGTTCTGGCGCAAATATTTGGATGAGGTCGATCCACTTTGCTGCTTTCGAATTGATGGGTGCGAATGAATGTTTACTGAATTTCAGATGTATTATCGATGGCAGGGAAAAAGTAACGCCCACTTTGCCTAAAACATATGCTGTGGAAATTTCCATGCTGGGGTTTTACACATTTGAAGGGATCTCATAGACGCTTCAACAAATTTAATCTTCCAAACCGTAGACAACGTTAAACAATTTGACAAAATTGATTTTTTTTAATAACAAGTCTCTTGATGAGATGAATGAATTAAAGCCCAAAAGACCTGTTAGTACCCGCCATCTTTCGAAGCCGAGACTCGCACTAAATCATGCCGAACGATTGAAATATTCTGACACCCTGCTCGGATTGCTGATTATACCGCAGCATGATGGACGCATATGTGCAGCAATCATTCACCTGCTGCTCGTAGTCATCTCTTTTCTGATTCTGATGACGGTATTAAACCGGCCAATCGCCAGAGAATGGCAACTTCGGGTGTCGAAAAGTTCCCCGGTTCAGTCACGGCTCGGAAAACGTCACGGGAGTCAAGTAAGGGGTGCAACAGAGACCCAAAAGTGTGGTCAAGCACTGCACCAGTCAGCAGTCTGACAAACTCGGCGATGCAGTTCCCTGTCTCTGTGTGTCCGAGTCGGTTCTCTCCGGACTTTGGCGCACCAGATTTGGTTGGCTAGCAGAAGAGTAGCTCAATAAAGAAAAAAAAAAGTTCCCCACTAGAGACCTCACAAATCAGGGGTGGACCAAAAAAAAAAGTATCAAATTAGTTATTTAGGTAACAAATTGCAAAACAGGATTTTTCCTGCAGAAATCGTAAATTTATCCAACGATGCTGAACAAGTTAGTTTATTAACTTGAGTACTAAAATAAATTAAATTTTGCAACGAAATAGATCCACAGTTTTTTATTGGCATTACCGGAAAATATTCTTGAAATCCAATTTATTTTACCTGAAATAACAATTTGTAGTCTTTTCTTTGGAATAAAAACTGTGTCGAAAAGTAGCACTTTTTGACACTGTTTTGAAAAAGAACTACTTTTTTACCCTGTTTTTTCAGTGGCAGCCTCTATTTATTACAGAGTTGTAAAAAAAATTAAATCATCAGACGAAAAGCTAGTTTTTAAATACTGATTATTGTCTGACTTTTTTTTAATGATACCTGATTCTGTGTTTTGAACATTTGATTTCTATTCTGATTTTTTCCTATCGATCATTTTTGCACTTATAAATACTTCTTTGGCTTTGAGGGCATCTAATGAAACTTTTGTGACATTTAGATTAACAATTTGATGATAATTTTTTTATCTGATAAGAATCATGTTCAAAAAAATTTCATGAAAACGTCTCATTTTTTTTTTAATTATATTTTTTAATTTTATTTCTCAAATCTTGATTTGAAATTATAATTTAGATTTGAGACACTGAATTGTGTTTCTGAATATAATCTGATTTTAAGATTTGAATTCTTAAACTCTTCTGTAAAGCTGTATTTCCATGGCGTTTGAACTAAATTATTCTGATTATTTTTTTGAATTTTGTTTTCTATATTTTTTTAATATTCTTGATACTTTCCATTGTCATTAGGCAAATATTTCTCGATGAAGCACAATGATAATTAAAAACATATAAAATATCTATGCGGTCATTTTTCTAAATCAAAGAATTTTAGTTGGTTATAAGGGTATTAAAATATTGCGAAATAAGTATTGCATTTTGCAGCTCAAATCAAAGCTTTCATTTTTGAGAAATTTCGAAACCCTTCCACAATTTTCGCACTTCATGGTTTAACAATTTTCACTTGAAGATACCAAAAACTGTCTTCTAAGCACTCAAAATGGCTATTTGAAGACAGTATACTGAACTCAAGTCCAGTTCTTTTCACGTTTTAAAGTTTTGTATTCTCTTGGATAGCATTTGAATAAAAATCGAATCATAGAGCCACCCCGAGAAAAATTGCCCCGGGCCACCCGATGGCTTAATCTGGCCCTGACTAAGGCATAAATCTTCAAGCATTTGATGGCTAGCAATTTAGAATTGCTTAAGCCACCAGCCCACAGAAACAACACTTTGTATGCTGTTACCGATCTCATGACCGTTGGCTTAGAAGACTTGAACGCTACCCTCTAGGCCGTGGTCGGTGCAAACTTTTGACTTCTCTTACTTTCCTTTTCAATTAATTTACAGGGTTTTTTTTTATTTAAAAAAAACATTTTTGTTGACTTTTGACCTCAAATTCAGTTGTTGAATACGATTATTCAAAGTCCTCAAGAATCCATAATTACCTTAAGAACTTTTTTTATTTAACGAGTAGCAGGTGAGGACACGAAAACACTTTTAAAAAAATCAATTTAAGCTATAAATTTTTTTATAGTTATCATCCCAAACCAATATTGGACCAGGTGAACATAAAGTTATTTTTTTAACAATGAGTAGCATTCAAGACAATGATAACTATATTTATGCTGGAATTAGGAAATCAAAATTATACATAATAAATTATTATAAATAGTTATATAGAAATGGGATACCTGTGCTCTTATGTATCAACTTTGCAATACTTTCACTCTAAGTTAACTCACGAAATTTAACATATTAAAAATATTGGTGAACTGAGTTACAGCGTTTCTACAGAACCACGATTATTTTTGACATTGACAATATCGGTGATAGATTGCAAGAAGGTTTTCACGTGTTTCGAAAAATAGGTCATTCGGATCTGATTTTTTTTTTCATTTGAAGCTGTTTTGGGTTCTTGAGTCATTTTTGTTTATTTAGTTTAGTTTTGATTCTGTGCATTATAATTCTCAGCTTTAAGAATTTTGCGAAATTCTTTTTAGGCTATTCGTCATTTTAGAATAATATTCAAAACTTTTTTTAATTATATGTGAATGCATATTACTTGGAAAATTGATTTTTTTTTTCAATTACAAAATTTGTTTGTCCTCTAATATTGTAAATATTTTTTAGTTAACTTTTTGTTTTTATTTGGCTGTAAGATAAAACATGTTTTTTTTTAATTTCAAAAAAATAAAAAACAAATAAAAACATTCGGCTAAAATCAATATTTTCATGATAACTCAAAATAGTGAAATAATCACTTGCTTGATTTATCCAAAATAGTGGTAATCAGAAATACGAAAAATGTTTCCAAAATAACGCCTACAGATTTCAAAAGTCAAAAAATTCAAGGGAATGTCAAATTAGATCATGATTAAATCATTGAATCTCGGTTCAAGTTGCTTGAAAAAATATGATTGCTCAATTTTCAATTTTAATATTTCAAACATAACTAGACATTTTATTTAACTTTTTCAATTGTTAGTTCTTTATTATAATTATAGAGTAAAATAAATAAAGCTTAATCAAACACATCATCTCTCATTAATATCAGCTAAACTGCGCTTCAAATAAAACTTCGTTTAACTCATATCAGGATTTTAAAAAGTTTAAACTTAAATTCTAAGTTCATAATCAGTTCAATAGAGCTTTCATTTCCTGGGCATTTTAGCGTTCCCAGGAAACGGGAAATATGGTGTTACTTTTCCCGGGAATTATCGGGATCCCGGGAAAAATTGAAAATCCAGATTTTAGCACTTTACTGTATACGAAAACTTACCAATATGGTATTTTCTAGTTTTAGGTAGTGATATTGCAAAACCGCCGACCGTGGCCTAGAGGATAGCGTTCAAATCTTCCAAGCCAGAGGTCATGAGATCGGATCTCGGTCACGGTATACATAGTACACTTTTAGTGGGTCGGTGGTTTTAGCATTTGTAAGATGCTAGCTATCTTATTCTTGAAAGATGTACGATGAAATTTCACTGAGATCATATATGTGTGTGTGTTCTTTAAAAAAAAAAACATTTCATACTTTTTTAATGCCTTAAAACCCCTATTAGCAATTATAAAACCCAAGACCCAAAAAGAAAGAACTTGAACCGACAAACTTGTCTGATTCTTGCTGCAATTATTTGAAATGATTGAGAAAATTTTTCCACTATTCATCGAATCTTGTAGTTTTTAAAATAAAAGTCATGTTGTTTCAAAATATGTCATTTCTTTGTCGATGATTTTGTTACTGTCCACAGTTTGCGAAATGGATGTTCAAAATGATGAGTGTTGCAAACTAGAACATTCAAATTCTATTCGTAGCGTTTCTTACTTGGAATTGTTTGGTTTTATAGGTTCTTTGTCATTTTTCAATTTTACACTAAAATTTCTAAAGAAAAATACATTTTCTTATCAAATTCAATGTATTTACTAGTTTTAAGAAAAGAAATTAATTTAAGCCATACATTAAGATAGAACTGTCAGTTTCTTTGCTCAATCTGATTCTTTTCTCCTATTCAGATCGTGTAAATTTTAAGAATCTTAGCACTTTTTATTGGTTTCGGGAATTCCCAGAATTATTCTTTGCGTTTCCCGGGAGTTGGGAATTTTTCTTATTCCCAGGAATTCCCGCTCGAGAATTCCCGGGTAGGACACTCTAATTAATATATATGATTAATTACACTAGTTTACAAAATTTAAAAAAAATCATGAACTTGATTAACTGACCAACATTTTTAAAGTAAAATCGGGCGCTGAATCCGAAAATGAAATTCAAAAAAATCTCAGTAGAACCGTTTTTGAGTTATACTCCAAATATGAAATTTCGAAATAATTAAAAAAGTTCTTGTACTTAGATTAAAATATCTCGGACGGCACAACAGTAATTTGAAATCTCTCTTTTGCATATTGAAGGTGAATAAGTTATCTATCGATCATCTGAACACTGTTTTTGCGTTTGACCAACAGTATTGTTGATATTAGTGACTTTATGAGAAAAAAAATTATAAAAAACGCATTTTTTTTAGAGAAAATTTTGTTTCAACGAAAGTTTTTGACTCGATGGTAGCATTTAAAAATCTGATTTTCTTTTGCGCTTAAATATCAATTTAAAACAAAGATTTTAAGTGCTTATTTATCAAAATCGGTTGAAAATTGAAGAAGTTATGGCTACTTTACCATAACTGAAATTTTTGGAGTTTTTAATAATTTAACGAACCGCAGTACACTTATCATAGTATAGGAAGAATGGAACATGATATATCTCACTCGCTCTAAGTCAAAATTATTCATTAGCTTACCAGAAAGTCACATGCCAAATTTCAGGAAGATCCGACCATAGGGAGGGGTTGCTTAAGTCTCAAACGAGAATAAAATTTTGAGGTATTTTGCCCGGAAGGAACGAAAAATACTGGTTTTTCATCAATAACTTTTTTCATCACTAGCTGATTGTTTTTTATGGTTGATTATCTTAAAGCCTAAGTTGAGACAAATATTTCACCCGAAGACTGCAACTCGATTGGATTAGAAACAGAAAAGTTATTGCGGTTCAAAGGCCGCAAATTTTGTCCAATACGCAATGAGTACTTTTTACGCATTGCATTTTATACGACAATTTTCGACCAAAATACAATCTTTGACCCGCAATAACTTTTCTGTTTCAAATCCAATCGAGTTACAGTCTATGGGTGAAATATTTGTCTCAACTTAGGCTTTAAGAAAATCAACCATTAAAAACAATCAGCTAGTGATGAAAAAAGTTATTGATGAAAAACCAGTATTTTTCATTCCTTCCGGGCAAAATACCTCAAAATTTTATTTACGTTTAAAACTTAAGCAACCCCTCCCTATGGTCAGATCTTCCTGAAATTTGGCATGTGACTTTCTGGTAAGCTAATGAATAATTTTGACTTAGAGCGAGTGAGATTTATCATGTTCCATTCTTCCTATACTATGATAAGTGTACTGCGGTTCGTTAAATTATTAAAAACTCCAAAAATTTCAGTTATGGTAAAGTAGCCATAACTTCTTCAATTTTCAACCGATTTTGATAAATAAGCACTTAAAATCTTTGTTTTAAATTGATATTTAAGCGCAAAAGAAAATCAGATTTTTAAATGCTACCATCGAGTCTAAAACTTTCGTTGAAACAAAATTTTTTCTAAGAAAATGCGTTTTTTATAATTTTTTTTTCTCATAAAGTCACTAATATCAACAAAACTGTTGGTCAAACGCAAAAACAGTGTTCAGATGATCGATAGATAACTTATTCACCTTCAATATGCAAAAGAGAGATTTCAAATTACTGTTGTGCCGTCCGAGATATTTTAATCTAAGTACAAGAACTTTTTTAATTTTTTCGAAATTTCATATTTGGAGTATAACTCAAAAACGGTTCTACTGAGATTTTTTTGAATTTCATTTTCGGATTCAGCGCCCGATTTTACATTGGAAATGACCTTCAGTTTACTGAGTTCAAAAATGCTGTAAACTAGTGTTATTTTTTACAACTTTGCATTACAAAAGTTGTTGTGTCGAAAAGAAGAAATATAAAATTAAATTGAGATTTTATTTGAACTAGCTGACCCGTTGTGGTTTGCTACACCATTCAAAAGTTAATGAAATTTGTAATAATAAATTTTATTTTCATTTATTTGTTCATTTTTTTTAAATATGTTTTGATATCTTTACAATGCTACAACTTGTTTAAAATTGCAATAAAACAATAAACTTACAAACTTGATTTTAATTTTTTTTTACAATTATCGTTTCAAATCTGAACTTTAAGTTTGTTTTGCCTCATTTCTACTCCAAAAAATGAAGAGTGGGGTCATTTACTGCCATAGAAAAAAATTTCGATACTAAATAATAACACATGGCACTTATTCAAAGCAATCGAAAGATTCCTTTTAATTCATGCACGGCATATGAGAAGTTCAAATACCGGTATTTCGATAGCATCTAACTATCTTCTTTGGTGAGCGTTTTCGACTGATGATTGATGATGATTATTCGAAAACGCTCATTGATGTAGACAGTAAGTTGCTTAAAAATAGCGGTATTTGAACTTCTCTTATACCGTGGTTGAATTAAGGGGGGGGTAGGGTCTAACGGGTATAAAAAAACACCATTTTCACGATTTTTTTCTAGAGCTATCGTTCAAACAAATGTATTCAAATTTTTTGCATTATACAAAGCATTGTTAAAAGAACATTTAGTAATTTTTTCGTAGAAAAATATTGAAAAATGAGCCGGTGACGGAGCATTTTCGAGGATGCCTTTTAGAAAACAGGATTTGCGGTGGACACTGTATCTCAGCACAGAATCATCTGAAGTCAAAAAATCAGAGCAAAACATTTTTAATAGATGTTTTTCTGGACCCCAACGTTTTTATTTTACTAAAAAATATTTTTATGAAATTTTTGTGGCTGTTTGAAGTAAAAACTACGATTTTTCACTCAAAAATCCGCCATTTTTCACCTCTAAAATCTCCCCAAAGTAAAAAAATCAAAAAAGAAAAACGTTGGGGTCTGGTATTTTATATGTAGAAACTATGTTCCAAATTTGAAAAGAATCGGATAAGTAGTTTTCAAATGACGATGTCCACGGACTTCAAAAAGGTGCTTTCGAGAAAAACGCGTTTGAAGTTTCTGCTCTTGCTTTCTTGCAGTATTAGATAGGAGGAGATAAAGGCCTATAACTTCTACAGTTTTGCTTCAATTGACTTGAAAATTTGACACAACATTCTTGAAATGTTTTACAATAAGAAAATAAAAAAATAAAAAAATCGATTTTTTTAAAGTGTTAGACCCTACCCCCCCCTTAAAGGGAATCTTTCGGTTGCTTTAATTCAGTAGATTTATTCAACGAAGTAGGCTCACAACACATATAGAGTCACATGTCACATTTGGCACCATTTGTTTGATAATTTTTTGGGTTAAACAAAACATATAAATAACAGAAGGAACAGGAAGAAAGGAAGATGTGGAACAGGAAGAAGTCATATACCCTCTCATGTTAAATATGGTATCTATCTTTTGCTGGAAGAATTCTAAAAAAACCTTCTTCCACATCCCCGTCTCTTAACTGCTTGGAAGGAGGGATATCGAAAAAAATTGTTTTAAACATTTCTCAAACTCGAATGAATACTTTTTCCATATAATTTACTTCCATTTGCTAGATGAGATTTAAAATTATGCATACAATTGAATGGAACTCCTCTTCCTCTTTTAAATCTTTCTACTGAAAGTAATAAAGGACTTCAAATAACCATAGAATGATCTCTCGTACCCACATTCTTTCCCCTGTAGAATTTGATTATATTTATTTGATAAACTCTTTTCATGTTATGCAATTCAATATATGGGCACCCCTATCCCTCATGAGGAGAACAAAATCATCATAGAAATTTTTCTTGTATCTAAGCACTCTCCCCTCTCAAGTTTGTTATCATCTGCTTGACTGGTTTTCGAATTATTCAAATTTCCTTCCCCTCCCATTGCTCCAGTGAATGGAGGGAGAAGCGTTAAATATAATCATAGAAAAGTATTTGGTACTCAAATATAGCCAATTGAAGGGGATATTGATCCCAAATAATCATGAAAACATTTCACAAGCCCAAGTATACACCCATGTCAAATTTGTTTCCATTTGCTGGATTATTTTTCGAGTTTTGAAAAAAAAAAGTGTATGGAAGCCCCCCTTCCCCCTTCTTGTATTCCCACTAGAAGGAAGGGAGGATCTTAAATCATCCTTGAAATATTTTTCCTACTCGAATCCTCGCATGTATAATTTGATTCCATTTGATTGTTTCCAGAGAGAGGGAGGGATCTCAAAAATATTAAAACCCTCTCCGGCCTCCAATGCCCCTGCCTTTCACGTTTCACGCATATCGGTCCAGTAACTTTTGAGTCTATAGGGCCTCATCAAAGAATATTATGATATTTTTATCAGAATAGGGTTGCCAGAACTTTCCCCGCATGTATCCGGATCAGGAAAATCCGGTTTTTTTTTTTATTTTAAAGCCCTTCAAAACCCGGGTAGGTATTTGATTTTAAAACTTTCCAACCAAAGTCCAGGCAAACTTCATCAAAATCCAGGACTATGTTCACGAAAATCAAAAAAAGAAAACAATTTCAGCATTTTTCGTTTCATCTACACACATCACCAGATTTTAAATCTTCTTATGTGCTGCCCAAAAATCATTAAAAATTAATTTGATAAAACTTGGTTCAATAATAACCTTGTTGGAGGCAAATCAAAATTATTACAACCGAATTTGAGAATTTTTTTAGATTGTGTGAATAATTAAATTCATTTCAGTCAAAATCCGAGTTTTTCAATAAAGTACGGCCAACCAGACCTATCCAAAATTCGGCATTAATAACAGTGAAAGTCTGGAAAACAAAGGAATATTTGGAAAGTTTATATCATAGCATTTCAAAGTTTTTGAAAATCGCACACGGATACAAAGTAAAGAAGAAGGAAAATCAGTGAAGAGAATTTTTATCATAAACATTTCATCACATGTCACATTTAGTTTTTTACGAATTAACACTTTTTATAAAATTTAAATAAAGATTCTGAATCTATTACCTACTTATTTTTACTTCATTTAATTGATTTCTCAATATTTAATGACAAAGAGTCTTAATTCTATATCCTGATCCTAAAATAAAAATCTTTTCAAGTTACGGTTATATTTTTGAATTCAAGAATCTTGAAACTCCAGCTTAGTAATAAGTAAATTTTAATTTTTTTAGGTACTTTATTATTCTTATTATTATAAAAGTTCTCAAAATCAAGGAATTTTGTTAACAAAAATTGTACAGACTCTCCAAACACCGAATCCGACTCTGTGCCAAAACCTCAACCGAACTCAACCGGGCAGACCCAAACTGCTGCACCCCAATAAAATATGAACCACACGCTCCGGTTGCAAAACTAAACCTCGAACCTAGTTCGGGAAACGTACCGCAAAACAGAACTCAGTCGGTTTTTCGGGGGCTTTTCCTTGTTCCAGGTGCCAAGCTCCACACGTGTACTCGTTCGTAGATTGCAGAATTGGGCCAGAGTTCTTCCAACGGAGGCCCCAATTCGGGTGGCATAAATTTTGCACTGTCATCATTCATTTCCAGGCAGCAGGTTCAGTTTCAACTGGGCCGGAAAATTTTGCTAAGGCACAGGGTTGGTAATCGAATGAACGATTGGCGTGTGATGCTTGCAGAGCAGTCTAGCAGCAGCTGGAATCTTGATTCGGACCCCGTGCAGAGAAAATTCATGTATGGGCTTGTTAGTTTTCGGAGTTAACTGCATGAAGAACTACCGTCTGATAGACGTTGCACTAATCAAGCCAATCAATCTTCCTATCATCAAAATTCATCGAAAATGTTGGAGATTTACTTCAACTTGGTATCCAGCAATCTAGCTCCCATGAACGAGATAAGGTTACATGAATTGAACCATGAATTGTATTAGCAAATTCGATTGCCCGGAAGCTCTTGCAAAGGTCCAATGTTCTTAAAAAAATGTTCCAAGTGGAGCAAAACAGAACGTTTGCTTAAACAAATGAAATAAAAAAAAATTAAGTGATTTGACTTTGATTGAAAAATTTAACAAAGTGTAAATTAAAGAACTTTGAATATCGTTTCGAAATATTTTAAACATGAATCGTTGGATTAGTATTTAATAATTAAATTAAACACAGTTTTCTAGTAATTTTGATATTTTTATAAAAAATCAGAATCTGGGAGTTAGTATTTAAACATAGAATTAATGTTGACAGTGTTTAATCGGAAGAACATTAGAAAAATATTTGGAATCATAGCTTAGATTCACATATAAGAACGATAATTCCTATGGCATTTCTTAAATAACATTCGAACAGCAAAATTCAATTCGAAAACAGCAAGACCAACGATATAATTGAAATTAAAAAAAAACTCTAAAAAAGTTACAGGAAATCCATCAGTACATAATATTTTTTGAGTATTTTTAAAATAATTATACAATTTAGGTCGAAAAGTCTCAGATTTGCTTCAATGTTTTGCATCAGCTAAGTCGAGGCGTTATTTGGGATTGCTCCTGTGGTTTTTAATATTGGATAAAATTTTATCCAATGCCAAATTCAAATTTCTAATTCATTAAAAATTTAGTTCATTGTTTTCGATATTCATATGCAATAAAAATATAAGAATGATAATTTCCTACCATGAAAAAATATAAGAAACCACCCAAATTTTCTTTCTTATTCAGATTTGAAGTTTTTAAACTTAATTCTTTTGCAGAGATCAAAGAAATGAGAGCTCCAAAATTGCGGTATTGAATAAAAACTTAGAATCATCATACTAGTATTCGAGTTCAGTTTCACAAGTCGGATTGAAAATAAATAATTAAAAAAACGAGTTCAAAATAGATTCGAAAACATTAAAGTTTGATCTTTCCAGAATTCAGCCAGGCTTAAAAATTAAAGACAGTTTTTTTTTCAAAACCTTGCAAAAACCGATGCCTACTTGATTTAAGTTTAACGTCCCAAAACCCGAATAGGCTCCGGGCTATTCGGAGTGAAATCCAGCCCATATGCCAAAATTAATGAAGAAAAATTAAAAACTTAAAATTTTATTAATTTGTCTAAGCACATAAGCAGCTTTCTGTTCGTTTACTTAAAAAAAAAGTTTTTGACATTTGAATTTAAAACTGAATTTGACCTTTTTTTTATTTATTAAATAATGTTAATAAAACCGGAAAAACTGTTAATAAAACTTAGAAAATAAATATGACTTCTTAATATTTTTTTAAATTTCGAATCTTTAATTAAGATTTAGAAACAATATTAAAATTCAGAAACTGATCTAAAATTTAAACTGGAAATCATGTTCAAAATTCAGAATAAGAATGTACATTAAAAATTCAGATTCAGATTAGCTCGTAAGAGTTGTGTAATCAAGATAAAAAAAATCAAGATGATTATTTCGTTGAGGAATTCAAATAGCAAATAGCAGATTTATAATTTTGTTTGTTAATTCAATTTCAAAATTTTAGATTTTCAACCCAAGTTAGTTTGTATATACACCTCAGGTGAAAAACACAAAGATACGGAATCTTTTAATTTTATTTTTCAAGTGTTGTTTTATAAAAAATCCTGATTTGTATTTTGACCTTCCTCAGCTGATCGGGTCAATATGAAGCGCAAACTTGAATCATTATAAGAGCAAGTTCACTCATGTAGGGAAAAATTGGTAGAAATTTTGACACTTGCAGCACATTTTAAAAATTTTACCATACAAAAATGTTTTCAAGATCTTTGGGCGTTTCATTTCTTTACAGCACTGTTTCAATTTCAGCCGTATGTGATGGAAATATTGCTATTTTTGCATCACAGCAAGCGAAAATACAACACGCGTTGGAAAAAAAACTCCAAGGCCACAGATCTTGAAAATGTTTTTGCATGGTAAAACTTTCAAAATGTGCTAAATGTGTCAAAATTTCTACCACTTGTTCCCAATACCAGTGAACTTGCTCTAATCATCATTCCAATTAAATGAACAAGTGCAGTTTTTAAGACTCTAAGTTTGTTCTTTAAAAATGATAATCAAATTGACGAAAAAAAAACTATAATTTGAGTATTGAGAACCGGTTCATTGAAAAATGAGAAACAGCAAAGCAAAGCAAAGGAGGAATGTCGTTTTTTAAGTAAGATTATATTTCTATCGGAAGATCCGAGGTAACTCTAAAACATAGGTCTTCAACATATTTGTACACCGTTGGAAAGATTTATTCATAAAAATTTCAATAATCAAAGTAATACTTCAATATAACAAAGCTATCAATTCTTCTAAATATTTTAAAAATAAAATTGTTTTTCAAGACTTTTTTTCATTCGGAACCAATTCCTGATAACCTGGAGAGACAAATCGATTTTATTTTGAAATACTGATAATCAAAAATAAATTACCAATACAATGTTTATTGAATCAACCAAAACTGTCAACATTTAATGGGATTGTCAACAATCTACTGGTAAAATATCCCCGAAGCGGATATTTTGCCAATAGCTTTGGAGGTTTAAAAAAATCATCTACAGTATTGTATTTATGGAAAAGATTTCGATTTTGGCAACACGCCCGAACATTTTTTGATGCCGTTATCAAATGTGGCCAAATCAAATGGCTTTTTTATCATTTTTATGAATAATTTTTTTTATTTTTTTTTTCTTTTTTTGATGCATTTATCAGTGTTTTTTGTTTTTGTTATCCTCTCTAATGTTCTTAAAAAAATATCGGTTTTTTAATTTTACATTTTTGGTGACTTATTTATATTGGCTTTGTTAGCGAAAACTATAAGATAGAGTCGTTCCAAAAAAAGGTTTGATTTAGTGTACCACATGTGCCCAAATCGGATATTTCCGAAATCGAATGTTACAAAAAAGATTGTTGCCAAAAACTAACGGGGTCTGTATTGTTGATAAAGAAACATGAAATATTGACGTAAATAAAACTGCAGAAAATGCCATATTTCTACGATATATTGCTGAACTTTATAAATATTGCAGTTTTTTTTTTTTTTCAAAAGTCGAATCCCTAACTTAATTCTGAAATTTGAATCAAGTTTTGCAAGTTTTAAGCTTGAACTGCAAAAGTTTAAGGTCTTACTTTTTCTTTTCGAAAATAAATTTCTCAGGAATAATTAATTTCGGAATTTGTTCAAATTATTTTGTTTTTGAGTTTTGTATAATTAGCTATTTTATATAAGCATAGAATAAGTTTTTATTCAACGAAACTGAAGGCTTTCTAAATAAATAGTTCTTTTACACAAATCAAAAACCTTAATCAACCAGACTATTGAGTAAATCCAAAGTCTAAAGTCATCTTTGAAAGTTGCTGCCCTTTTAAATAATCGCGAAATCATTGATCACTTTTCAATCCATTTTCTAGTTTAAAAAAACTAACTTAAGTAAGGAGTATAAAGCATGATCATTGATAGAACCTTTAAACAACATCTGTGCTAATTGGCATCAAAACAATATTTTAAAAATGTTGAGATGCGTTAAAACTACTGTGATCAAAGTTACCCCGAAACATGAAATATGGTTTTGTAATACACATTTAGCTATAACCACTAATGCATTAGTGGTTATAGCTAAATGTGTATTACAAAACCAGATATCATGTTTCGGGGTAACTTTGATCACAGTAGTTTTAACGTATTTCAACATCTTCAAAATTATTGTTTTGATGCCAATTAGCATAAAAGGCTTAAAACGTCAATAACAGTTATTTTTTGTTTGAACTCAATTGAATTTTTTAACATTTTCTATCAAAAATAAATATACTCAAAAGATGGACAATGTTGCTGCATACATTTAGGGGCAAAATTTTTTATTATTTCTCAATATTTTTTGGCCTCAAAAACAAATAAAAAATTTACCTTCATGCAATTCCCTTGTTCCTTCCACTGTTCTTTTGTTCTTTTTTTTATTCAAACATATTCATTTGATAGGGTTTTTAGCCATTTGTTCTGTACTGGATTTCTCAAAAAAAAATATCCGTTTTTTATTACACAAAAATTATCAAAGAATAATCATAAAAATGACTCTAAAGCTATACCTATAAAAAGGAAAAAAAAGTAAAACTTTCATATTATACATCCCATTTGCATCTAAATGCTATGCTAAATATCATTTTATCAGGAGAGGTGTTTGTTTGTGAGTCTTCGAAAAAGCGGATATTTTTAAACTTCAAAACTACATTTTAAGTAATAATAAAAAATTTACAAATTACAAACCAAATAAAGCCAATTTGAATTTCAATTTATAGGCTTTCAAAAGTCAAAAACAGTTTTCAGATACTTTTACTTCAGACTTAGTTAATGATAACTATCTGCAAAAATTTAATGTTGATCAAATTTACCCCGGTGATCAAAGTTCCCCCAGTTTACGGTTCTTATTACTTCATTATACAAATTTAACTTACCTTTTTAAAGATTCTTGGTAAAGTGTTTAAAATAAAATCTAAAAAAAAATGTTTTAAAGATTCTAGGACGTATTTTTGGACGTAACTTCATAATACGAAAAACTTTAAATGTAAACGAATTTGTAAAATGAATCATTTAATCAGTGCCCAGATTTTTTTTTTTCAATATCTTCAATTCATGCTTTGTTAAGGCAAAAACAGAAAAAAAAATAGTCACCAATCCCCCACCCCACAACCCTCCTTCCCTCTAAGGCGATTTTTCGTACGGACCTTGTCTAGAGCGAACTGTGTAAAAGCCCTGGATTCTAATTTACGAGAAAAAAAAATAGAACCAATGAAATCGTTCCGTTATACCTACTCTTCGTATCTTAGAATAATTATTTCTTCCTTACTGCCAAAAATTGATGTATCAGGATTGAAAACATCGTTTCTTATCACTATCGTCTAAAAGAAGCCATTCGCTGATTATCTATAATCGTTTAGCGTGTATTTAATACACGTTGTAGTTTTTGGGACATTTGCATAAAAGAAAATCGGCCTCTTTTAAAGTTTGTCACATTCTATAAAATACTTTTATAAATACTATTCAGGAAAAAGTCGATCGAAGGGTCCAGAACAACTATTTTTTAAGATTTTCAAGCAAAATACACATAAAAATCTTCCAACTTTCACTCATTTTTGCTTCTAAAACACGGTTATTAAGATGTATTCACTATGTTCAGATCAATTGAAGAAAGAATGAAGTTTTCAGTTGAGTGAAGAAAATTATAATTCAACCACTCTGCTATGTTTTGTTTTTTACTTTATTTAATTAAAACTTTCCCGTTTTATGAGTGCCTCTATGTTTGAGAATATTTTATTGAATGAATTATTCAAGTAATTAAGAAATAGTTGAACTATTGGAAATATTACGATTGCTTTGATTCAGTAGAATTATTCAACCAAGTAGGGTCACAACACATATTTAAATAAGAACTAGGAAAATATAACTCACTAGGGTGATTTGCCAATCGTTGTCCCCTTACCCATTGTTGCCCAGCATGACTTAAATTGTCAATATTTCAGCTGTTTTTAAACTTTTTCCCGAAAATAATACTGAATCATGTTAATTGGAAAGTTTACTGATGAATTGAGGCGTTTTACGATATTTTTGCTGTAAAATATGCATCTACTCACAGTTTTAATTTTTAATGCTTTTTTCGCACGATTTTTGTGCTAACTGTTGAACAAAACCTTAAG
Organism: Uranotaenia lowii; assembly: GCF_029784155.1. Classification (NCBI taxonomy): domain Eukaryota; kingdom Metazoa; phylum Arthropoda; class Insecta; order Diptera; family Culicidae; genus Uranotaenia; species Uranotaenia lowii. The sequence continues at coordinate 316,860,657 of NC_073693.1, forward strand.
ATTCCTTCTACGGCAAATAAGGTTTGGCGTCAGAACAAAGCATTTTTCGTATCGGGTTTCTTTACGAAACGTTTGTTGGACAGTTTTAACACCATGATTTTGGAAAAAAAATACGATCCATACATAACCAGAGAAAATATTTGGTCGTGCAACAATTGGTCCACTCAACCTCCTTCTGTCCTATTGTTGTACATAAGTCTACTGCAAGATTTGTATGGAAATTTCAAATTTATTAACTTGTATACCTACTTTGATTGCATGTTTTTACTGCCAAATATAGCAATACTTCTTGAAACTTTATTTGAACAAAACAGTTTATCAGCCAGAAAATTGTTTGGAAGGATTGCAATGTGAAATGAGTGTTTCTTGAAGATTTATGACATGCTTTACAGGTTAAATTTATTACAAATAATCTCACTTTCATGAAAAAGATATCCAAAATAAATTATCTTTTTGAAATTTTTTTTTTATAATTCAGACGAACAATCTGAAATGTTGGGGACTCGACCCATTCTCAAGCTTTAAATTGATATTCATCATGTAAAAATCAATCGACTTCCATGTGAATCCTAAAGCAATTATTTTATAAAATCCTATTTTCTTCATAGGAGTAAAGGGGTGCAAAACAGATCGCGTCCTTTTATCCTTTCACCTGTAAATGGGTACTTTAAAAAAAATTTAAATACCTTTCAGTTCCTTCTATGGGATTTCATTTAAACAAAATTTTATGTTGGTAGGCCAATAAAAAAAAAGCTGAATACTGGGCAAATAAGGTCAAATAACACTTTACTGAGATGGCTCTGGTTAAATTCAGCGGCAGATTTGAATTTCTGAGGAAATTTCATGTGTGATAAATGATATTCCAGACTTTCAAACCGGATACTTCGTGTTTTTTTTTCGATTTTGGGTTCGAATTTTCCCATTGTGCATTGAATGGTTTGTATAAAAGACCCCCCTCAAAAGAGGCCGCCTCCAAATTGGATTTCATTTGAACTAGAAGTTCTCATAATAAGCTTCCGTAACAAATATCAGCATCTTTGAATATATAATGGCTGAGCCTTAAGAAGGTTTTTAAATTGTTCAACCATTGGAAAAAATCGGACAACATTAGGCGCGATGTTAATTTTGCCTACCTGTGCAACTATAAGGCACAGACAAGCTGTTTTAAATGATTTTATAAATTTTTATATCACTTTTTTCGATCACTTGAACTTTGAGATCTTGTTTACCAATCCTGTATGAGTGTAATCAACAAAAAAAAATCCAGTGAATTCGATTGAAATGACTAAAATACAGCATAAACACCAAAATCATGAGCTTAGCTATTCAACGATTGGCAAATCACCCTACATGCTTTCTATTTTTAATTTTTCTGAGCAATGTAGCTTTATACTTCATTAGTTTAATCATAGGTTTCAAATGAATTTTTCCAATCTTTAACCTAGCTCAGTTATTCACCCTTCGAAAACCTGTACAACAAAATCAACGCCTTAAATCCCTGACGACAGCAATCGGCACCCGTCAGAACCAGTCGATCTATATCGTGATGAAGCCAATCTTGGCCAATCCTGGTCTGATATCGGTCGGGAATCGCTCCTGTTGTGATGTGCTTTCGTGTTGCTTTCGGGCAGTACATCAGCGCCTAATGAGCACCCAATTTCGAGCGAAAAAATCAATCAACCATCGCTAATGGCCAGTCACCATGGAATGGAAAAGCCATTTTCTCTCTGGATGTAGCCTGCAAAATGGAAACGATCAAACACACTCACAAACAACGGAAGACGAAGGAAAAAAAAACACCCCAGCTCATATCAATCGACACCAGCTGTTATTGGTAGACCGAACGAGCTACCCTGTAAAAGGAAAGGACTTTTTGGGGAGTCCTACTTCCTCACAAACTGCTGTGCCACCTCAATAGGTCCGCAACCAGGACTCGACAAAAAAAAAACGCTCTAAAGACGTTGTTTTGTTGCGGAACTTCCTTCATGGCGCGTTTGGTGCTATTGTTGCCGCGATACATCTTCGAGGATATTTTCCAGAAGAAAGGGGGAGAAAAGTGGGGGTTCCTACTAGGAAGGAAGGGAGCAATTCATTGGTGCAGGAAATTCAAGCAAAACCAAACGCTGTCAACACATGCTCCGATTGTTCGTTTCCTCCAAATGTGCCAATCAATGTTGAATTGCTTCTGCCTTCTTATCGCGGTAAGATTTTTGCTTTTTCTTGCAAGAGAAGTATTGTGTTCAAATTTAAAATTTCACTCTCAATTAAATGAAATCAATTCATTCATTTTAAACCCCCTTTTCATCTTAGAAAATTCAAAACATAAAAAAATCAAGTTTTCACCACTTTAAGAAACACTTCAGCAAAGTTGGATTTTTGACATTTTTCAAATTTTAAAATCAGATGATGAATTTTTCTAAACCGCCACTTTAACCCTTTTATTTATTTTTTGATTGCCTGATTTGTCAAAGAAGATGTTGAATTTTTTTTTCAAATAAAAGTTAATCTTAAAAAATATATAAGCTTAAAAGCTGATAGTTTGCAAATTTGATCTCATTGGTCTTAGGCATAAGTCGTGAAATATATTCGCATACAAAAAAAAGTTTATAGTTTTAATCTGTCTCTAGATAGTGAAAAACTTACATTCTGTATCTTTAATATCACAGAAAACTCTGTTCACACTTCCTTTCATCTTTGGTTAACATTTGTTTTTTTGAGAAAACCATTCGCGATTAACTGCATTTCCCGAGGCCAGGCATGGTGGGAACACTATTTAGGTAAAAAACAAAAGCCTTCCTCTCTTTTTCCACCCATTCTACCAGCCCACCCATTTTCCAAATGGGGGCTTTCCCGAACAAGATTGCGGCCCATTCTTTTCCCTTTGCCGCGCCATGTGTTTTTAGGATTTTATCCAGGGCTAAAGGGCGGCCTCAGAAAGTGCTGGAAATAATCATCAATGTTTATTGGGTTCAATTTATTTTTATGTGATTGGTCGAACATCGAATGGGTGTAAGAGTGATGCTCATTCAACTTGTTTTCCTGTGTGCGTGTGATCGTTTCGTTTGTGTGCTGTCTCTTATCGTCTTTGCCAAACAAATTGACAGAAATGATAATGATCGGTGGCAGCCATGCTTGGCATCTAGTTTGGTGAAGCTTTTTTTTTTGTCGAACTTTTCCGATTGGCTGTCCTGGGGATTAGAAGCCGAGTACTTTTTGAGTTTTAGAACGTCTTTACGGTTCAATGAAGCTTTTCATGAATATTCATTATAGGAATTCCTTTTCCTCCTCAACCGAAAAACAGAATCCGTCTCAGAACATTGATTCTGAAGATAAAACCACGATTGGGTAATAAAATCTTACAAATTGAAAGTCTAGGATGATTTGTTTTTGAATAACTGGAAGTATAACAAATAATCCTACTTTAAGGAAGTGAGAAAACGGATATTTGAAAAAAAAAAATTAAATTTCCTCTGTTTGAATTAAAGTATCCCGAGCAGACTTTAATGGCAAAATTATACCTAATTTTGCTATCATGCCTTGAAGACAAAATGAGGTATCATTTTGCCCGAATAAAGGTGGTACAATGCCAAAATTTGGGTTTCACTTTTCATATGTTGATACCTCGGTTATACCAAATGTAGGTTGCACTGAAACCTTATTGATGCCGCGTTTAGCCAACGTTATACCGACAATTGAGGGCATAATGATGCCCCTTTTTGGTGTTCATTAGAACCAAAATTTGGCATCGTTGTGTCATCAAAACTTGTTTTAAAACGTGGGCTGAACGAGGCATCATTAAGGTTTCTGTGAAACCTTCACTTGGCATAATCGAGGTATCCGTATATGAAAAGTTAGACCCAAATTTTGGCATTGTACCACCTTTATGCGGGCAAAATGATACCAAATTTTACTTCTATCATACTACTATCATAATGAAACTTTAATGATGGCCCTTTTGTTATCTTGGAAAAAACCAAACACCCAATTGAGTCTGATTTTTCATCACAGAAAGTTTAATAGCAAATCATGCTATTATTTTGGTCTCACTTTTTTGCTCTATCATATAAATGAAACCTTAATGATGCCCATTTTTGGTACCCGAGAAAAAACATCACCAAATAGTGCTTTCATTTTGGTCTCAATGCCTTATTCAGGTATTAGTTTGCATCATCTTTTGACATATTGATGCTCCAATGAAACCTAATTTTCCTATCGGGGAAAATTCGATACTTGATTATGCTATCATTATGGCATTGATAGCTCATTTTGGCTACTGTTTGCTATCGATTTAGGCATCAAAGTCTGCTCGGGATCAATTAAGCTTAACTAAGCTTAGTTTAAAAAAAAGAAATGGAAAAACCACACGATAATTTTTTTATTTTTTTTTTCATTTTTGTCATTTTTGTCATTTTTGTCATTTTTGTCATTTTTGTCATTTTTGTCATTTTTGTCATTTTTGTCATTTTTGTCATTTTTGTCATTTTTGTCATTTTTGTCATTTTTGTCATTTTTGTCAATTTTGTCATTTTTGTCATTTTTGTCATTTTTGTCATTTTTGTCATTTTTGTCATTTTTGTCATTTTTGTCATTTTTGTCATTTTTGTCATTTTTGTCATTTTTGTCATTTTTGTCATTTTTGTCATTTTTGTCATTTTTGTCATTTTTGTCATATTTGTCATATTTGTCATTTTTGTCATTTTTGTCATTTTTGTCATTTTTGTCATTTTTGTCATTTTTGTCATTTTTGTCATTTTTGTCATTTTTGTCATTTTTGTCATTTTTGTCATTTTTGTCATTTTTGTCATTTTTGTCATTTTTGTCATTTTTGTCATTTTTGTCATTTTTGTCATTTTTGTCATTTTTGTCATTTTTGTCATTTTTGTCATTTTTGTCATTTTTGTCATTTTTGTCATTTTTGTCATTTTTGTCATTTTTGTCATTTTTGTCATTTTTGTCATTTTTGTAATTTTTGTCATTTTTGTCATTTTTGTCATTTTAGTCATTTTTGTCATTTTAGTCATTTTTGTCATTTTTGTCATTTTTGTCATTTTTGTCATTTTTGTCATTTTTGTCATTTTTGTCATTTTTGTCATTTTTGTCATTTTTGTCATTTTTGTCATTTTTGTCATTTTTGTCATTTTTGTCATTTTTGTCATTTTTGTCATTTTTGTCATTTTTGTCATTTTTGTCATTTTTGTCATTTTTGTCATTTTTGTCATTTTTGTCATTTTTGTCATTTTTGTCATTTTTGTCATTTTTGTCATTTTTGTCATTTTTGTCATTTTTGTCATTTTTGTCATTTTTGTCATTTTTGTCATTTTTGTCATTTTTGTCATTTTTGTCATTTTTGTCATTTTTGTCATTTTTGTCATTTTTGTCATTTTTGTCATTTTTGTCATTTTTGTCATTTTTGTCATTTTTGTCATTTTTGTCATTTTTGTCATTTTTGTCATTTTTGTCATTTTTGTCATTTTTGTCATTTTTGTCATTTTTGTCATTTTTGTCATTTTTGTCATTTTTGTCATTTTTGTCATTTTTGTCATTTTTGTCATTTTTGTCATTTTTGTCATTTTTTGCATTTTTGTCATTTTTTCCATTTTTGTCATTTTTGTCATTTTTGTCATTTTTGTCATTTTTGTCATTTTTGTCATTTTTGTCATTTTTGTCATTTTTGTCATTTTTGTCATTTTTGTCATTTTTGTCATTTTTGTCATTTTTGTCATTTTTGTCATTTTTGTCATTTTTGTCATTTTTGTCATTTTTGTCATTTTTGTCATTTTTGTCATTTTTGTCATTTTTGTCATTTTTGTCATTTTTGTCATTTTTGTCATTTTTGTCATTTTTGTCATTTTTGTCATTTTCGTCATTTTTGTCATTTTTGTCATTTTTGTCATTTTTGTCATTTTTGTCATTTTTGTCATTTTTGTCATTTTTGTCATTTTTGTCATTTTTGTCATTTTTGTCATTTTTGTCATTTTTGTCATTTTTGTCATTTTTGTCATTTTTGTCATTTTTGTCATTTTTGTCATTTTTGTCATTTTTGTCATTTTTGTCATTTTTGTCATTTTTGTCATTTTTGTCATTTTTGTCATTTTTGTCATTTTTGTCATTTTTGTCATTTTTGTCATTTTTGTCATTTTTGTCATTTTTGTCATTTTTGTCATTTTTGTCATTTTTGTCATTTTTGTTATTTTTGTCATTTTTGTCATTTTTGTCATTTTTGTCATTTTTGTCATTTTTGTCATTTTTGTCATTTTTGTCATTTTTGTCATTTTTGTCATTTTTGTCATTTTTGTCATTTTTGTCATTTTTGTCATTTTTGTCATTTTTGTCATTTTTGTCATTTTTGTCATTTTTGTCATTTTTGTCATTTTTGTCATTTTTGTCATTTTTGACATTTTTGTAATTTTTGTCATTTTTGACATTTTTGTAATTTTTGTAATTTTTGTAATTTTTGTAATTTTTGTAATTTTTGTAATTTTTGTAATTTTTGTAATTTTTGTAATATTTGTAATTTTTGTAATTTTTGTTATTTTTGTTTTTTTTGTAATTTTTGTTATTTTGGTAATTTTTGAATTTTTTGTAATTTTTGTAATTTTTGTAATTTTTGTAATTTTTTTAATTTTTTTAATTTTTTTAATTTTTGTAATTTTTGTAATTTTTGTAATTTTTGTAATTGTTGTAATTTTTGTATTTTTCGTAATTTTTGTAAGTTTTGTCATTTTTTGTAATTTTTGAATGTTTTGTTTTTTAATTTTTGTAACTTTTGTAATTTTTTTTGTAATTTTTGTAATTTTCTTTTTGATTTTTTTTTGTAATTTTTGTTATTTTTGTTTTTGTAGTTATTTTAGTCATTAATAATTTTTGTCATTTTTGTCATTTTTGTAATTTTTGTAATTTTGGTAATTTTTGTAATTTTTGTAATTTTTGTAATTTTTGTAATTTTTGTAATTTTTGTAATTTTTGTAATTTTTGTCATTTTTGTCATTTTTGTCATTTTTGTTATTTTTGTCTTTTTGTCATTTTTGTCATTTTTGTCATTTTTGTCATTTTTGTCATTTTTGTCATTTTTGTCATTTTTGTCATTTTTGTCATTTTTGTCATTTTTGTCATTTTTGTCATTTTTGTCATTTTTGTCATTTTTGTCATTTTTGTCATTTTTGTCATTTTTGTCATTTTTGTCATTTTTGTCATTTTTGTCATTTTTGTCATTTTTGTCATTTTTGTCATTTTTGTCATTTTTGTCATTTTTGTCATTTTTGTCATTTTTGTCATTTTTGTCATTTTTGTCATTTTTGTCATTTTTGTCATTTTTGTCATTTTTGTCATTTTTGTCATTTTTGTCATTTTTGTCATTTTTGTCATTTTTGTCATTTTTGTCATTTTTGTCATTTTTGTCATTTTTGTCATTTTTGTCATTTTTGTCATTTTTGTCATTTTTGTCATTTTTGTCATTTTTGTCATTTTTGTCATTTTTGTCATTTTTGTAATTTTTGTCATTTTTGTCATTTTTGTCATTTTTGTCATTTTTGTCATTTTTGTAATTTTTGTAATTTTTGTAATTTTTGTAATTTTTGTAATTTTTGTAATTTTTGTAATTTTTGTAATTTTTGTAATTTTTGTAATTTTTGTAATTTTTGTAATTTTTGTAATTTTTGTAATTTTTGTACTTTTTGTAATTTTTGTAATTTTTGTAATTTTTGTAATTTTTGTAATTTTTGTAATTTTTGTAATTTTTGTAATTTTTGTAATTTTTGTAATTTTTGTAATTTTTGTAATTTTTGTAATTTTTGTAATTTTTGTAATTTTTGTAATTTTTGTAGTTTTTGTAATTTTTGTAATTTTTGTAATTTTTGTAATTTTTGTAATTTTTGTAATTTTTGTTTTTTTTGTAATTTTTGTAATTTTGGTAATTTTTGATTTTTTTGTAATTTTTGTAATTTTTGTAATTTTTGTAATTTTTGTAATTTTTGTAATTTTTGTAATTTTTGTAATTTTTTTAATTTTTGTAATTTTTGTAATTTTTGTATTTTTTGTAATTTTTGTAATTTTTGTAAGTTTTGTCATTTTTGTAATTTTTGAATGTTTTGTTTTTTAATTTTTGTATTTTTTATAATTTTTTTTTGAAATTTTTGTAATTTTCTTTTTGATTTTTTTTTTGTAATTTTTGTTATTTTTGCTTTTGTAGTTATTTTAGTCATTAATAATTTTTGTCATTTTTGTCATTTTTGTCATTTTTGTCATTTTTGTCATTTTTGTCATTTTTGTCATTTTTGTCATTTTTGTCATTTTTGTCATTTTTGTCATTTTTGTCATTTTTGTCATTTTTGTCATTTTTGTCATTTTTGTCATTTTTGTCATTTTTGTCATTTTTGTCATTTTTGTCATTTTTGTCATTTTTGTAATTTTTGTAATTTTTGTCATTTTTGTCATTTTTGTCATTTTTGTCATTTTTGTCATTTTTGTCATTTTTGTCATTTTTGTCATTTTTGTCATTTTTGTCATTTTTGTCATTTTTGTCATTTTTGTCATTTTTGTCATTTTTGTCATTTTTGTCATTTTTGTCATTTTTGTCATTTTTGTCATTTTTGTCATTTTTGTCATTTTTGTCATTTTTGTCATTTTTGTCATTTTTGTCATTTTTGTCATTTTTGTCATTTTTGTCATTTTTGTCATTTTTGTCATTTTTGTCATTTTTGTCATTTTTGTCATTTTTGTCATTTTTGTCATTTTTGTCATTTTTGTCATTTTTGTCATTTTTGTCATTTTTGACATTTTTGTAATTTTTGTCATTTTTGACATTTTTGTAATTTTTGTAATTTTTGTAATTTTTGTAATATTTGAAATTTTTTAAAATTTTTGTAATATTTGTAATTTTTGTAATTTTTGTAATTTTTGTTTTTTTTTGTAATTTTTGTAATTTTGGTAATTTTTGAATTTTTTGTAATTTTTGTAATTTTTGTAATTTTTGTAATTTTTTTAATTTTTTTAATTTTTGTAATTTTTGTAATTTTTGTAATTGTTGTAGTTTTTGTATTTTTCGTAATTTTTGTAAGTTTTGTCATTTTTGTAATTTTTGAATGTTTTGTTTTTTAATTTTTGTAACTTTTGTAATTTTTTTTGTAATTTTTGTAATTTTCTTTTAGATTTTTTTTTGTAATTTTTGTTATTTTTGTTTTTGTAGTTATTTTAGTCATTAATAATTTTTGTCATTTTTGTCATTTTTGTCATTTTTGTCATTTTTGTAATTTTTGTAATTTTTGTCATTTTTGTCATTTTTGTCATTTTTGTCATTTTTGTCATTTTTGTCATTTTTGTCATTTTTGTCATTTTTGTCATTTTTGTCATTTTTGTCATTTTTGTCATTTTTGTCATTTTTGTCATTTTTGTCATTTTTGTCATTTTTGTCATTTTTGTCATTTTTGTCATTTTTGTCATTTTTGTCATTTTTGTCATTTTTGTCATTTTTGTCATTTTTGTCATTTTTGTCATTTTTGTCATTTTTGTCATTTTTGTCATTTTTGTCATTTTTGTCATTTTTGTCATTTTTGTCATTTTTGTCATTTTTGTCATTTTTGTCATTTTTGTCATTTTTGTCATTTTTGTCATTTTTGTCATTTTTGTCATTTTTGTCATTTTTGTCATTTTTGTCATTTTTGTCATTTTTGTCATTTTTGTCATTTTTGTCATTTTTGTCATTTTTGTCATTTTTGTAATTTTTGTAATTTTTGTCATTTTTGTAATTTTTGTAATTTTTGTAATTTTTGTTTTTTTTTTGTAATTTTTGTAATTTTGGTAATTTTTAAATTTTTTGTAATTTTTGTAATTTTTGTTATTTTTGTAATTTTTGTAATTTTTGTAATTTTTGTAATTTTTGTAATTTTTTTAATTTTTGTAATTTTTGTAATTTTCTTATTTTTTGTCATTTTTGTAATTTTTGTAAGTTTTGTCATTTTTGTAATTTTTGAATGTTTTGTTTTTTAATTTTTGTATTTTTTATAATTTTTTTTTGTAATTTTTGTAATTTTCTTTTTGATTTTTTTTTTGTAATTTTTGTTATTTTTGCTTTTGTAGTTATTTTAGTCATTTATAATTTTTGTAATTTTTGTCATTTTTGTCATTTTTGTCATTTTTGTCATTTTTGTCATTTTTGTCATTTTTGTCATTTTTGTCATTTTTGTCATTTTTGTCATTTTTGTCATTTTTGTCATTTTTGTCATTTTTGTCATTTTTGTCATTTTTGTCATTTTTGTCATTTTTGTCATTTTTGTCATTTTTGTCATTTTTGTCATTTTTGTCATTTTTGTCATTTTTGTCATTTTTGTCATTTTTGTCATTTTTGTCATTTTTGTCATTTTTGTCATTTTTGTCATTTTTGTCATTTTTGTCATTTTTGTCATTTTTGTCATTTTTGTCATTTTTGTAATTTTTGTCATTTTTGTCATTTTTGTCATTTTTGTCATTTTTGTCATTTTTGTCATTTTTGTCATTTTTGTCATTTTTGTCATTTTTGTCATTTTTGTCATTTTTGTCATTTTTGTCATTTTTGTCATTTTTGTCATTTTTGTCATTTTTGTCATTTTTGTCATTTTTGTCATTTTTGTCATTTTTGTCATTTTTGTCATTTTTGTCATTTTTGTCATTTTTGTCATTTTTGTCATTTTTGTCATTTTTGTCATTTTTGTCATTTTTGTCATTTTAGTCATTTTTGTCATTTTTGTCATTTTTGTCATTTTTGTCATTTTTGTCATTTTTGTCATTTTTGTCATTTTTGTCATTTTTGTCATTTTTGTCATTTTTGTCATTTTTGTCATTTTTGTCATTTTTGTCATTTTTGTCATTTTTGTCATTTTTGTCATTTTTGTCATTTTTGTCATTTTTGTCATTTTTGTCATTTTTGTCATTTTTGTCATTTTTGTCATTTTTGTCATTTTTGTCATTTTTGTCATTTTTGTCATTTTTTAACCTTTTTTTAATTTCTAAGAACTCATTATTTGCAATGTTTCCTCGCTTTGAGTTTTGGCTGTCCTACTACGTGCATATCAGTTTATTTGAATGAAATTTTTCAAAACTTTCTTGACAAAATTATTTATTCTATTCATGTGAAACTCGTTTTCCTTGATGCATATCGAAGGCGTTTATGAGCAAGGCATCCAATAAATTTGAGGAATTTTGGTTATTAAAATTTATGACATTGATTACGGTTTCGACATCTTCGCTCACGCTTCTTTGCTGCTGCTGGTGACATTTTCCTTGAACCGCGCACGTACTTTCAAGGGTTTGAAACTGAGCGAGGTTTATCCAACCCAGAACTCAGAACCCCCACTCATCGATATCCAACGACGACGACGATGAGGTGACATTATGACAACGATAACGGATGGTCGTGAAAATGATTCCACGCAAAGAAAGCACGCAATCCCGCCACGCTGTCACATATTTCCTATTCCTGAAGCCCTGAGCCAAGAAGATTCCTTCAAGGAAAAATAACAACAACAACTGTAGAACGACACATCAAGATTATGGGTCTTGAACAATTCTGTCTTTCTGGTTTCCAGCAAGAGATGTGGCGCCGTTTTTTATCATTTTATCAACGCCAGCCATCAAACCCCACGAGCTCTTCCCCAGTCAAATCTGTTCCAATTTTTGGACCGATGCTGCTGTCTTGAACCGAAAAGAGTCAAAGACAGTGACTGAGATTTTGAATAATTTCCTAATAATAAACTTCCCTCGCATCCATCTCTCTCGTGGTTTCTAGGAGCTGCCAAATCCCAAACGCTCCAACTCAAGACTCAAGACTGATATCCGCCGTGTAGCAAAAATCACGCCAACGAGTCAAACGAGAAACTAACGAACATTTAGCGAGCTCTGATTGAGGTGACAGATTGGCAGCAGCAGCATCAGCATCATCGCGATAGGATGTGGGCGGATATTGGACTTTTCATCTCCGGAGGTTAGATCGCGCGATTTTGGGCTAGCTCTCTGTCTGTAGTCTTCTGGCGCTGGTGCTGCCGCAAATTTTGACAACGAGCTTCGAAAATTCCGGTCCCGGGAAGTAATTTTGGCTCATTTGAACGCAAATGTCTGTGTTTATTTTCCCAGCCCTTCCTGCTCTCTTCTTTCCCCTGGCGAGTGATCTAAGCAACGAAAGAGTGAGCGACTGAACGGGTGACAGTTTGGTCTTATTATGGCGAATTAAAGGTGCTGCGGAGCTTTGCTTGAATAATTCATGGTGCACTTCGCAATGAGTAGCAGTTTTGGCATTCTTTTCGGAATTATAATAATGAGATTTGACGAGCTAAAAATACTCGATACTTAGCTGAAGGAACCAGAAATTATCAGAATAAAGGATGATACGGTTAAAATTTGGTCAAGATCAACTTGACGTATTTCTTTCAATTTTGCATTTAAAAAACCTGAACACCCCTCATTTTGAAGGTGTGTGTGTGTGTAGAATGTTGCTCCTATTTTGAATTTGGAATTCACTCTTCAGTTGTCAAAATGTCGTCCAAGGAAGAAGAGCAGCGTATCAAAATTTTGCTCGCGCATCGCAAAATCCGAGCTACTCGCACGCAAAGCTGGCAAAATCGCTAAAAGTTGCCAAATCAACCGTTACAAATGTAATTAAAGTGTTTGGGGAACGTTTGTCGACAGCCAGGAAGTCTGGATCGGGAGGAAATCGAAAACCGGAAGCCGCTGAGACGACAAAGAGAGTTGCCGGTAGTTTCAAGCGAAACCCTAACCTCTCACTCCGAGATGCCGCAAATAAGCTGGGTGTATCGTTTACAACCGTGCATCGAGCCAAAAAAAACGAGCCGGAATATCGACTTACAAGAAGGTAGTGGCTCCAAATCACGACGATAAACAAAATACGACGGCCAAAGCGCGATCCCGGAGGCTGTACACGACGATGCTGACGAAGTTTGACTGTGTGGTAATGGACGACGAAACCTACGTCAAAGCCGACTACAAGCAGCTTCAGGGACAGGAGTTTTATACGGCAAAAGGAAGGAGAAAGGTAGCAGATATTTTCAAGCACATGAAACTGTCAAAGTTCGCGAAGAAATATCTAGTTTGGCAAGCCATCTGTACCTGTGGCTTGAAAAGCAGCATTTTCATAGCTTTCGGGACTGTCAAGTGTCAACCAAGAAATTTACGTGAAAGAGTGTTTGAATAAACGTCTGCTGCCTTTCCTGAAGAAACACGGTTGTTCCGCTTTCCTGAAGAAACACGGTTGTTCCGTACTATTTTAGCTGGATTTGGCATCTTGCCATTACGGTAAAAAGGCCATGGAGTGGTACGCCGTCAACAACGTGCAGGTGGTTCCCAAGGACAAGAACCCTCCCAACACGGCAGAGCTCTGCCCAATTGAGAAATACTGGGCTATTGTCAAGCGGAACCTAAAGAAGAGCAAAAAAACTTCTGAGGACGAGCAGCAGTTCAAGGCAAACTGGCTTTCTGCGGCGAAGAAGGTGGACAAGGTGGCTGTATAAAATCTGATGGCAGGGGTTGAGCGTAAGGCCCGGAGATTCGGATTTGGAAAAGCAGAAGCCTCACTGAATATTTTTCCTGAATTTTATACTAATAAAACTTGAAAAAGAAATTTAATTTGATTTTTTAAATAAACGATTTCACCTATTTACACGCGTTTTCCCTTGGCCAAATTTTGATCGTATCACCCTTTATTGTTATTATTTCTAGTTGAATTTGAAATTCGAACACACCCAAACCAACACTCCCTCTCCCCACCCTTATGAACAAGTCATTCGCAAGGCCTTCAAGCAAGGCCTAGACATTGCTTGATGTTTATCAACAATGGGTGTCGAAGGTGTTGATACACTTAGGGTAAGGTTGTCAGAATTTTTTCAGCACGTATCCGGGCTACTTTTGTTTAAAAACCTGGCAAAATCCAGGCACTTGATTTCAAAGTGGTCGACCAAAAATCTGGCAATATCCGGGCAAATTTGATCAAAACCTAAAAATTACTCATCAAAACTCATAAGAAAAAAGTTGAAAAAAAAATTTTTTTTTCAACAGATTTTAAAGCGTATTTTAGGCTTTTATATAACCTTTCATATTTATTTTTATAAAACTTGCTCAGAAAATTTCATTTCAGACGTATAAATGAAAATAAATTAAAACACAATTTGTTTTCAAGAGTGTGATTTGGGAATGAAATTGCGAATAAACCCAGGCAAAATCCGGGCTTTTCCAATGAAATCCGGGCAACCGGGCCGGACCGGACTTTTTCCAAATTTATCATTGTATATCCGGGCAAACCCGGATAAAACCGGGCAATCTGCAACCTTAACTTAGGACCATCATCAGATTTTGCCAAACATTGCAATTTTCAAAATATTGTAAGTGTCCGTTTTTTCTGACTTTCCCATACTATTTGGTCGACTTATCAACTTCCACATTTGTCCATCACTGTAGAGATTATATGTCTGTCACGCATCTGATTTCCATCCAGGCCCGGTCCTAGAGCTGGCTGCTGGGGGGAATGATTTTCCAAGTTTTGAAAAATCAGTCATAGAACGAAAATTGTTGGTGAGAATATGAACATTTTAAGAGAAAGGAAAAGGAAAGGGGGAGTAGCAAATTAGCCAACTGTAATTGCTGCACACAGTGCTTTCTTTGGATTCTTTTGAAAAATAACAAAAAGAACTTTAGAATACATTAAAATTTGAGGAAAATAATAACTACTTTTAACAAATGGTCGGTATTCGAAAAAACCGAACTGATTCCCATAAAAATGATTTTAAGAAAATCAAGGTCAAAGGCTACAGCTCTTTCAATTGATTCCAGATATGGTCATTTTGATATAACATCAAGACACATATAATAACGTCTAGGCCAGGGGTGAGCAACGCGCGGCCCGCGGGCCGCATGTGGCCCGCGAGACCCTTTTGTGCGGCCCGCGAAGCTCTTTTCAAATTTTTATGCCTTAACATTTTTCTACAATGAACTGTTGGGAAAATTTATATGCCTTGATCACATATGCACTTATCTTCATTTGCCCCACAATCATTCAGATTATTAACTTTTTTCTGGCATTTCAAGCATTTATTATGTTCTGTTCAAGGCATGAATGCAATATTCTATATTGGCATAACGTTATATTGGAGTTTTTTTCTCTTTACTCAGTATATACTTTTCCTAATTATTTAACTCCTAACGCTTTGAAAAACAAAATCTATTGAAGTGAGTCGGAAAAGCAGCAAAAAATCGGAAGCTCACATGATCAAAGGAATTTCGAAGTCCGTTAGTGCAGCCATTATTTTCGTTCCAAGCGTAAATAAAGTTGTATAATAAAAATTACGCTTAGCAGATTTTTTTTATATTATTCTATCAAATTCATTTAAAAGGCTTATTCTGTTACTGGAAAGAAATTAAAATTAAAATCTTGAGAAATTTTATTTTTTTGATTTCTGAATATTGAAGAAAATTTCGAAAGTTTAATAACAAAGTTTGGGTGAACGATTTTAGATTTTTTATCCATATGAATCAACCGGCATCAAAGCTACTGACAAAAATTATTAGTTCTTGAAAAAAGCAATAGATATCTGAAATTCTCTGATTCGACCTAAAAGGTCTTTGATGATTATCTGTGATGTTGTTTTTTTTCAGAAATTTGATAGAAAATTAATAACAAACATCGATAAATTGAGTAACGTCACTTATGATTCGCATTCCACATTATAGAAGTCGTAATATAGCTTTAGAAATCCTACCCCTATGATATCTAAATAAGGTTAAAAATTATAAAAATCTGGATAAAAATTTTAGAATCAAGAAGGTAGTTTTGAAATAGTTGCTTAAATATTTAAAAATGAACATTTTTCCGTGATTTCGACGATTTTGCTCAACATCCCAATGCAATGATCCAATGCAGAACATCAATTTAAAAATCTTATTTTCAACGGAAAAAAAAATCTAGGCTTTAAGGACACGTTTGAATTGTGGAAAAAAATCACAGAAAGTCAAGCAGCGATTCAACGACCAACGCTTCAAATATATATTTTTCACACTCTTACTTATCACTGTGGTAAGTTACTGAAGATTTTTGAATGAAAGTGATGACGAATAGTACCATCGATTTCAACATGAATGTTGTAAGAATGAATGTTCGCCAAGAAGTATTATTAAAAAATTGAGAGAATTTAAAAATGACAAAGATTTTTTGATGTACCTTTTCAATATCGGGCCGTGTTGAATTTTTGTTTTTAAACATGTGAATTCGTTTTATCTTTTCTTTTTCAGATTTGATTTCGCCAAATATTTGTAGTTATAAAAAATGACGTGAAGATCTATTAATTGTAAAAAAAAAATGTTATTTTAAGTGCGGCCCGCCGACAAGATTTTAAATTTGAATTGGCCCGTGGGTTCAAAAGGTTGCTCACCCCTGGTCTAGGCTATACTGGTCGATTTATGACTAAACAATAAACAGAAAACTTAATTTTAATAGTTATATATTTCCACTAAGTTCATGTTGGCCAGAAAAAATTTGAATGATGCTTGAAAAATTGTTTTTTTTTGTTGACCCAAAGTGAATCTAGTCATAAAAATTTTGCACTTTTGAAATGCGGAAATCTGTGATTCTTTTATTGAATCTTTTATTCATTCTTTGGTAGCGATTTGAACGGTAGTAAGCAATGAAATGAAGGATTTACATCATTCAATGTTAAAAATCCTAACGTTTCTCGAGTTATTTGGAAAATAATATTCAAGGGATTCTGCTGAATGAGATTTTAACAAATGCTAACAGTCCATGCTTAAAGTTTGGAGCCACGGGAACGTTTTTAACAATTTATTCATCAAATAAAATTAGAACTTGAAGAGAAAAAAACTGTTAAGAATCGAAAAACCAACACTCATAAAATTATTTCCATCAAAAACAGTTTTCATGACCAAAATATGCTATTAATCTTTTCCTTCAAGGTAGCTCTCACATCTCACATTCAGGGACTGAAGAAGATCCAAAACGGATTGAAACGTTGGATTTATAAAAACAAAAATCGTTTTTGCTTTAAAAAAGACTGCAAGCCGGAATTCCCATAGGAATAACTTTTTTTCCCAAATTACAGCTTTGGATAAAATTTCAAAATTTTTCAATGAAAATTTTCAAAGACATAGAAAATTTAGTGAGGTTTTTCCAAATTTCCCTTTTTTACGGGAACAGCTGTATCTTCGTTTCCAGTCATTGTAAAGACGTCAAATTTTGTAGAGCGTTGATTGGATAGTTGAACTAAGTTGTGTTAAAGTTTCATGAAAAAACATCAACCGAGAGAGAAATTGCAGCTTGTCAAAGTTGGAGGAAAGGACGCAACTTCACGCGATTTCAATCTTTTTTGAACGCAACTGTATGGAGTCTCTTTGAGAACGACCATCCAGCTGAGTTCACGTGTACTGGATAGTAGTCAAAACTTGCTAAGCAATAAAATTTAGACAATTTAAATTTTTGGCGGGTATTTTATTTCATATACTTAATGTTCGTAGCACGGAACACAATCACGAGGTTCTTGGATGATACAATGAGCCTACTTTTCGAAAAAAAAAATACTTCTGCTAGGCTTTTATATATAAACAAGAACAATTATTTCTACAGTGGTTTCTACTGTCTCTAAAGGGTTCAAGAGTCTTCAAGGAGACAGTGAAGGGCGCAATAGTTACCAATTTTCGTTATGTTTAGGATTTTTTTTTCAAAATTACCATCAGAATATGCAGTATGTAGAGAATGGATGCGATATTTATAAATTCCAGCTTTTGGGATTGATTTTTTTTTCTTGGGATTTTCATCATATAGGATGATTTATCCCTAACCCTAAGCTTTTAAGAATTATCCATTTTCATACTTGTGACAATTCTTCGTTAAAAGGAAAATTAATTAAATTTAGAGTTGTAAGTTGAAAGCTAGACTATTAAACGTGCATTATCTGGAAAAAATTAAAACCATATCCAACGCATGGAACTTGTTTTGTAATTGAATCTGAAGTTTTTGGTTTAGAACAATTTGATTTCATTGACCAATTTTAAAATGTTGTGATATTGTTGGGAAAAATGTGTAAAGTTGTACCATCATTCCGATTATGAAAAAAATAAAAACGGTAAAAACAGCGAAATCAAACTAATAATATTAGGATTTTTCAATTGATCATCCTTCACGATAAATTATGGAATACTTGTGTCCAAGACCAGAAAAAATTAAAAACAATTGAAATAATTTTTTTTATATAATTTAAAAGAAGATGAATTTGGTTCCAAAATGTGACATTAAACAGCGAAAAAAGCACACATACAATTGAAAATATGCAAAATAATTCTTCAACAAGGTTTTTTTTCGTGGAAAACTGGATTGAAAATATGTTTTTTCGGAGAGTTTTTTTCCGCATACATTCTTCATTCTTGTTTTGTATTGATAAGCGTTTTCAACGTTTCTATGCTTATTAGATCTTCTTCAAGGACTAGAAATAGTGTCTATTTAGTTGGTTCTGCTGATCATACAAAAAAAATAAGTGAAAAGTGAATGGGAAATTTATCTCAAAAACATTCCGCAATCGAATGATTATCCGCAAACATCTGTACGCAGTAAATCGATAATCTACACCTTATATCTAAAAACTCTATCATCAACTAATATCAATTATTAGTAAAATAGATCAAGGCTTGTGATATAGCTCAGTTGACAAGTCAGTTGCTTCCTGAGCCGATGTCCGTGAGTTCGAGCCCATGACCATCGAACACAGTTGTACCGGATAAGTTTTTCAATAGCTGTCCGCTAACTGCAACGTTGATAAAGTCGCGAATGCCATTAAGATGGTAAAATGACTAGAATCCAAAAAAAGCAAAACAGATGAAAAGACAGCTATCGACGACCAGCCGAGTCGATACTCACAAGAAAATGGCATCTTTTCGGTAAGATAGCATAAATTATGATCAGTAGAACCAACTAAACAAACACTATTTTCGTCCCTGAAGAAGATCCTTTATTATTTTTTTTATTTACATAGTATTCCGTCTTACGACATAACTTGACGAACATCATTCCTAAAATTCACTCGGTCCATGGCAACCGTTCTCCAATTCCTCGGGCACCCCACGTTCGCCTGATCAGAAGAAGATCCTATAAGGATCGAAACATTGGAATTGAAAATAAATATGTCATTTTTGTTAGAAATAAGTCTTCAAGCTAAAAAAAAACTTCCCGAAAAATTTACAGTGTTACAAGTGAATAATTTACTTGTTCAGATGTGTTAGATGAGTGATTATATTGAAAGGTTCTCCTTTTCTAGTTTCCAGTCTCATCGCAAAAACTGGTCCCAAACCAGTTCCAGTTTAGTCCAAAACCAATAAAAGCAGGCGAATATTTGACCAAATATGGGCTCTGGTGATACAATTGGCTGACAGAAAAATTATAGAGGTTAGTCAAAAAAACTGGCCTTGTTCGAACCAAATCGGAACCAATTTTTACTGACAGATACAGATTAAATGAAACATAATGATTGAAAAAGTTTTACATTTTCCATGAGATACCTTACTCATCACCGGCCGTCAGCAATTGCTACAGTTATTACCTGAAATCAGAGGAAGAGAGATAGAAAAATATCATCATTAGAACCTTCTCAACTGGAAAAATAAATAAAATGGTAATGTCAAAAGCACTTAATTTCAAAGCGGTAATGGCATAATAAATAAATGCGTTTTTTATCTTTCAAAAACTTTTCCCGAGACGTTTTTTACGCTCTCTCTCTGCTCAGCAGTACATCAAAAGGTTGCACAAGGTCCGATCATAAATTTACAGTTTTTGCGTGTGCTGGTTTTTTTTCTGTTCACTTGGAAGAGATTTTTCCTTCTTCTTAAAGCAGATACTTCATATCTGGTATCTGGTGTCCCTTTCTGTGTCTGCGTCTATCTCACTCGTTCTAGCCCAAGTCAAGTAAGGAGTACCATCCCTGGTAAACTTCCAGATAAGACATAAATTAAATCCGACATTAGCATGTCCCCGGGCAATCTGGTGAACCACTGGATGCGCTCCCAGCTGGAACAAATGTGATAAAAAATAGTCAACCACGACACAATCAAATGTAAATACGGTAACGTTACTTGGCCGTGCTGCAGGCGACCCGACAGTCATTTTTCCTAGTGGTAGTTTCTGTTTTTCCTAAGGACGAAACAATCTAAAAAAAGAGCGAATCGAGGAGAAAAACCAAAACATAGAGCAGGGCTGAGTTAAAGAAAAAAAAAACTCAACCAGACCGAACTCCATCAAGTGCTAACGCCATAATCTGAGCGTTAACAGAGTGAAACCGGAGGAAATATTTCACTACGATTTTGATGTCCGTTTTTGCATTTTCTGATACTTGCCTTGCTGGCTGGCAGATGGGTTGGAATTCTGCTGCGCTTCGTTTTCTTGTCCAGACATTCCAAGCGCGCGTCGTTGAGGATGTTTTTTATTTGTCCTCAGCACGAATTCGACAACCAACCACTTTTCTCTCGGGGAAAATCTAAATGCTTCTCGACATTTAAAAATGGTGTTCGGGAATCGCAATGGAAAGCTTCTTGATTGAAGAGCATTTTCCAACTCGATCCATCAAACGTGAAAATTAAAGTTAATAGAGCTGTTCTATTATTTTGGTTACAATATATGTACATAAATGACGTTGAAAACATGGATATTTTCATGATAATTTTTTGAAAATTTTATAAACCTTTAATTCTACCTTGTGAGAATATAAATATGTAGTCTGAAATATAATGAACACATAATAAAGTTCAACCATGAAACACTTAATATTATTCGAATCCCATCCTTATATATGATGAAGAGCTTCCTTAGAACTTCAGAAAATTATTCGCCATTCAGTTTCATTATTGCGTTATTAAAAATACACTGAGAAGCACTGCGAATGATTGTCAATATGATATTTAAAAACAATTTTAATTTAGTAAAGCCCTCATGACTACAAATTTTTATTTCTTTGGGCACCTAAGAACATCTGAAATGAAGGATGTATTCAATGAAGTCTAGTATCAATAAAATGAATATTTCTTTTAAGATTTTGTTATTCAATAATTATTTTACTTTCTTTTAATCATTGAAATTTTTAGCTTGAATTGTTTTTTCAATTTCTTGAACTCAAATTTTTAATTAGATAATAGTTTTGAACTTCCCAAAAGGATTTTTAATGAAACTTGTTACAAACTTTAAATTCAAAGCACAGTCGAAAAATATTTGTAATCTGAACTTCATTATATGAGTTGCAGGTCTAAAGAAGTTACTCTGATAAAAATTGAACGGATTTCTAATAAAGTTTTGTTTAAAATTGTTCATAAATATAATTCATCACAATCACCAAATTTTTTTGAATGAATATTTAAAAAAAAAATCAACTACCAATTATTGCTCAATGCATCCAAATCACCTTTAAAATGTCGTTTCCATATGCTGGAATATGATTGTTTAACGTCACACGTTTGTTTATTTCAACGTTTTATCCATCCAAACATTATTTTATATGATTTCAGCTAGTTGTTTTTTGCAGCAATGTTTACCGCTAAATATATGCACCATCCTTATGCTTTTTCTATAAAAGCAGTTTTGACAGAAAAATGTTAAATTAAATTCGACCAAAACAAAAGGTGGAAATAGCATGTTTTTGTATTTTTTTACCAGTTTACAGGGCTCTAAAAGTTTCATTTTGAGTTCTCTTCAAATTTTAATTTTTTCTTATCCCTTCTTTCATAAACTCACAAATTTGCAATAATTAATGTATGGAAAAAGTGACGAAAACGTATTTAATTTTAATTTTTTTTTTCTTGAAGTTCTCATCATTTCAAACTGTTAAAAATTATTTTTAAGGAAAAATAAGAAATCATGAAATGAAGGGTTAATATAACTTCTATTTACCGACGGATATTTCAAATTCGTTTTTCCAATTTAAAGTGATTCTTCAACTTTATGATACTATTCAAAATTCTGAGTTTTTTTCTTGATTGACCACTATCAAAATCAATATTTTAGATTTTATTGTTGA
Organism: Uranotaenia lowii; assembly: GCF_029784155.1. Lineage (NCBI taxonomy): Eukaryota > Metazoa > Arthropoda > Insecta > Diptera > Culicidae > Uranotaenia > Uranotaenia lowii. Next base: position 316,882,691 of record NC_073693.1, read on the forward strand.
TGAGTGCTAGCCATCATATGAATTTTATTTATAACTTGATGAGACTGATGAGATGATGAGATGAAAAAGCCTTAGGACCTCAAAGACTAATTCAGCACTGCCAAAGGAACATTTCTAAAAATATTGAAATGTTGTCACAGGTTTCCCAGATGTCAGAATATTGAATAGAAAAACTCGTTTTTCCCACCATTTTGAACCAAGACTATAGACTACGAATCATTTAAACGCTTTCACCACAATTATTGGTTATGATTTTATATTTCATTGGTGAATAATAATATCAATAATCGTGCAAGTTCTCGTCCCGTTAAAGGCCTTAAAATAATAAAAAAAAAACCAATTTTTGAATTGATAGTCATTTTCTTTACTCGATTTATCGTAATAAGCTAAACGGGAATCGTAACAAATGGTGAAATAAAGCTTTGCTCATTTAGAAATGAGACACTTTCATTTGGTAATAACTAAAGTCCTAGTATTGTCGAACATTTACAAAATTTAAAACTAACGCATTTCCGAGATATCTAAGATGCAACAGAAGAACACAAAATAATTGTGAACAGCCTTTTTTTTCTAAATCCTTCATATGAAATCAAGATAAAAAAATCAAGAGCTAACAAAATCGTTGTGTATGCCAAAAATTACTATGCTCGAGTGGTGAAAAACCATAAAAACACTGTTAAGAATGTCCGCAAAGCTCAATCCAAATCATAGAGCGACGAATCAGAAACTACGATAATAGGTAATCGGGAAATTTAAGGCTTATATCAGTATTTTATATTATGAATAAGCAAAAACTCGATGTATTTCTGAAATTTTCAAAAAGTTTGTCCTTGAGAGGCTAGAAGTGTTGCTTCGTAGTCAATTCTGTAAACTTAGAAAAACATTTTTTTGCTTGCTTGTTGGTCCCTAGAAATATAAAATATGCCAATTTTTTTTTGGATGAATATCATGATTTGGCACGATTCTGATTCTGTGTGTTGCAAAAAGTTTATTTATGCGTAAAATAACGATTTTTTTGGCAAGTTTTATAAAAATAATCATAAAAGGTTTTTTAAAATATAAACAAAACGTTGGTGAGTAATGATAATTTTTTTTTTTCAAGTTTGTATCCTGATTTGTAATGAGTTATTCCTGAGTTTTTACCAAATTTGCCAGAATTTTGCCCAAATTTTGCCCAGATTTTTGGTCGACAATTTGAAACAAAATGCCCTGATTTTGCCGGGTTTCAAATAGCTTGGATTTGTTCGTAGAAAGGCAACATAATTTTTTTTCAATTGTTTTTCCGTCGCCTGTGAAACATGATTTAAATTAAAATTGAAAACTTTGAAATAAAGGATCCAATTGGTTTTTTTAGTTTATTTAAATACATTTATTTCACTTCTAAATTTCATGATTTACTTTAATTTGCAAGTTGCGGTTCTTAAAGAAAAATAAAATTTAATAAAGCTGACTAGATCATATTAATTTATAAAATACATTTTAATTTTGGAATCACACAAGTAGCTAAAAAAATGTCGACAACATATAAGTTTTATATTACATTTTTCACTAACTATTCGATTTGTTTTTACCTTCCACTTACATTTCTGTTTAAGACCCATTCCTCGATGACGTCACGAAATGTTTTGAAATTTTTTTCAGAAAATCTTATTTAAAAGTTAAAGTAAATATACCGTACAAAAATAAAAGATGTGTCAAAGGATTTAAAACACTACATTTTTATATCAAAAGTTAATTTCTCAATAAAATATTTATTAAGATGTGAGTGATTGAAGTCGTGACGTCACACCGCGTCCCTTTTTTAAATTATTTGTTCTGAAAATTTTACATTTCCAAATCGTACGTTTTTAATAAGCAATTTAACGAAATAATTTTTATTTAAATATAATGAAGAATAAGAACAGCAGGAATGGGGAAGATTCAAAACTGATCAACTCCACAAGATTGTAGAAAACTTTTCGAAAATATTTAAATTTTGTAAATGTAAATCAATTTCAAAACCACATTTCCACTAAAGCTGAAAAGAAGATTCTATACCACTTAAAATTAAATATGTTGCCACACAAAAATCCCTGAATAAAGATTAATTTAAAATCAACAGCAGGAATTGTGGGTGATCGCCTGGAATGGTTTCTGACAACTCTACTTGAATTTCATAATTCGCTGAACAACCAAAAATTAAATAAGAAAATATAAAAAAATAAATTATCATTCAAACAATGCATTCAAATGGAAAATAATGGCTTACGTCTAACCAGTATAAAACTGATAAATGTAACATCGGGGAACGTTCAACTGTACTGGTTAAGGTGATTATTTTGGAACATTTTTGACGGAGTATAAGAGCTTTTTTTTGCACTTGCCAGCTTGTTTTAAAAACTGTTCGAAAAATTTTTTGGCATCGTGAATTTGAATACGGCACTTAAAAACTTTTTTAATAAAATGCCTTGATGAAACCATTTGAGGCCCTTGGAGCCAAAGGGGTATAAGTGCATAAAAGTTTGTTTTGAGAAAACACGCTTTAAAGTTTTTGTGTTTGGTCATTTTCCATATATTTTTCGAAAATTTGTAGTTTGCTCTCGAACGTAAAAGTATTTAAGTAAAATTCTAAAAATCTGAAAAAATCACCAAATATAGTTTAAAACATGAAGAACCGTTTGGCATCATTAACTTTAAATCGACCATTTTGTCACTTATACCCCTTTGGCTCTGAGGGCCTCATTTGTAAATTAAAAAAAAACCAAATATTTCATAAGATTTCGTCTATCACCTCAAGTTTTGGTGCCGTGGCAAATAGCAAAATCTTTTGAATTTCAGCTGATAAAATAATAAATCTACATAAAAAATACCTACGTGAAGTCTCCAGATTTGGCCTAGATTTTTTAATTTCAAACAAACATTGCTTGATTTTAAAATCTTCAACTCAAAAACACTCAAATATCCGGGGTAAATTTAAGGAAAATCCCCAATGAGATGAAAAATCAAGAAGAAAAACAATTGAAACATAAGATTTATTTTTTTATCATAAAACATCAGCTGATTTTGAATTGTATTAATTTGAGGCTTCCGATCATGTTAATTTTGGCAAAATTAGCTCAAATGTTGATTTTTTATTTTTCGACTGTATTTTTTGTAACTGTAAATGAAAGGCAAATCAGTCCAATTTTATTGAATCATAAAACATTTATATATGATAAAAACTAAATGTTTTTGAATTCAATAAAATTGGACTGATTTGCCTTTAATTCGAAGTTCGTTAAAATTTTCGTTTTAGGTCATAGAAATTCGATTTGAGTTTTCTGCTCGTTTAGCCAAAAAAACTTTTAAAAAACCTTATGAAAATCTGGACATTTTTCAACAAAACCCTGGTGACCGGCACAGGCCAGATCTTTATAAAGTTTAGTACTTAGTAAATAAAAGGGTAATCTGACAAGCTTGCATTAGAAAAATGTAGTTCGACCATTTTTAGAAAATTTGATGATATAAAATTATTTAACTGTTTCTGACATCACCAAAAGGCGTTTTTATTTTTTTTTCTATTAAAGATTTAAATTAACAACTGTGTAAAAGACTGCTAAACATTTTAAAATCATCTTAGATTCATTTTTGTTTGGAATTTTTTCGAAAACTTATGTAACATTTTCTTACAAGTCATCGAGTCATCGAAAAAGTTGATCATTTGATGAATACCTTTATTTTTCATTGCTTTGTAACATTTTTTACTGCTTTGAAAAAAAAAAAAAATGTAACAAAATTTTCAACACTCAGTCAAAAGTATCTCTTATATTGTTTGCACCTTTAAGATTTTTGTTGCCTTAGACTATCAGAAATTAATCCTTGTGTGTAAATAATTTTGTCATAAATAAATAATCAATATCTTACAATGATAGTTTTGTTATTTAATTATTATTGGAATTAAAAGAAGATTAGAATCTTTGCAACAATTAAAAAAAAAATGATCTGAAATTGATTTTCAATATTTTTTTTTTTTTAAATTTGATATTAAGAATTTTTTTTTATTTGCCTTTTCTCCCTGCAATGTGGGCATCACGTTACATTTTTTGTTACCAAATAACATCCCATTTCACATATGGCTATTTGTTTGATAAGTTTTCGAGCTATACAAACTTTCCTTCTTCCCGTTTCTCCTCTGAAAGAAGGAGAGATCTTGGATCATTAAAAGAATTCTAATTCAAAATATGATTTAATTTTTTTGAAAAGTTTAAAAAATATGCGATAAAACCTCCCCCATTCCCGGCTCTGTAGTTATACACAAAATTGTGCCGAACCCTTCTCTTATCTCTCACTGCAAGGTGTAAAGGGGTTTTTTTCCATAACCATAGATTCATTATCGTTCTCTTATACTCACCCCTGCAGAATTTGGTTTAATTTATTTGATGAGTTCGTGAATTTATCAAAACAAACGTATGACAACTTTCTACTGGTATGACGTATGACAAAATTCTCCTCAAATACCCTCTGATATTAAATTTGAATAATAAATTCTCAAGTGATCCAAAAATACTGTATGAAAACCCCCCTCCTGCTCCTCATCCCGTTGGAGCGAGGGAGGGGTCTCGAAACATATAAAAAACATTTCTCATACTCGATTACATTTTCATGATAAATGTGGTTTTTTTTTATCAATAAATTCTCGAGTATTGCATAGAACTGTGGGAGAGACCCCATCCCCTCTTTTAATCCCCCCCGTGGAAGGGCATATGGGTCTCAAACATCGTAGAAACTTGTCTCGTAGCCTTATATCTTCCTATATGAAATTTGGATTCATTTGCATGATAAGTTATCGAATGGTGCAATAAATTGTATGGGAGGCCCTTCTGTTTCACCACAGTTGAAGAGGGTGGAGTTCCAAATAGTTATAGAAACATTTCTCGTACCCAAATAACTACCCATGTCAAATTTGGTTCCATTTGCTGGATAAGTTCTCGAATTTTGCAAAAAAAAAGAATTGTATGGGAGTATGGGGCTCCCCCGTTTTTCATATTGAAACTGGAAGGAAGGAGAAATCTCAAACCTCGTATGCCAAATTTGGTTCCATTTGCTTGAGTAGTTCTCGAATTGGGCGAAAAATTGTATGGGAGCCCCCCGCCCTGCATACTATTTTCACATTTAAAAGAGGGAGGGATACCAACCCATTATTGGAATATTTCCGTTAATAAACTACACTCCCATGAAAAATTTGGTTTCATTTGCATTACCGGTTCTCGAGTCATAAATCATGTTTCTTTTATTTAAGAGGCCCCTCCTCCCTTCCAGAAAGTGGGAGGATCTCAAATTATTTTAGGAATCTTCCGCAACCCACCAAGACTCCTCCTGCCAAGTTTAACACAAATCGGTTCAGTAGTTTCCAAGTCTATAGGAAACAGACAGACAAACAGAAATTCATTTTTATATGTATAGATGATGCATATTCGTGAATATTTTAAACAAACGATTAAAATTTCATTTCACTAGTTCCAGTTTATATAAAACTTTAAAGCTAAGATATTGTTTAGTTTCTCAATTCTTAATTTTATTAAGGATTTACATTTAGCAAAAAAAACATAGTTTAAAATCAGTTTTAACTGCTGTTCTATAATGAAAAACTTATTTCAAATAAATGTTTTCCAAACGAATAGGTAGTTTCAAAATGGTAATAATTAAAATTTCTTTAAGATAACCTTACACAGATATGAAGAAGTTCATAGAAAAACATTGATAAGTTCTTTTTCAAATCTTCCGCTTTTCAAAAACAAGTGTATTATTTTCATTTTTAAAACGACATTGATAAGGAGAGATGACTTGATGAGCAGCACTCTCTCCCATCGTTCTTTCAAAATTAACGTTTTCCACTAGATATAAAAACTCTTTTTATTGATCGATATTGAAAAAAAAAATGCAAAATCAACCCCACCCCCTAAGGGCGAGCTCTAGAGCCGAGCCTTATACCAGATGACTGTCCTGCTAAACAGGTGTGAGTTTAAACCTTCGTTTCATAAAGTAACAAATTTGCAATAATTAATATATAACAAAAGTGAAAAATCGATTTTTTTTCTTGATGTACACTTCATTTCCAACTATTTAAAATGATTTTTGAGGGAAAATGAATTATCATATAATGAAGGGTTAAGGAAGTTTGTGCCTCAAGTTTAGACGAAAAACTTTGAAAAACAAACAAAGTATTAATTCAAGAATAATTTGGATCCTTCAAAAATACAAATAAAGAAATTAATGTATTTAGATAAAGATTGCCAGCATTTCTCTTGCACGTCTCGGGGCCGAGCAAGTTTGAGATATTTTATCTAAAACCCCTGAAAAAATCCTGGGATTAGATAACAAAATATTCATCCAAAAATCCGGGAAATATGCGGGCAAATTTGATCCAAACCCATGAATAACTCAACAAAAATTAAGAAGACGGATACTTAAAAAAAATCGTTGAAACATATCAGTAGTTTTTAAATCTTATTTTTTCATTCCAGCAAATGATTTTGATAAAATAAGCTTAGAAAACGTTTTTGTACGCAAAAATAAAGAAATTAGAAGAAAATGATAAAGGCAGTAAAAATAAATGCAATGATCTGAACATTTTGATATCGGATTTTTAAATAAATTTATTTCGATACAATTGTATGTATATTAAAAGGAAATGAAATAAAAAAAGCATTGAATCGAAATATTTCTTGCCAGAACATCAAACATGTGGGGGTAAAAACTTATGCATTGAAAAAAGATCGAAAGGTGTGGCATATTAGAAAAACTATAGTTTTGTTGGTTTATGGCCTGCAGTTTTTTTTTCAAAATTCAAAAATTTAGATTGCTTAGCTATCGAAATAACCAAAAAATTTTTCGAATTTCAAGCTTTAAACGTAGCTGTAAGCATATCATAAAGCTTTGAATGTATTTATTATATCCCCAAAATCATGTTGACAAATCATTTTAAATTTACCACCTGCATGTTAAACACAATTCTGAATCGAAAACAAAAGATGCTGTTCTTTCAAAATAGTTATTTTTTATAAAGTTTATTTCAAGAAAAGAACGTGTCTTCTGTGTTTGACCATTTCAGACATTATTAAGATAAACAATTTGATAAAAATTTTCAGTAGCTTACCCGACTCGAACAATTTAAGGGAAGGAAATTATACATATTTATAAAAAAAATGCACGCTTAAGAAGACAGTAAGTTGCTATCGAAATACCTGTATCCGAACTTTTCTTATACCATGGTTGAATTAAAGGGAACCATTTGATTGCTTTCATTCAGTAGAATTATTCTCCCAAGTAGGCTCACAATATATATTTAAGGAAATTTAAAATCAATTGATAGTTCCTCATGTTTAAATAAAACACTTTAAATTGGGAATTTTTAAACTATTCAGACCAATAAATAATTTATTGCAGTTTCAAATAGCATTCAGTTTTAAAATTTCTTCCAATTTTCCGTGAATGATTATGCCATGTAATAAAAATCAATCAGAAACTTTTCGCATAAAGTATTCCACTCTTCAAAACCATTCCCGTTCCATTATTCAGAAAATCAGTACGTGTTTGTGCCAACTCACTTAAAGTGGGACCGCCAGATTTCTGCAGTAGAAACAGTGACAATCTATTTGCATACAATTTATTTTCTCTAGGTCTGGAAAGCGCGCGCGAAGTGCTTCTCGAGTCTACTGGCAGGGTACTTGTTCTTCGCCTCTTTGCCATTTCAAGCTATTTGTTTGCAGCCAAAACGAGAAAGAGGGAGCGAAAAATGAATGGAATCAGTTCTGCCAAGTTTTCCCCTGCTCTATGTTTGCAGGAGTTTGTTGGGTAGAGATAGAGCAAAAGATAAAGTGTGCAGTTCTTCAGCAGCAACTACTGATGACTTTCTGGCATTTGGATGAGTTGGGATGGCGTCTCTTTGCAAGGAAAAAGAAACTAGAGCTTGACGTGGAGGCAGTTTTCCGAACTTTTCTTTGCTGTGGCTTGTTTTTTTTGTATGGGTGTGGGAGTCATTGATTGGATAAACATTTCTACAACGATAAGTGGATGAAGCGATTAACCACTCATCGACTTCGGCACTTCAGAAGAAATGTTGCTCGAGTGGTTTTGTCTGACCCATGTTAAAGTTGTTTGACACAATTGACATTTTTGTTGTGAGTTTTTCTATATCTTTTGTAAATGTTGTTTTTCACGGTATCAAAGAAGTGGAAATATTTGTATGTGACTTCCCACAAATCTGACAAACACTGGAATGTTGATACACATCACCTTCATCCAGTGCCATCATGTTCCACTTATCAATTCAACGTCATACAAACAAAGGTTCTCATAAACAGATGTCTGAATGGAGGCGCAGTTCTCTATAAAAGTTATGAAGGATCCATGGAAATATTCGGTTCATCCGAATCTCAGGATCAGGAAGGATATCATCGGAGGCTTGCTCGTTTTCCATGTTATCAGAATCAACCTAGTTCAACTAGGACTACCCACTGAGAAGTGCCTGGTTTCTGAACGATGACTCTGGTCATTTCCATTGCTGCATTGTTGTCAGCACCCAAAATTTTGCTGGACTAGGTCTCGCATTTCAAAGCATTTTTCGCTGGCATACGAGCCTCCCTTTTTGCACTGTTGGAGGATATTTTTCGAGGAAAAAATTCAAATTTTTAAATGAAAGTTTATTGTTTTATTTAGTTTTCTCAAGTTTAGAATTATTATAAAATCGGTTTTTTTAACGTCTTTTAAAAAAAAATTTTTTTTTTTTTCAAATTTTTCGAGATCAATTTGCATCTGACAGTATCTGTATCATATCTTCGAATGACCCGGGTTGTCATACGCCATGGCTCGTTTGAGTGAGCGTGCAGAAAAGCTGACCGAGTCAGATTAGGTCAAAAAAATTTTTAGCTTCGCAAAACTCGATTTTGATAACGCTGGATAGGTTGACATTTGACTAGGATCTGCAAAAGGATAGTTCAGTTTTGCAATCCGTCCCGCAAAAGCGTGGGTATGTCCTGCTTTTCTAGAAAATCTCCCACCGTCCCGCAACCAATTTTGTGAATTTTGTTAATTTATTGAATTTTGTCCATTTTGTCATAGTCAATTTTGTCAATTCTGTCAGTACTATCAATTTTGTCAATTTTGTCAATTTTGTCAATTTTGTCAATTTTGTCAATTTTGTCAATTTTGTCAATTTTGTCAATTTTGTCAATTTTGTCAATTTTGTCAATTTTGTCAATTTTGTCAATTTTGTCAATTTTGTCAATTTTGTCAATTTTGTCAATTTTGTCGATTTTGTCAATTTTGTCAATTTTGTCAATTTTGTCAATATTGTCAATTTTGTCAATTTTGTCAATTTTGTCAATTTTGTCAATTTTGTCAATTTTGTCAATTTTGTCGATTTTGTCAATTTTGTCAATTTTGTCAATTTTGTCGATTTTGTCAATTTTGTCAATTTTGTCAATTTTGTCAATATTGTCAATTTTGTCAATTTTGTCAATTTTGTCAATTTTGTCAATTTTGTCAATTTTGTCAATTTTGTCAATTTTGTCAATTTTGTCAATTTTGTCAATTTTGTCAATTTTGTCAATTTTGTCAATTTTGTCAATTTTGTCAATTTTGTCAATTTTGTCAATTTTGTCAATTTTGTCAATTTTGTCAATTTTGTCAATTTTGTCAATTTTGTCAATTTTGTCAATTTTGTCAATTTTGTCAATTTTGTCAATTTTGTCAATTTTGTCAATTTTGTCAATTTTGTCAATTTTGTCAATTTTGTCAATTTTGTCAATTTTGTCAATTTTGTCAATTTTGTCAATTTTGTCAATTTTGTCAATTTTGTCAATTTTGTCAATTTTGTCAATTTTGTCAATTTTGTCAATTTTGTCAATTTTGTCAATTTTGTCAATTTTGTCAATTTTGTCAATTTTGTCAATTTTGTCAATTTTGTCAATTTTGTCAATTTTGTCAATTTTGTCAATTTTGTCAATTTTGTCAATTTTGTCAATTTTGTCAATTTTGTCAATTTTGTCAATTTTGTCAATTTTGTCAATTTTGTCAATTTTGTCAATTTTGTCAATTTTGTCAATTTTGTCAATTTTGTCAATTTTGTCAATTTTGTCAATTTTGTCAATTTTGTCAATTTTGTCAATTTTGTCAATTTTGTCAATTTTGTCAATTTCATGAATTTCATGAATTTTGTAAATTTTGTAAATTTTGTCAAATTTGTCAATTTTGTCAATTTTGTCAATTTTGTCAATTTTGTCAATTTTGTCAATTTTGTCAATTTTGTCAATATACAACTGAACCATAGCGCTCTGGAAGTCTTCGAAAGGTATTTTGTGAATTTCTTGTATTTTTTTTTGGTTCAACATGATATTCAAAATTCCAAAGAATGTTAATATTGTGAGGTTGATTCGATTCGATTGTGTATAAAAGTTTCAAGATATTGATGTATTTGAAAAAAAAAGCACGGGAACGTTATTGTCACTCCGTACATACGTCCCTCGATTGATTTGATCTATCCATAGCTCCGTAAACATTTCAAAAATTTAAAATTTTATTTAAAACAACTGTTTTTTTCGCCAAATAACGACAAAAATGATGAAAATCCGAAGAAAATTGTTTCCAAATCTTAACAAGAATAGCATTTTTTATTTTTTTTACCGTTAGGCCCAACATTTATATTTTTGTCAAACGCTAGAGTGCAAAAGAATTGAACATAATTCCATCAAACATTTGAAGAGTTTCCTGCTCAACCTTCCTTCAATGAAGCCTCAAGGAAATCCTCTTTTAATCTGCTAGCAAAACATCTGTTCGTTCCAAGATGCCCAAGAATCCTGAAGCAAGAAAACCCCTTTTGGAACCATTATTATCTATCTTAATTATCACCCACCGAAGTCCGTTATTGTTTGTGCGAAAAAGCACTTCCGGTGTGTGTGTTATGAAGGACACCCATTCATTGCTTTCGTGCCGATCCTTTAGCCGGTACAGAATGGGAAAGGATTGCCTCCGGGAGCTGTTTCGTCTCAAGAAAGATTCCCTGAAGACAATGCGATGGTTGGTTTGTTCTTATTCTGGTTCTTTCATAGCAAAACCCCGAAAACACCCAAAAACATCCTCCGGCAAAATTCCGGCTAAGCCGGATTACCCGGGGAGGGACTCTCGGGGGTTGCTTTTGCTATGTGACTGTCTCTCTGGAGCCACTTTTTCTTACCTCCTTCATCAGCGGCTGACAGCTACGAGTAGCAGCACTTTTCGAATGGAAGATGTCTTTCCATTATTATTAGAGGACTCCCGCAAAGCCTTCCCATGGACCAGGGCCACTTCGAGTCACGCGACGAGACACCGGAATGAATTATTAGCTGTAGCGTTGAGTGTATGATTTTTTTTTCTGCTGCTGCTTCCGTTTCAGACATCCCGGTTGTTTTTTCTATCCTTCTGTTGTTGGTCGCTCCTTTCAAGAGGTGGTAATAATCCTTCTTAGTGTCTCCCAGTTAGCACAGCTAGCTCTCTGGGCTGGGATTTCATTTTCGCGACACCCGTTGATGGACATCAGAAGGCAACATCATTGTGTGTTCGAATGCACGAACCACGTGTGATCTGTATGTGCGAAACATGGCGCTCAAAAAATGAATGAACGGGATAAAAGTTCTGATGAAATAAAGTAGGACTATGAGGCGTGACAAAGCCCACTGCTGCTGATTTCACACTTTGCCACGAACCTATATGAGCTATGATGATAGGTGCTCTCTGATGTCGTGTCGCTGTGCCCTTTATTCTGACACTAAATTGGGTTCAGCTTGGAGTGGTGTTCTGGTGTTTTTTTCCCTGCTGCCAGCTTTCTTCCGTTCTTAATTCACCGGAAAAGGATCATCATGAGCTACCAACCCACCTCAGTCAACTGTTGTGGGTTTATGTTTTGAAAAAAAAGGATGGGTGCTGTAACATGCGAGTGAGATGCGTCGTGAGGAGTTTTAAGGAAAGTTATTATTTTTAATTACAGCTATTATAGAATGGAGTCATAAATTATTCCGAAAGAAGAAATTTGAAATTTGAATAGCAAGTTTCTTAAGAATAGTTTGAAATGCTGTGGTATTTTGAAAGTATAACTAAGAAAAATTCAACTCTAACAAAACATCATTTTTCAATTTCAATGACTTCTAAAAAAGTTTATGTCCACAGATAATTCAACGTCTGATGCATCAAAAGTTTAAAGTTTGAAGTGTCGTTGTTAAAATACTAAAAGTGTCTTCAGTAACTTTAAATATTCAAAAAATTCATTTGTGGTGATCATCGAAATAAACAACATATTTTTTGTCATTAAAGCTGATGTATGGAAAACATAGAGATGTTACTGAGTTACAATAATACAAACTCACTAAAATGTATAAAACAGATGATCCGATTGTCAAAAATGGAAACAAACGTGTGATGCAAAACAATTACTTTCCAGCAAGTGAAAACGGGATTCACAAGGCGCCACTTTGATTTACGTTTTGTTGCTTCTTTCCCAAAAATTATAAAAACATTTATTTAAAAAAAATGGCTGATTTACCATAAAATATTGTTCTTCCAACAGTGTTGATATAGAGTCAGGTTGATGGAGTGGCTGATTTTATCGGGGTTTGTCCGGATATTTAATATTTAAATTTGGGAATAGTCCTGCCCGGGAAGGTTACCCGGATTTTATGGAAAAAAGCCTATATTATTTTATCCTTATTCCTTCAAAACGCAATTTTTTGAGCTAGTTTTATTTTTATAGAGGTTTTTTGGAAGCCTTAAATACAATTCAAAATTTTTTGATGATTTTTTTTTTAATTTTCTTGATATTCATTGTAGAACAAGCTTAGCTAATCCTAAAATTTTACAATTTTTTATCTTGATTTTTGTTGAGTAATTTCTGGGTTGAATATTACAAAAATTGCCTGAATTGCTCGGTTTTTAAATGTCAATTTTGAAATCAAATGCGCGAATTTTTCCAGTTTTTTTTAAATAACCGGGATTTGTCCGACCCACATACAAGCTAAAAAAATCTGGAAACCTTAATGTAGAACAAAAAATAAATGTAAATTTAATGGTGATTTCATTTAAATAATTCGTCATACTAAAACATGGATCGTCTTAAATCTAGATGCATTAAATCGGGTCTATCTTGAAGCTATGCAAACGAAATAAAAATGTTTTGTACTCATAATGTAGTTTTTTTTATTGCACTTTAGATGAACAATAATTTAAAAAAATATTCCGATGTGGTTTTGATTAAATCTTGAACTTTCGTCGAATACCGCTCATAAATGATAAGACATCCTGTTCGCTGACCTCAGCGGCCATTTTGTTCCACCATATGTTGCAACCAAGATTGCCGAAAAAAAATTCTGTGTTTTTGGAAAAAAAAATGACATTCTGTGATTTAAACCAAAAATTCTTTGTTGGTTTTCTGTGACGCTATTTTCTTTAATTTTATTGAAAATTATAATGGATTGGATCTATTTTACATTTTAGTTGGAGAAAATCAATAAACATAACTAAATAATCTCATAATTGTTTTCTTAATTCAAAGTAAGAAATTTATATTTTATATTGGCTTAAAAATTGGCAATTTTGGAAATTCATTCAAAATTTAAAAAAATCTATGAAATCAGAGTCTGACACAGATTTTGTGATGAAAATTTGCTCAAAATTCTTTAGATTTTTCTGTGATTTCCGCAACCTTGGTTGAATCAAGAGTCGGGCTACCATTCTTCTTCATCTTCTGCTTGACAATTGTCCAATTTTTTTCGATAAGGCAGTTGGGTGGGTTCAAGTCCTTTTCGACAAAATCCACCCCGTTGTCCCGATACCACTGTAGTACCTCTTTGCTGTAGTGGCAGCTTGCCAAATCTGGCAAAAACTTTACTGGTCCTTTGTGAGATCTAATGTACGGAAGAATACATTTTCTCAGGCTCTCCTCATTGTAAATCTCGGAGTCCATGTCACATAAACCGGGGTTTTTCGTCCGTTGTAGCAGTTAATTTCTGCCAGATCAAATACTTTCTTGCAAACTAATCGGAAAAAACGAATTTGAACTTGTCAATCACCCTGACGAGTGGCTTTATAAATTTTTGGCCAGCAAGCTGCTCAAAATCCATCTTCATGTACGTTTCGTCATCCATGAGGATGCATCCGTCGTACTTCGTTAGAACCTTGTTGTAAAACTTCCGGGCACTTCCTTTGGCTACTACATTCTGCTTCAATGTCCGGTTTGGTTGATTACTGGTCCGATAAGATCGTATTCCTTCGCGCAGATGAATCCTTCTGACGGACCAGTCGGCATTGAATTTCTTGGCGAAGTCATAGTCCGACTGCCCTGTGTTTGCCTCGATCGTTCTCAACACCTTCAAATACAATTTCCAATCCTTAGTTCCACTATGACGGTTGATATAAATTTGCCGATCAATAGTATACATCTCACGGAAACGTTTGAGAAACGATTTCGCGATTTTTGAACCCGACCACTTCAGGTTTTTGGCGTGGATGTCCAAAATTAATTTTCGTCTCGCGGTTTCCATCACGTATAACTTTTTTGAAACAAAACGATTCGTTATAAAATTTTCAGCACTGATAGAGGAAACATTCCAAAATAAAGTACTGTCAAAATATTCCAGATCCAACTACTAGGAGTGCCGTGGTATAATAAAAAGTGCTTTAACTTTTGATCTCTCAAAGAAAAAATATCCAGAAACTTTTTCAATTTGAGAAACGCTCATCCCTGGAATTAACCATTCGAAAGGTTAAACAATTTAGAAAAAAAAGGAGAACCCCCGGTATATTATGTTTAAGTGAAGAGAAGAGTATTTCTGAAAAACGACCAGCCGAAGAGCATCTTAGAAAGTCGATTTTTGACCAAAAATTTGTTTGCGACATAACAGCAGATCCCTATGTTTCATGCATTTTTAAATAATTTACCGTCAACATAAAATTTAAGTTTTTTTGCATTTCCTGCAACCCCCTCTGGTGACTTTTGAGAATTAATAAACCCAAACTTTGAGTACTTTGAAGCACTCCTAAATCAAGTACGATAGAGCTGAAATTTGCATGTTTCTGAAATTGAGCCTTCTATTGGTTTTTTCCAATTCATATAATCTTTAGCTGAACAGCTTTGTTGAAGAACGTAACTTCGAAAAAGTTATTAACTCTTTAACAGGGCTTTGTCTTTTGGTATTGATAAACCATAAATTCAATTGGCATCACTGCTAATGCCTCGCGAAGTATCGCATAAAATGTGTTCATGCTAAGCCTCACTAGGCACCTAGCAGTGATGTCAATTGAATTTATTGTTTTTCAATGCAAAATAGACATAACCATAAAAAACAGCTAATATCTTTTGTTTCTAAAAAGATACGAAGTTACGGTATTCGACAAAGTTGTTCAGTGGAAAATTTCTTATAGAGAATTCAAAAATTGGCACAAAACATAAGAAGGTCCGGTTCCACAGAAGTGACCAAAATTATGTTAACTTACACGAACAAAATATTGAATTTTCCCATACAAACATAGAAGTACAAATTTACTCTATAAACATAATTTAAAAATTCTGCAAAAATCTTGGATGAGCGTAAAAGCATTATTTTTTTTATTCACATAATTTGACGAACATAAATCCTAAAATTCACTCGGTCCATGGCAACCGTTCTCCAATTCCTCGGGCACCCCACGTTCGCCAGATCACGCTCCACTTGGTCAAACCACCTCGCTCGTTGCGCCCCCGCTCGTCTTGTTCCTGCCGGATTCGTAGCGAATACCTGTTTTGCAGGACAGTCGTCCGGCATTCTCGCAACATGTCCCGCCCAGCGTATCCGGCCAGCTTTCACCACCTTCTGGATACTGGGTTCGCCGTAGAATCGAGCTCGTGGTTCATCCTTCGCCTCCACACTCCGTTCTCCTGTACGCCGTCAAAGATCATTAACAATCGTCGCTCGAATACTCCGAGTGTACGCAGGTCCTCCTCGAGCAATATCCATGTCTCGTGCCCGTAGAGAACAACCGGTTTAATAAGCGTCATATACAGGTTACACTTCGTGCAAGGGCTAAGTCTTCTCGACCGCAGTTGCTTGCGGAGTCCATAGTAGGCACGACTTCCGCTGATAATTCGCCTCCGGATCTCACGGCTGGTGTCATTGTCTGCGGTCACCAGTGAGCCGAGATAGACAAAGTCTTCGACTATCTCCAGCTCGTCGCCGTCGATAGTGACCTTGTTATAACTGGACAAGCGGGTTCGGTCGGTCTCGGATCCGCAGGCCAACATGTACTTCGTCTTGGACGTATTAATCATCAGCCCAATCCTTCCTGCTTCGCGTTTCAGTTTGCGGTAGATCTCCTCCACCGCCGCAGATGATCTGCCGACTATATCAATGTCATCGGCAAAGCAGATAAGTTGACTGGATCTGTTGAAAATCGTGCCCCGCATTTCGCCCACCGCTCGTCGAATAACACCTTCTAGCGCCACGTTGAACATCATGCAGGATAGACCATCACCTTGTCGAAGCCCCCTGCGCGATTCGAATGAACTCGACAATTCACCCGAAATCCGCACACAGCACTGCGTTCCATCCATCGTCGCCTTGATCAGTCTGATCAGCTTCCCGGAAAAGCCGTTCTTGTCCATGATTTTCCATAGCTCGTTACGGTCGATCGTGTCTTAGGCGGCTTTGAAGTCGGTGAATTATTATTGTTATTGTTTGTATAAAGTCGTGCTTTTTTTTCGACATTTTCATTCGTTGATTTTAAAGTGTTAAAAAGAGCTTTAGTGACTAATTTTGTATTTTTTACCTTCGCTAAGTGAGTCCAAAAAAGTTCCTGGTGATTTCGCGTTCCTATAAAGTGCCCGTGGTCCACTTTCGGCGGTGGAAATTCCAATCGATTTCGTTCCCGCAACTTTGTCGGCCATCGCTACTGTTGGTGTTTTGAAATTTTTAAGGTCCCCGTACACGATCAAACAAATCGACTGTTCCAGCACTGATCCAAATAATCGTTTGGAATTTTAGTGATTCTTCGCTCAAATTTTTTTTTCCAACAATGAGTGCTAATGACATGTCGTGCAATAAATGTTCGAAGCCAGCAGGAGACAACGATAGCATCAAGTGTCAAGGCTTTTGCGATATCGTCGTTCACTTCAAGTGTGCTGGCCTCAGCTCTTCGCACCTCAAGGCCAAAGGGGAAGTGAAAGGTTTTCATTGGTTATGTGAGGAATGTACCAAGTTCTTAAAGAACGCCACCTTGAAACGCCTTATGGTGTGTTATGAATCCGTGTACCACGATTTGCGTGAAAAACATTCCGCTGTACTTGCCGACGTCCAAACTGAATTCGCGAAGTTCAACGCCAGCCTGGAAAAGATTTCTGGAACTTGTCCGAACATTTCTTCGACCAAAGTTAGCCCTTGGCCGAAGCTTGACAGCCAATCGGTTAAACGACGTCGCATGGATTACCCTCTTAAAACCCCTCACGAGCCAATTATGACTCCAGCAGTTGGTACAAGGGCAACAAAGTCTAAGAGCATCGCGACTGTTGCACCTCCGGAAAAAAAGTTCTGGATCTACTTAGCCAGACTTCACAATACCGTGACGGAAGCAGATATCGAGGACCTTGTCAAGGAATGCTTATCCTGCGATGCTGCTGAGGCACACCTTTTGGTAAAAAAAGACTCCGACTTATCCCAACTCAAGTCGGTCTCTTTTAAAGTCGGCGTTGACTTAAGCCTTAAACCCGCGGCTTTAGACGCTAGCACATGGCCTGCCGGAGTGCTATTCCGAGAGTTCGAGGATTCTGGGTCAAAAAACCTGTTCAGACAATCTTACCAAGTCCGCCATTTCCAAAGGGCTCTCACAAGCCAAGCTACACCGACAGCTGCACCCAGTCGATTTACTCCTAATAATCAAAGGTTTGAAGAACCTCTTAGCTGAATGAAACTATTATTTCAAAGTAGTCGAAGATTCCTTTGAATTCAGCTACAGTATTTGAAAGACCCAAATACTAGTATTTCACTAGCTACTTGCTAGCATCCTCAGTGGGTTATCGACTTCGATAACCCACTGAGGATGCTAGCAAGTAGCTAGTGAAATACTAGTATTTGGGTCTTTCAAATACTGTAGCTGAATTCAAAGGAATCTTCGACTACTTTGAAAGATTTACTCCTACTGTGGGAACCGGTACTCCGGGGTTCTAACCCCAGCTTCTATTAGCGATGGATCCTCAGTTCACCCTACCCCGCTTCGACACGACGACGACGACCCTACATCTGCTCTTCTTCGCATCGACAATGGCTCTTCACCGGGACGCAACGAATTGGGCATTTTGGAGACCTCGGAGCACTTCGACTCAGTCACGCTGATTCCGGCCAGCGTCATCAGTCGTCCCGGCCCTGAGTTCGATTGTTGTGATGCGGTTCTCCAGCCTGCATTCTCAGGCAAGTACAAACGTTGTTTTAGAACATTCCCATTGCGTGACGAAATTTTAGTTTCCAGCTGCTCAGACATGGCATGCTCTGACCTGAATCACCTGCCTGCCTTCGAGTACGATCGTACTACAGCGTCTTCATGGGCTTCTTCACCGGGACGCAACGACCAAGGCACTTCGGAGACCCCTGAGCCCATCGACTCAGTCGCGCTGATTCCCGCCTGCGTCATCAGTCGTCCCGGCCCTGAGTTCGATTTTGGCGACGGGGTTCTCCAGCCTGCAACAACAGGCAAGTATCCATTTTATGTTGGCCCTGCTCCTCGTGATGGACTTTCCCTTTCCAGTGCACTGCGAGCCTATCACCGTGCTACGCCCACTAGTTCTTTGGCACGCTTTTTTCCGAACCTCGAAAATGTAGCAACTTGTACAAGGCCTTCAGCACCGGGACGCAACGTATCAGGTCTAACGGAGACCCCTTTGCCCTTCGACTCAGTCGCGCTGTTTCCTGCCAGCGTCTTCAGTCGTCCCGGCCCTGAGTTCGTCTGTCGCGCAGGGGTTCTCCAGCCTGTGGACTCAGGCAAGTATGGCACTTCCGACCGGTTTCCTCCGCCTGATGGTACTCTCTTTTCCAGTGTTCAGGGATCTAGCTCTGCTTCGGATACTTCAGACTCAATAACCTTGTACTACCAGAACGTTGGAGGTATAAACTCGTGTCTAGCGGACTATCTGCTCGCAAGCTCATGTTGCTGTTATGACATTGTCGCCTTCACGGAAACATGGCTGAACAACCGTACTCTTTCGAGCCAGATATTTGGAACTGACTATTTAGTGTTTCGTTGCGATCGCAGTCCACGTAATAGCAAAAAGACCATCGGTGGCGGAGTGCTGATTGCCGTTAAGTCAGATTTCCCAGCGTTACTCATCGAAGACAGTTCCTGGAGTGATCTGGAACTTGTATTGATCCGCATTGATCTTGGTGACCGTAAACTTTATGCCTGTGTACTGTATCTGCCTCCTGACCGCACGAGAGATGTTGCCCTAGCTGAGTCTTTTTCGCGCTACTTATCTAAAGTTAGCTCTCTCTGTGCACCTGAAGATGACATTCTAGTGATTGGTGACTTCAATTTGCCCGGTATGAAGTGGTGCTCCAACAATAGTAACTTTCTCTATCCGGATCCAGTACACTCAACTTTTTCAACCCTATCGAACGTCATACTAGACTCCTTGAGTACAGCGACTTTGCGGCAGATTAACAGCGTGACAAACGAAAACGGTCGTATGTTGGATCTCTGCTTTGCCAGCGATGGGACTCGTGTTCCGTCCGTTGTTTCGGCTCCCGCTCCGTACGTTAAATCGGTACACCATCATCCTGCTTTATTGGTTTCGTTCGATGTCACTAGACTTGCTCCTGTCGCAAAATTAGCACCCTTCTATCTTGACTTCAAGAACGCCGACTTTGACGAGATTTCTCGTACCCTGGTTTCCATCGATTGGGAATCTGAGCTCGACTTATTTAATCCCAACGCTGCGGCCGAAACCTTCTCGCACATCTTGAGTTACGTTATCGATAGTCACGTGCCAAAACATACTACTGAAAAGGATATACGGACTCCTTGGTTCACGACTGAACTACGACGACTAAAGACGGCAAAGAGATGTGCCCTTAGAAATTTTAACAAATCGTGATCCTCCTATACTAAGGACATTTATCGTAGACTAAATTGTGTTTACAAAAAAGTCAGCAAACGTTGTCACCAAAACTATCTAGCTCGAGTTCAGCGTGATCTCAAGTCCAGACCTAAATCGTTCTGGAAACATGTTAAAAGTCAACGGAACGAACCTGGTCTGCCAAACCAAATGTTTCTGGATGACAATACGGCAAACTCTGATCGTGGAATCTGTGATCTCTTTGCCGATAAATTCTCGTCTATCTATAATACAGCATCGACATCCCCTGAACATCTGGATAGTGCAGTCAGGAATATTGCGTCACTGGGCTTCTCTATAAACAACATTGTGGTTGAGGATGCAGTCATCTCAAAAGCAGCAGCTAAGCTCAAAAATTCTTTCTCTACGGGTCCGGACGGAATACCTGCTACTTTTATCAAACGTTTTATGCCTGTTTTGCTGACTCCTTTTAGGCTTATTTTCCAAGCTTCGCTTGACAGAGCCATCTTCCCCTCACTATGGAAGGAGGCTTACATGTTTCCGGTGTATAAAAATGGTAACAGGAGAGATGTCAACAACTACCGGGAAATCTCGGCATTATGCGCAGTAGCCAAGCTATTCGAATTGGTGGTCTTGGATCCGATTTTCTTGTCCTGTAAGAATATTTTTTCCGACGATCAACACGGATTCTTTCCCAAGCGCTCCACGACAACTAACCTTCTGACGTTTACTTCTTACGTGCATGAAAGTTTTGCTGCGAAGTCTCAAACCGACGCTATTTACACCGATTTGTCTGCGGCATTCGACAAAGTCAACCACGATATTGCCATTGGAAAGCTCGAACGCCTGGGTTTCTGTGGAACTCTTCTTGACTGGTTCCGGAGCTACCTATCAGGACGTACATTAACAGTTCGCACGGAGGACTCTTTCTCCAGACAATTCTCTGCTTCTTCTGGTGTGCCTCAGGGAAGTCATTTAGGGCCGATTATCTTCTTAATCTACTTCAACGATGCGCTCTCACTCCTCGACGGTCCAAAGCTATGCTATGCTGATGACCTAAAGCTATTTTACAACATCAACGGCCAGAACGATATTGATTTCCTACAAAATCAATTTAACCTCTTCGCACACTGGTGTGATATAAACTGCCTGCCTTTGAATCGCAGTAAATGTGCAGTCATCAGCTTTTCAAGAAAGCGGCAGCCTTTTTCCGCTGAGTACTTCCTCGGAGATGAGCCAATCGCACGCGTAGAACACATCAATGATCTGGGTGTAATTCTAGACCGGAAGCTGGAATTCAGGACACACACAAACTACGTTGTCGACAAAGCCTCGAGAAGTCTCGGATTCTTATTTCGAGTGTCCAAGGACTTCAAGGATGTGTATTGCCTGAAAAGTTTGTATTGCAGTATTGTTCGCTCTATCCTTGAGTATGCATCTGCTGTTTGGTGTCCCTACTACCAGAATGGGGCCGAACGGATCGAGGCTATACAGCGGCGCTTCCTGCGATTCGCCCTTAGACACCTGCCTTGGCAAGACCCGTTTCACTTGCCAAGCTATGAACATCGATGCCGTCTCATAGACATTGACACTCTTCAAGCCCGCAGAAACGCAACACGAGCTTCCTTCGTTGCCGATCTTTTGACATCGCGAATTGACTGCCCCACGCTCCTAGAAGCCATTCCTCTAAGTGTGCGACCCCGTGGGCTTAGAAATCAAGATCTTCGATTGTATGTTCCCATTCGTTCGAACAATTATGGAGCTAATAGCGCTATCATCGGTGTAATGAAAACATTCAACCGTTTTTTCTGAGCACTTCGATTTCGACGTTTCGAGAGATGTTTTCCGTACTAAAGTTTTTAGTGTATTGAGAACCCTGTAAATAGACTTAGTACTCTTTTTATATTAATTTTAAGTCATCATTTGGACCAATATGTGTTCCGTTGATTTGTAATAAATAAATAATAAATAAATAAATAAATAATAGATAGTGCGTAGGGACTTGGTGTTCCCGGCATTTTTGGAGGATTTGCCGTAATGTGAATATCTGGTCCGTCGTTGACCGACCCTCCATGAAGCCGGCTTGATAATTTCTCACGAATCTGTTTGCTTGTGGCGTTAGGCGGCGAAGGGAATTTGGGACAACACTTTGTAGGCGGCATTGAGGACAGTGATCGCTCGGTAGTCCTCACAGTCCAATTTGTCGCCCTTCTTGTAGATGGGGCATATTAACCCCCCCCCCCCCCTCCCTCCTTCCACTCCTCCGGTAGCTGTTCTATGGCCCAGATCCGGACTATCAACCGGTGTAGGCAATCGGCCAATTTGTCCAGGCCCACTTTGATGAGTTCAGCTGCGATGCCATCCTTCCCAGCCAACTTGTTTCTATTCAGCTAGCGATTGCCTCCCTCACTTCACTCATCGTTGGGAGTGGCTCCTCTACGTCGTTGGCTACGCCGGCGATGTACCTTCCCCCGCCGTCTTGATCTCCTGCATGTGCGCCGTTCAGGTGTTCATCGAAGTGCTGCTTCCACCTTTTGATCACTTCACGATTGTCCGTCAGGATGCCCCCGTCCTTATCCCGGCACATTTCGGCTTGCGGCACGAAGCCTTTGCGGGATGCGTTGAGTTTCTGATAGAACTTTCGTGTTTTTTGGGAACGATGCAGCTGCTCCAGATCCTCGAGCTCCTCCTCCTCCAGGCGGCACTTTTTCTTCTGGAAAATTTGGATTCGCTGCCTCTTCCGCTGTCGGTGATTTTCCACATTTCGACGAGTGCCTCTTTGCACTACAGCCGCCCGCGCGGCATTATCTTCGTCCAACAACCTCCTACACTCCTCGTCGAACCAGTCGTTCCGTCGAATTCGCTCCACATAACCGACGACGTTCTCCGCAGCACTGTTAATGGCTGTCTTGATGGTATCCCAACAATCCTCGAGAGGAGCTTCGTCAAGCTCGCCCTCTGACGGCAGCGCTGCTTCGTCCGATTGCGCGTAGTCTGCCGTGACCTCAGGTTGCTTCAGTCGTGCGATATTTAACCGAGGCGGTCGCCGGTTTCGTCTGTTGTTCACTACGGAGAGTTTTGGGCGCATCTTCACCATCACCAGATAGTGGTCTGACTCGATGTTGGCGCCTCGACAGGATCTGATGTCGATGATGTCCGAGAAGTGCCGTTGGTCAGCTGGTGCGCACTGAACCTTCCAATTGTCGGTTTGAATTCCTCCTCCTGGCCGACGTGAGCATTAAAATCCCCAATGACGATCTTGAAATCATGTTTTGGGCAACGGTCGTATTCACGCTCAAGCTGCGCGTAAAATTCGTCTCTGTCGTCACCGGTACTTCCGAGGTGAGGGCTGTGCACGTTGATGATGCTGATGTTGAAGAACCGGCCCTTGATTCTCAACCGGCACATTCGTGAGTTGATTGGCCACCACCCGATCACGCGCTTTTGCATCTTTCCCATCACTATAAAAGCTGTTCCAAGCTCGTGTGTGTTGCCGCAGCTCTGGTAGATGGCACGACCATCTGGGTACGTTCGTACCGTGGAGCCCTTCCAGCATATCTCCTGCAGCGCTACGATGTCGAATTTGCGGCTCTTCAATTCGTTGGAGAGCACGTGGGTACTGCCCACAAAATTTAGAGATCGACAGTTCCATGTTCCAAGATTCCCAAAATTATCAAAGTGAATCGTAGTTGGTTTATCCCTACGAATTTCATCCCACCGCATGTGTCAATAAACATACTTAAAATAAATAAAGTTATCCGCGATGAAAGCTTATTACCAAAACAAAGTGCAGCATTTTTTTTTTTTTTTGAATACAATTCTCATAGAAGTGTTTTTATCTCAAAGGTGTTTGCAAATTGTAGCATTAGCCTTCTGAGAGACCAAAACCAATAAACGTTTGCCCTAATTAGAAACTTACGAAAATATTCACGATATTCTTTCAACCAAACAACGCGCCTCTGGAATGCGAAACACGTGGCGGCAGCAGCAGAACTACATAGTGTAAGTCCGGCAAAGTTAATCCTCAAAGTTGAATCGGTAATAATTCATGATGTTGTAGCTTTCGGACTCCGGGTGACGTCCTGCGGTTGTGGTGTCTCATTTTTTTACTCCCTTTCTCTTGTTTCAAATCCGCTGTGTCTGGTGCTAGGTCAGCAGCAGAGTGGCGCAGTCGAATTTACGACTGCTAGATGGCTCTCTCGGTCACGGTTCTGACCAAACCGGGGGAATCCGTTTGCCGGCTCAGAAAAGCCCTGTTAAGCCGCAAAACCTCGGAGGCTGGGCCAAAATTTTCGGAAACAAACCGAGGGTTGTATCTGTGTTTACCCATTGCGAGGTTTCTGCTGTTTTTGCTTACTTTTAAGAGGGATTGTCCCACTTTAAGCAGTGCGAAATTATTAAAGTTTTCGAGAAATTTGGATTGCATTAATCTTTTACTATTTTAAAAAATTGTTTCCTTCATTTTAAGTTTGTTCCTTTACTTCATCTTCAATCCTTAACACACTGTTTGAAATATCTTACCGAATTTAATGTTTATTTTGATTCAGCAAAGAATAAAAAATCTTATCGATTTTTTTCTTTTAACAATTTAACCCTTTAATGCTTTCTGTTGTTTTAAAACAACACTAATGAAAATCCAAATATCTTGGAAACGCGTGATTATTTTTGAGAGATGTATTCACAAAATATATTCCAGAAATAAAAAGTAAAAACCCAATGTATTTTTATCACGAAATCTCAATGCTTGTGTGAGGTATCGAAATAATTATGTGGGAAAATTGCAAAACAAATTTATTGATTTTTTTTAAAGTAGTTTTTTAAAAATCGCAATTTTTTCTTCAGATTTGGAAATTCCAACTAGATTCTTTATCTCAGCCAATCACAAACACTTTCATGCATCGAATTTATAAGGTTTGGAAGAAGTATGTAAAATCGTATTGAAATGAATTTTGAATTTCAAAAATTATTTTTCAACTTTGATAGGCCGTAACTTTTATAATTATCAAAGTAATGACTTAAACCCCCTGTTCAGTTGTGTTATTCGAATCAAAATGTTATTATTTCACTGAATCCTAACATCTACTCTTATTTAAAAAAAAGTCATGCATTATAGGGTTGAATAAGGCAACCTGTTGGAATATTTTTGCTAAGTTTTTCAGAAATTGGGGTTTGGGGGTTAGACCTACCCCTCCCCCATGTCAGCCAGAAAATCCAACCTATGAAATTTTGAAGAACCGCCGAAATGATTGAAGAGAAACAAATAATTTCGACTCAGAACTTAAAATAAACCTCGAAATATTATTCCATGACCACAATTCTTCTGTAGTTTTTTTTAAATTTTCTAACTTGTTGGAATTTAGTACCAAATATCGAATTTTCATAACATTAGAATATGCTTGTCTAATTGCCCATCAAGCGTTAAAATTTACACAATTAATAAAGGTGATTGATGAAGTTAAAGATTTTCCTTGAAGTTTTGTGTACTAGTGTCACAATAGAAAGATAATTGAAAACTGTTCATCCATGGTCGATTTTCAAGATTATTTATCAAAAATTTTTTTGGGTTAGAAATGATTTTCATATTCAAAAACATTTTCGAGCTTTTTTCAACAAATGAATTCTTGGTCAATCATTGAGAAACTAATCCGGTAGAACTGTACTCGACATTTGCTCTTGAGCTCGAACTCAAGAAGTTGGGCTCAGCAAGTGTTTCGCCAACTGCTTACAACACTTCTTTCTTCCCATTTAAATTGCTTTAACAAACGTTAATAACTTTAAGAAAATTTAGCCACAACAAATCTTATCGTAGTCAATCTGTAAATAATTTTGATAAATGGGATGATGAAACTCGACTATCCAAGCGTTTTTATTACCTCCGCAACATAACGGTTTTGACAATCGCCACCCCCGTTCATTGAATGAATATTTATTGCCAATTAAATATCGTTATACTCATTTGCAAAATATTTAACTTGAAGCCGAAAATTGCGATCCTACTATATGAGATGGTGCTCTTGAAGGCAATCAGCTTGGAACAAACACAGCAAAGCAGCCAGCCAAGGCCAGAATCCCAATACACGGGGACCGATATCCTGTGAACCATTTTCATGGTCCCGGGTAAAAGTAATGGCCTCAGACAAACACATAATTTCAACTTACATCCCTTTTCCTTTCGAGTTGATGGCCGGGAATGGGAATCGTCGTCCTTCCTCGGTCAAAGAGAAACACTCAGTCTGGCTAGAGGAGAAATGAAAGCTATCGCACAACTTTCGCTAGCTCTCTAAGACAGAAGAAGTCGGGGCATGGGCACATGAAAATGTTAGTGTTACTTATGGATGTTTCCCCAAACCCCTTGCTTCTTCATTCATTGATCCATGTTTCAAGGGTCTTTTCCCAACCCCGACAAAACCCATATTTATCCGCATGGCCACAAATCGCAAAAACCGGTGGCGACCGAATGATCATAAATAAAATTATGGCCATGTTTATTCGCGCGATATCCGGAGAGGAATGGTCCCGAGAATTTTCGGCAGCAGCAGAAAGTGTATCTCTTTTCACTTTTGGTGTGTTTTCGGTGGAAAATGTTCTGGAGAAAAAAAAGTCGGATTTAAGGCTGGTGGAAAAGGATTTGTAGTGTTTTTTTCTGAGTTCATTTCAATCGAAGTATAGTTTCACCAACTGACAACGATGAACAGAGCAACGGGATTGATAGCTTGTTTGTCAATAAATTTGTCTGGATGTGCACTTCTGTGGAAGCGATGGATTCGTGAATCGTAATGATCTCAAGGAGCAAGGAATTTATTTTCAGTTTTTTTTTTTAACCAAGGATGAGCTTGATTTAAGCGTGATATTAAAAACCAACAGAAATAGTAAGTTTTATTCTTTAACAAGCTGATTTTACCCGGCCTTGCTCGGGTTCACATAAAATATAAAACAAAATGAAACGTTTCACTTTTCAAAATTTTGGAAGCTTTATATTTATAATTATATGAAATTTGG
Source organism: Uranotaenia lowii (assembly GCF_029784155.1). Classification (NCBI taxonomy): domain Eukaryota; kingdom Metazoa; phylum Arthropoda; class Insecta; order Diptera; family Culicidae; genus Uranotaenia; species Uranotaenia lowii. Next base: position 316,909,767 of record NC_073693.1, read on the forward strand.
CCCAAGTTAGGTCATGTAAGTTTTGTAAGTCTTTTTAAAGGTTTTATTGAGATTATTCACTGTGTTTATCGTTTTCATATGTTTGAAAAAATTATAGTTATGATGCTTTTATTAATAGAAATTCAAAATAATTTCCCTTGAATGCTAATTCATTGTTTCACGAAAAACATTTTTTTCAACCATCAATTTTTTTTTTTTGAAATCTTGTATAGATTCGGCCTTAGATTTTTATGTTGAAATAATTAAACTTTTATTTTTTTTTTATTTTTCCCACCCCATTTCAAATGAAAATTACTGTTGGAGATAAATGTTGAAAGTTCCACTAATAGATTTTTGAAGTTATCGAGAACAAATTATCTCTGAACCGAAATCACAATTTTAACGATATGAAAAAGGTTTTATTAGAGTTATGTTTACTTTCCCAAGCAACATTTTAAACTCCTGATGGTTTTATAGACAAATGTGAAAGTTTTATAATGGAATTGCAAAAGTCTTGATAGCTGTGAAGCGTATTTCGACAAGACCATTACAAAAACTATCCTCAGGGTATCTACACAACGATTATAAAACCTATTTAAAAAAACTTCAATCAATTTTGAGAATATTTTATCTTCCGTGTATATAGCGGTTTTGAAGGCCGCTATAAAGCAAATTTAAAACCTCGCGATAAAACCCAGTCAAAATGCCATAAAACGTCAAGTGTCAACAGATTGAGAAACAGAAGAAGAACAAGAAAAAAACAAGAGGGAAATATCAACAAAATGTTTATCAACGAAAATTTTGTGCCCTGTTTTCACAATCAAAAGGTACTTTTCTCATTGCTTGATAATCCTTCTATGCTGTATCTAATCTTTTTTTTCAGCTGCAGGTAATATCCGGAAACTTACATCCCCTGCCTAGCCTGGACGTTCACAATTCAACAGCAACAGCAACACAAGTGGAAAACCATCCTGTATATACCGTCAGAGCTGCTTCATGGCTGTGACTAAGGGAGTGTGTGCCGGAAGATGTTTTTTTTCTCGAGCGATATACCCGGAAGAACCGTCGTATTAGGAGTCAGAGTTGCTGGGACAAAGGAAGCTGAAATGATCCGCCAACGAATCCCGAAAGAGAATCTTGTGAATTCTACGGTCGAATCCGGTTTATAAGTTTTCGTGTTATGTGGTGTAAGTGTAGTGAGTGAAATGAATTAGGTAACAATAAAAAGTGTATTGCAATCTGCTTTTATTCTTTTATTTAATGGAATCATGAATTTATAAAAGAAAATTTGCTTTGATTATTATATTCAAAAAACTGTTCCTATAATAGCATTTTTCGAGACAAGCTTGACGTGTAAATAGTTTCTACAAGTCAAAAAGGTGTTTAAGATGAAACGCCATATTTTTTTAATAGAAATCGGGCATTTTATTTAAAAAAAATCGCATGAAAACCTAAAATTAACTCACTATTTGCACAAAAATTCTATTTAATTATCATTTATACACAATATGGGCATCCATACAGGAATCGAAATATGTTTTTGGATGATTGTTATTGTGAATTTATGCATTAAACTCTTAAACTATGCAAAACTATACTGGCGCACGTATTTTTGACAAGTTTTCCGAAAAATCAACCGATAAACTTTGATGCGCATCAAATTTATGCCAGTAGATGTCGAAAAGGATCAAAGTTTTTAATATTTTCTTATTTATTTTACTATTCATGGCCAAATGGAACCATCTTATCACGTGAGTAGTTCGGCCAGAATATTTTTTCTTGAACTATTCAATTTTAAAACCACTTCTCGGAAAATAAACATTCACGCCGAAAATTTTTCACTCGAAGTTAAAGTTGACGACTCAAAGAAACCCTCAATAAGGTTTTATAAAGTACTTGAAATTTGTTCTTCAGAACCTCCTGTAGATGGGCCTTTTTACTCTGATAAGTGTTTTGTAAATGTTTTAATGCGGTTTATATAGCTCGTAACTGTTTTATAACGAAGTTTCATAGCGGGCTTGCAGATTAGTATAAAACTAAAATTGTTACTTGGGTTTTTCTATTCTTGGGCACAAACATCCCATTAATATTTTTAAAGAATAATCAATGTTAAAATTCAAAGAAATGATTTGTTTGAATTCGCAGAACTGAACAGTTTTACAATAATTTTTCTTAAAGTTGGATGGAAGAATCGACTACATTGATCATCAATGATAACTCAAAAGTTAGGAATTGGTCAATGAAATTGAATAGTATAAACAAGTATAAATAAATAGTATAAACTTGGCTCTTAAAAGCTGGAATTTATGAAATTGGTTCATTACTTTTTTAGCACTCAGTCCAAATAGTTATTCAGCTGATGAAGTCAATTCCTTGTTCAGTTCCCTGTATGTTTTTGTAGACCTTCAAAGCTCCCAACCGGCGATAAAGAGCACTTTGGAAGCCTCTATAATTCTACTCAAAATATTCCTAACAGGCTTTTTTTTTGTTTTTCAATCCAAAATGTAGGCTTATTAATGCATCCAAATATCTCCTACCGGTACCACGTGCTCTGAACAGTAGAAGAACCAAAAAAGACCCGCGAAAATTTCCCCTTTTAAATTTCCAATGCTCAGCAAGCTTTGATTTGCTATCCAGCAAGGCTATGATCATTTAGTATCCGGGCAGTTACAAACGTGTGTATTTCAAAAACTATTCATCTGATCGAAAAACTTTCTATGAAAGAAATGAAGGTGTTAATATGACATTTAATGTAAAAATATAAAAAAATATATTTATCAATGATTTCAAGAAATACTCTAACTTTTTAATAAAATCTCTTTTTTATCTTTGCACACTTTTTTCAGGCATGTATTGGTTTATTTTTTTTTACCACAGAAGCAAAACCTTTGCAAAATCATGCTATTTTACACAAACTCACCTGGAAAAAGCAATTGGAATCGTGTTGAAACCTTTTCATGAGTAGGCATCTCGAAGAATTTGATCTCTTAAATCCGGTTTTAACATAAATTTTTTTGTCCTTCAGAACACATCTGTCATATTGCGTAAAAACCGGATGCACAGATTACAATCTTTGTAACTGATCATTATTAGTTATTTACTTGGTGTCTACTAATCAGGCAACACTTTTTGCCTGCTGAAAATGGATTTTTTGCATTATTTAAGGAGTCTGCATTCAGTTATCCCCAATAACCATAGACTTTTTACCATATTTAAGATCAAGGGTTCCACTAAGATGCTTGGTTTGAACTTCGTGAGCATCCAAAAGTGTCTCCTTATACTTCTTAATCATTTGGTCCGAAAAAAAAAATCAGAAAAATTCAAGAGTTTATGACCTTCCAAGTCAACAATGAAGAATTTTCGAGGCGCAAAATGCGTAAAAGGAGCAAATTTGTGCAAAATTATTTTTACCATGTCTTTTTGCGTCGTGAATATCTCAAACACACGTTAACTTAAAAATCTATCAAAAACAGGCAAGATAGTCCTTTTCATAACCAACACAACGCTACTAAAGTTTTGCATATCCGAGGCTTATTAACGAAGATATCACCAAAATAAAGTGCCCGGATACTAAATGATCATAGCCTTACACGTGAACTCTGGATGGTCGTTTCTAATGCCCGGTCAATATGGTCATGGTGAAAATAACCCCGCCAAAGGAAACGAAAATTGCTCGACAAAATGGGTGCCATGACTTTTGGTTTGTAGGAATAAAACCGAAAATTATATGGGAGGGTCCCTTTCGTAAGATGGGAGGGGCTCAAAAATATTACTTAAACCTTACCCTGGTCCAACTACATCTCTGCACCAAATTTCAGGCTGATCGGATAAGCGGTGTGGATTTGTAGAAGGTGCATACAAACAAACAAACAAACAAACATACATAGTCCAACTCATCTTTATATATTTGATAAAAGCTAAGTATTTTATACTTTATTTTCGAAGGCTTACATGGAGATTTTTTTCTAAGTAAAATTTTTAGTTCACAATATAAAGTTCCCATAGTAACGGAAAACTACTAAATCCCAAAAGGTGGTTAAAAATAAATGTAGACAATCATATCATAAAATTGATCCGCGGCGGAATTTATTTCAATATCACTCTAGACTTAAGACACTCCATTTTACGACAAATTATGACGCTCACAATTTGAAAATTTATTGTGAACTGCAAATTCTAAACTGCAATTCTACAAACTTTTTGTATGGAATCTCTTATCTCGACTCTCAAAAATTCCAACTTGTTTAAAGAATAGGTGTTTTTTGAAACATGTAACCATACATGTTCAAATTTTGAAACCAGCTTCATAGAAACTTAAAAATTTGTTCATCAAAAACAAATTCAACTCAACAAAAACTGGAAATCTTACGTTGCAAGAATAAAATAAATAAATAATCTGTCAACTGGGGCTACATACAACACTTTTCAACTTCAATAGCTCCTGAAAAAAACTCGTCCTATTATCTATACCTTGTATGCATCAAAAGTTTTAAGGTTATTGGGACAACAAACTGACATAAACAGATTTTTTTGGTTTCTTCAGTTATTTTTAATTTATTTTCTTTTTAACCAAGTGATTTTCACCATAATTAAAAAGGGGTAACTGGCAACATACTTTGATTTTAATGAAAAAACTAATAGAAACGTATGTAATTGTATAGCTTTTGATAAATTTTTGATGCCCTAAAAGCCATTACGCATGAAAACACCAATTGCAGTAATTTCTGGTTCTGTTGAAAATAGTTTTAACAGTTTTTCTGGACAAAAGACTAAAATACTACGAAAAATTCTACACGCTGAAATAAAAAAAATGTTAGGCCGAATGAAATTTTAATGTCTACAAATGCATGATGCAAACAATTATATTCGAGGATATGGAAACTAGATTCACAGGGTGTCTCTTTGCATTTTGATGCATCTTACGCCAGACATGTTACTAAACTATAAAAATATTTATTTAAAAACTTGGTGATTGTTCGAAAAATAGCAGACTTTTATGGCAAATTTATACCTAGTTTTGCTATCATGCCTTGAAAGTAAAATTTGGTATCATTTTGCCCGAATAAAGGTGGTACAATGCCAAAATTTGGGTCTCAATTTTCATATGTGGATACCATGATGATGCCAAGTGTAGGTTTCACTGAAACCTTAATGATACCTCGTTTTACCAACGGCTTAGTGACGCCATTTTTTGGTGTCGAATGGAATCAAAATTTGGCATCGTTGTGCTTTCAAAATTCCCGAAAAAAAAGCAGCCAAAACGAGGTATCAATATACTTTCAGTGAAACCAAAATTTGACAGCACTGTGCCATCTACATAAAGAAAACGAAAGCCAAATTTGGCGCTGAATAACCTTTATTCGGGCTAAATATTACCTAATTTCGCGAGGAAGGCATGATAGCAAAACATGATGGTTTGTTTAATGCAAAAAAAAATTTTGTTGATTACATGTCCAATTGATTGAAATCCATATGAAGAGAACTTTAAGTTTAAGAACTGATTAATCCGTTTCAAAACGAATTTTGAAGGCACAGCAAAGCCAATTTTTTGTGTCGAATAATACAAAAAATAGGCTTCGATGTGTTTTCAAATTTCCTTTCTAAAGGCTGGCTAAACGAGTAAAACAAAAAATTAGCAGAAACGTGCTATGCATGATTGAAAAACTTCTATTAATTTTACCATAAATGTTTGCTCGAGATTGTAAATAATCTAAAGGTTTTAATTTGAAATACACTGGATTCTATTTTTAAACGATTGTTGTGTACGTGCCAAAAAAGAAATCGTTTAAAAAAAGTTCAAAATAACCGAGCAAAATTCATCGCTTATTTTGAGTAAAATGGCTACCTCGAACTGTAATTCGATCATTTCCAACCAGGTAGACCATTCTGAAGTAATTTGAGTGAAACCGGGAAGATCAAAGATTTGTTTTGGGTTGCTTTGTTTTGGGTTTTATGCCACGGTTGCTCCGGAACTTCCGCAGAGTTTCTAAGTGACCATTCCGGCCCCTGTTTCCGTTGGGAAGCAACCTCCGAATCAATTTACCACCCAGGAGTGGTTTGGACAAAAATTAGGAATGTCTAGACATGTTCTAAAACCGTCTGATTTCGAGAAAATCGTTTAAAAAGTCGTTTAAAATAAAAACGTATAAAATAAGATCGTTTAAAAAAAGAATCCAGTGTAATTATAAGTCGCCTACATTTATGTAATTAATGTCGTCTACTAGTATAATGTCATTATTCATGTCTTTAAAAAAATCACCTTTTCTTATGCAATGGGACTAGCGCTTATTTCTAAGAATTGAAGTGTGAGTTCAACTTTAAACTATTAAGTTTGTTAAGGTCAGTTGTTTCAGAATTAACCGTTGGCTCTGTGTTCGATTCGAATTTCTAGCGCTTTAAACTTTGCAATAATCCGCTACCAAATGCCTTAAAACAAACCTATCGTGTGGAACACAATTGCTATTAAACTGGTTTATAGATACAGATAATATCTAACAAGATAACGGATGAAATGAAAAAAATATGGTTTTCCGAAATCATTACGATATTAGTAAAGGTATTTAAAATGTGTGTTAAACTGATTCATCTGATTACAGAATTTGAGGTATACATTGTTTTCATTTAGATTTATATAATTTTTGTAGAAATTGCCTTTTTAATTTGTGAATTAACAAAGTGTAAACTAAACAGTTTCATTTCTAAAAGCAATCGATTGATTCTTTAGAATTTTTTCTTCAAAATAATCAGTTTGAAAAAAAAACTAAATCAATTTTTTTTTTTCACTTTTATTTTCGAAGAGCTGTAATGTACGTAGTAGAGACATGGTAAGTGTAGTTAGAATAATGTGCTTCAAGCTCTCCTTATTACTTCCATACAAGGGGAAAACATCTCCATAACAAAATAATTTTAATATGAATGGTACCAGTTGGTTTAGTACTCTGAACTATTGTTCAGAAAATTACATCTTAAGAAAATAAAAAAAAAAACTCACTTCAAATATATGATTTGCGGTTGAATCGGAAGTTGAGATGAGCAGGAATTTTTGCGGTTGTACATTTTTGTGCTGGTGAATCTTTTTCAAATACGGAAAAGCTTTCTGCACCGTGAACTTCCACAAAACTGTGATGGGAAAATACCTCAAAATGATGAATATGGGCCCAAATAAACCTGTTTAATCAATATTGAGACTAAATTTGGTTTAAACTGCAAGATAGTGCTGCCATCTACGACTTGAAACTGGAAAAAAGTGTGGTTTAGTGAAGAAAATCAAAGTTTTTGATTTCCAACTTACTTTTTTCTGATTGAAAATTAATCCCGAATGTTAGTTTCATCATTTACCGTCATTTAAATGAAGAAAGTAAGTAGTTTGGTAAAGAATTACAGCTCAAATATCAAATTCCTTAACGCTAGAGGAGCATCTCTTAAAACCCCCTTTTAAAACCTTTGAAAACCTTTAGAAATCTGGAAAGCTCCTTAACATGCAGTCATCTATTCAAATAATTCGTAGAAGAATTACATATTATTCACTTTTACACAGTAAATTTTTAAAAATAATTTTGTTTTCGTTGAAAAACTCAAGTGGTGCTATTCTTATTTCGCACCCTTTTTTCACATTTTTGGTCCTCAACGCCAATTGCTACGTCCAAAAAAAGTAAACTTATGCTTGATTTATCCGTCAAGCTATTCAGATCAAACTGTGGAAGAAAATTTTCGTAATTTTCAATCATTCATATTTTAACAAGCAAAACACATAGTGGTGCTATTCTTATTTCGCTTACTGTATAATAAACATTACAAAATAAGCGATTCTAAATTAATGGGATCATGGATGGTGAATTTCAGTCAATATCGTTCCATCCTGATCAACGCGCTATGAGACAGTCTCATACAATAAGGCGGCAAAAAAAATATATTCTGGCTTTTTATGAACTTTTTTGAAGATAAAATGAATTGTATACATTCAACAACCAAAACTACAAACTATTTTCAGCTTTGGCTTTGCATGTGTGCTCAGAAAGGACAATAAATTTTTTTCATTAACTCGAAAAAATGCATAGTGTAGATATGAAACAATAATTGTTTAAATAAAATTATTTCGGAATAGCGTGAACATTTTTAGTTCTGTTTTCACAAAAAATATTTTAGAGATTAAAATAAAACGACTCAGGGTATGAGAGTATATGCAAAAAAAATGAATTATTAAAAATTAATCAATTCTGGGAAAAAAGCAGTTTTTTTTTAAATCTCAGTTATTTCTACAGAATTTCTACGAAATTCTGTCGTAGCTTTTGGTCACAATCAGTTTCAATCATCTTCCTGCACGTTATGAACAATTTTTGTTAATTGTTGTTTTACATTAAAAAAAACTATTCATCCAAATTGGTTAAAATTTACCCATTTTTGTTTTTGTTATAACTGTGAAGGATGCAGCACAGAAAAATAGACGGGACACTCCTGTTTCATTCTTCACAAAACGGTTTAGATTCTTTTGAAGTTAGGCAATGTCGACACCAGAGTGCACTGCTTTCGAATAAAAGGTGCTCGATCATGGTATTTTTACGTTTTTGAATATCTCCATGGTTTTCAATATCATTCAGATTGATTTAACGACAAACAAAACTAGCGTTAGGAAAAAAAATCGCTCGTGCTAATGGATGAGTTTTGGTTATGTTCATTTTATGCCTATTTTAAATCCCAGATTTAAATATTTCAGGAATCCAAGAACGATAGCCTCGATGAATATTAAGAGAAACTATTGAGTAGACAAGGTCAGAGAATTGATGCTTTGAAAGTTGGTCCGGAAGTGTTGATCCAGCCGAATGTGTGTTCTTGAAAATGCGAAAACTCAAGCGAAATTTACTAAAGTTTTCCTATCACGGCCGCTCTTTTTCAAAACATTTCGTTGTAATCTTATGGTGCGCAGATATCGAATTCAAAAGCTGATTCTGAGGGCACAAAACAGCGAATGTTTGAATAGTGTCGAGATGAGAATTGCCAGATTTTTTTACTTTTGTTTTAATAAAAAGCTTTTCTGTTGAATGAAAATCGACTATTACTTCCCTCTTTTTCTATTTGATAATTGCCCAGTTAGATTTTCGGAAGCAATTGTAAAATAAAGTTCTTTGAAAATAATGCTGTTATTCTGGTAGGGAGAATTGAATCTGAAGAAAAATCTAACTAAAAATTAGTTTCTAATATTCTTACACTCACTGATAGCGCCTGTATTAGATGAAGTTAGATCAATAATAAGCTTGTGTGAATTGTCTATTCATTTTCTTCATAAAGCCTTCCTATTTTTGCATTTTGTATTGCAAAAATAATCAGTACTGATGTTATGAAATCCCTTGGTACATCTTTGAACCTGAAAAATGGCTAACGCGCCGTTGTACTGAAGCGGAGATTGCAGGGTCAAGCCCTGCGGGTGAGCCGTTGTATCTTTTTCGAAAAATTTATGATATTTACGACTTATGTTCTTTCCTTCTTTGATACCTCATGTTTCTCTAATTCTTTCCATCACCTACGAAAAAAAAATTGCAAAAATATAAAACTGAAATGATTGCATGTATAAAATTTAAAAGATATGCATTTCAGCTTCGGCTGCTGAATCACTACGATTACTACCTATTAAAAGCATTCTGTCTATAACATGCAGGAATGCTTAATAGAGGCCGGTGTTAACTCCAATCCTTCTCTGGGCGGTTTCTGAAATCTTCTAATCAAAACTTTTTTTTATGAACTAGATTGTTACTCTTCAGCAACTGCATAGTAGTAGGTATCAATAACTTCTGAAATACAAAAATTTGAATTAGTTTTATAGATGTATTTCTTAACCAATCTCTTTACAGTACCTCTTTACAAATGAAAAATTGATTGTTTACGTTCTAGTGAGAAACACTAAAGTGTCATAGGTGACCATGTTGAATTTTAATTGATTGGTGGGCAATGTCGCCGCTCGATGGCAATGTAATCGTTTTGCCAAAAATCAACCAATTTTTCTTCTAAGTGTCCTGTCTGTTTGTCTGTGGATGCAGATATACGCAGCTATTTTTTCTTGCATTCAAATAATTTAACCTTACGCCATGTTTAAAAGACAATAAAAGTTTCAGGCAACACTAGGCTTCTTTCTTAAAGACCAAAATGTTTAAACCCTTAGAGTAAATCATAAAATTGCAAATTTTTCACATTTTTTTGTTAACCGTGTGAAAATGAAAAATATTTCAAAAAGAAGCTTAGAAAATAAGCTTTTAAACGATGTTTTGGAAATTGATGTAGCATTTCTTATATAGGAGAAAGAAAAGTTGATTTGAATATTATTGAATCTGAAGTATATTTTAAAAATAATCTAAGTCTGATGTCTGCGAAAACGAAAAGTGCTTATGATAATGATCTGAAAACTTGAGGATATCTTTGTTCAATATAATGCTACAAACTTGTTTATGACAAATATCATTACGTTAAAGTAAATTTTTGACTTTTTGCCGCCTCAAACCCCATAGTGCAACGTCTAGTAGTAGTATTTTGTTGCGCAACAGTTGAAAAAATGTAGTTGTTGGATGTAAGAAAAAAAAAGTCAAAGTAAGCATGATGTCGTTCATTCAACTTGGTCATGACATTGTAGATAAGCTTATGTTGCTGACCAAAAATCAGTATCACATAACATAGATATGCTAAGCAGTAATCAATTAGGTTGATATAAGCTGTCTGACACTGATAATTTCCAGCTCTGAACGGGAGATTACAAAAAAGTTGTTGGAAAAATTATGAAAAAAGTAATAAAAAATTATGTTGGAAAAATCTTCACAGAAACGTTCCTTATTTTGGAATAAGACACTGGAAAAACTGATTTAATATTATAAAACATCATTGTTTGAATTTTTAATATCCTCTAAAAGCACCGGAAATGCCACTTTTTCTTCACCAGCACGGCCACAGCAGACACTGATCACTCAATTGGGATCTAATCCAATTCCTACACAAAAGGCATATCAAACTGTCAAGTGTCAAGCAGAGGCAGCAGCAGATTGACGGGGTTCTGTTTACTTTTTTGCTCTGTTGCTTTCAAGCCGTGTGACAACGATGCCTCTAACCAGGCAGCCAGCCACTTCATCATGCATGACCATTTTGCTAATCCGTTGAAAAATTGTCAATTTCCGGAAACAGATCCTGTTATCTGTAGCGAGGAGGCTTGTTCGTTCGTTTCGTTCATTTCCCCTCATAGCCACTTCAAAAATGTTCCACCTTTCAACCAACCAGGGCGGCGTTGGCGTTACGTTCTGGTTGAAAAAAAAAGTTTGAAATGGTTCGTTTTCCATTCTTCTTTTCAACCCAGGTCTGAGCCGATCCCATTTTTTATTTCTAACGAAAGCAAACACGAAACATTCAAACAGATGCGTGTTTGTTTTTGTGCTTTTCCGGTACAGACCGATGAAGGAGGTTTTCCGGTTTTGTAGAGCAGCAGCAGCAGCAACTTTTTTTTTTTTCCCGAGTCGGTCCGAAAACCATACATCGGGAGCAAAACATCATGCATCATACATTTTAACATTCACAAGCATAGGAAAGCATCGTGGCGGAAAATCAATCCGTTGGAGTGATCCAAAGGCTGGCTGCTCTGGCATGGAATATGCTCGAAGTTTACTCGTCGAAGTGAGTGAGTCGGTGGATAGATGGACATGCACAGCACACACCGAAACACCATTTGGTAAATTTTGTGAAAGCATACCAAACATTGGAATAAGGGACAATCAGACGGATGGATTTCAATCTAGCACAAACAATCGGATAGAAGTTGAACAACTACTTGAAATTTAGCAACATAATTTGAAAATTTCCTAAGAGATGTCGTTATTCTTTTTCTAGAGTCCAATATAAACATCCGCAGAACTATACAAGGAACAGAACATGGAATTTTTTTCACCTTATATGCCTTCATCTTAGTTGCCAAGCCTAAAAATCATCAAATTGTCTTGTCATCAAGCCATCAAATCATTAAATCATCAATCAAATCATCAAATCATCAAATCATCAAATCATCAAATCATCAAATCATCAAATCATCAAATCATCAAATCATCAAATCATCAAATCATCAAATCATCAAATCATCAAATCATCAAATCATCAAATCATCAAATCATCAAATCATCAAATCATCAAATCATCAAATCATCAAATCATCAAATCATCAAATCATCAAATCATCAAATCATCAAATCATCAAATCATCAAATCATCAAATCATCAAATCATCAAATCATCAAATCATCAAATCATCAAATCATCAAATCATCAAATCATCAAATCATCAAATCATCAAATCATCAAATCATCAAATCATCAAATCATCAAATCATCAAATCATCAAATCATCAAATCATCAAATCATCAAATCATCAAATCATCAAATCATCAAATCATCAAATCATCAAATCATCATATCATCAAATCATCAAATCATCAAATCATCAAATCATCAAATCATCAAATCATCAAATCATCAAATCATCAAATCATCAAATCATCAAATCGACAAATGTTTTATGTCATTTAGTTTTGTCATTTTTGTCATTTTTATCATTCTTGTCATTTCTGTCATTTTTGTCATTTTTGTCATTTTTGTCATTTTTGTCATTTTTGTCATTTTTGTCATTTTTGTCATTTTTGTCATTTTTGTCATTTTTGTCATTTTTGTCATTTTTGTCATTTTTGTCATTTTTGTCATTTTTGTCATTTTTGTCATTTTTGTCATTTTTGTCATTTTTGTCATTTTTGTCATTTTTGTCATTTTTGTCATTTTTGTCATTTTTGTCATTTTTGTCATTTTTGTCATTTTTGTCATTTTTGTCATTTTTGTCATTTTTGTCATTTTTGTCATTTTTGTCATTTTTGTCATTTTTGTCATTTTTGTCATTTTTGTCATTTTTGTCATTTTTGTCATTTTTGTCATTTTTGTCATTTTTGTCATTTTTGTCATTTTTGTCATTTTTGTCATTTTTGTCATTTTTGTCATTTTTGTCATTTTTGTCATTTTTGTCATTTTTGTCATTTTTGTCATTTTTGTCATTTTTGTCATTTTTGTCATTTTTGTCATTTTTGTCATTTTTGTCATTTTTGTCATTTTTGTCATTTTTGTCATTTTTGTCATTTTGTCATTTTTGTCATTTTTGTCATTTTTGTCATTTTTGTCATTTTTGTCATTTTTGTCATTTTTGTCATTTTTGTCATTTTTGTCATTTTTGTCATTTTTGTCATTTTTGTCATTTTTGTCATTTTTGTCATTTTTGTCATTTTTGTCATTTTTTTCATTTTTTTTCATTTTTGTCATTTTTGTCATTTCTATAATTTTTGTCAAAACTGCCATTTCTTCGCTTAAAACAAGCTTTTTTTTTACTAAGAATTTACAAAAAAATTCAAGTTTTTTTTTTAAATTGCGCTGTATAATAATTACCCTATAATGTTCCCGAGTTCTCTCATCCAGAAGTGTTATGATCCAAGATGTTTCTCCCTAGTGCAAACTTAGTTCCACTTGACCCAACTCCCTTGTTGTCGACATCATCATCATCATCATCATCATCATCAGTGCCGTCATCAGCGTCTTCATATTGAACAATGTTGTAGTCGCTAGTTGTTGGTTGGTGTTGTTCTTGTCTTTTTTGCTGCCACCTTCTTCAACCAACTTCTGCACCCCTCGTAATTTTTCCTCTTACCACCCCATGTGTAAAAGGAAATGAACATCCAACCAACCAACGTAAACAAATTTAATGCTGTCGGCAAATTATGTAACATTAAAATAATATGAAATTTTATGAGTGCTTTCATCGTGAAATATCGCCGCTTGTTGTCGTCGCGCGTTTCTTGTTACTAGCAGGGCTCAACGTTTCGTCAACTGTGCGTGGTGCTTTTTTATGTATTCCAAAGATGCTAGTTGGTGCTCCTGAACCGGAGACTTCATGTAACGCAAATGTTTCCGATTTTCCAGTTCATAGGTTCTCGGAACGGTTCCCCCGGGGAAGCTGAGCCTTGAGTATCAGCGGAAGGTGTCCTGAGTGACGGGATCGGCCCCACGCGAGATGGCAATTCGTGCTCAACAATAGCTCTTAAAAAACATAATCGACAAGCAGTGTACAACATCATCAGTATCAAAGCGGCTACCCGGATGCTGGTGAAAATTGTTGCCAGATTAAACAGAATAGCCAACACTCCAAATATTATCAAAATAAAAAAAAACCTTAAAAAACATCGAGTGCCCCGTAAAAGGTAATGAGAAGAATTTCATAAAAGTAAAAAAAAAATCAAACACTTATTAGCCATAACCATTAGGTAAGTTTTCCGTCCTATATGCGATTAAACTTAGAGTAAGACAAACTTTAACATTAACAAGAAGCAGTCATTATGGTGGACACGACTTTAGGATGGTTCGGACTGACGAACCGCCTGCCAAATGTAAACAATAACAGAGAGTCGCAAGTGATAGAGAACTTTAATTTACTATTGTTCTAGAATCAAGGAAGAGTGAATTCGTAGAGTCCAGCGGAATTGTTGCCAGATGAACAGTTTAAAAATCATAAGTGAAATGTTGCCATAATGACGGATGGATAATCCAAGCGTATGTCAATCACTATTGTTATCTTCTCTCTAAACATGACTTGACGAGAATAAATGTGATTACCGATACAAATAGTACACTGTTTAATTTGACATTACAACAATTTATTGATTCAAATGATGGGTTGATTTACATTGATTGATGTATTTATTGGTTGATATATTGATAAAAATGATAGGTTGAAAACAAAAAAATATATGAAATTTACCCTGCACTAAACTTAAAGCACTAAGAATTCTGCTTTGGAATAATTCCCGCGATACGACCAAATCAAAATGATCTGATAAGCACTTAAACACTCAATAAGCACTGTATTAGTAGTTCTGTCGGAGAGGAGCAAAGAGATCACGATCACGATTACTCAAGCCTGGAGGTCGTAAGCTGAGTTAGAGTGTTTTTTTTTTAAGTGTGGGGCAGTCGGTTCTTGACGAAAGCAGATCGGCTACGTTAGAGGCCCGTGTTGTGCTCTGGCGGGCTCGCTGCAAGTCGATGTCCATTAAGCTGCAGCGGCATTGGAAGCTGAGAAGTCGTAACGTGTCTTGTCAGTTCAGGTACCGGAGAGCGAAACGCAAAAAAGGCTTTAGGATGACCTTGATACGCTAAGAGCCATTTTGATATTAAGGGCACCAAACTGCCGAGGCTTATTCGAAGGTCGATCGAACCAAGCTGCAGTAAAGACTCTTGAGACAGTAAGCCTTCTGTCATGCTGAATAGAAGACCCAGGCGCCTGGAAGCTGATTCGAAGATGTAGTTTGAGTGGATCTTGAAATCCAGACGATTGTTCAGTTTACACCAAGGCCATGTTCAACTCGAGCAACTGCCTCTTGTCAATTATAATAATCAGCCGACAGTAGGAGGGCAGTCGATGGCGTCAAAAGTTTGTGAGATAGCGACAACACCAGCATTCTAGAAATCGAGTAAAAGGTTTCCCGGTTTCTTGATATGATTCACAACTACAGAAATAACGAGTGAAAGCAGCAGTGTAGAGGTATGTTTAACAGTTTTAACTAGAAGCGCGGGAGCTATTTCAATCGTAGCTAATTGGGACCCTTTATTAACAACACAGAGATCGAGGTACGCTTACATTCTCATTCACGACGCGCTGTTAATTTGGCAGAGACATTCCGTGCTCAGTGATCACACTGAAAGGCACCAAAAAACGAACGAAAAACCACCCTGGGAGGAAAACCAATTAGGTCCAGGCGGTTGAGAATGTCGTCCTCAATAACGGTGAAGGAACACAATCAAGAAAGGTCACATGAATACGAGTTGATTTCATAAAATCAGGAGGTCCTATTATAATCAGTTTTTTCCTAATATCATTTAGGAGTGACTTGTTATTTAAATATTTTATTCAGCAATGCTTTTGCTCGAAACAAAACGCAGCTTTTGTGAAAAAAAGATAACCAAAACTTCTTGGATTAATTTCAGTTCACAAATAGTTGAGTCTGACACGAAAAACCGATACATTAGAGTTGAAGAAGACCCATCTTCTTGAAAACTTTTTAAGGCGTATTGGCGTAATAGTAAAATTTCACGAACTTTTCATCTCAAAATTTCAATAGCTTCGAAACGCTGCTAATTATCTTGGGTAAGTAAGGGGATCTTATGCATTTTTTAGACAGCGATCTTGGCTGGTAAATGATGGATAATGTGCAACACGAAACCCCATAGTGGTCATATCACCTCTTATTCACAACTCCTATCTCTATCTCCCCGCGGTGCCGGCTGGGATGCAAGTAACCTAAGCGGAGATCGGGTACCCAACCCCGGTGGATGCTTTGGTCACATGCAGACTGAGAAGGTGGCCGCACGCGTCTGTTCCCCAGGTCAGAGGCGGCTCAAACAGCGTCTGTCTTGCAGCAAGCGGCTGAATTTATGAAATACGGCTCCCGCCAGCTAAGTCCAAGATGGCAGCCCCATCGCGGGATAGGGACTTTAGGCTAACAACCTACTGCTCCCGATTCATAAGCTTGTTTCGGAATCCGAAAGGAATGACCGACCTGGAACTTTGGCGACGACTTTTAGCATGAAAACACGGACACGAATTGGAACTTGGAGCGTTTTAACCCTTGCCCAACAGGGCAAGCTGGCTCAACTTGCTAGAGAAGCTAGCCGCCTAAAGCTTGAAAATTCTGGGACTGTCCGTTGGCCTAACACTGAAGAACTCAAGACACAGCCCGGGCAAGTCCTGCTTTACTCTGGCATACGTGGAGAACATGCTACTCGGGAATGAGGAGTTGGTTTCCTGTTAAGCCCGCAGGCCTACGCGGCCCTCATTAGATGGAAACCGATAAACGAAAGAATAATCGTTGCCAAATTTAGAACACGGATTAGAAACCTAGCAATGGTCCAGTGTTAGGCGCCAACTGACGTTACCGATTTGCAGGAGAAAGAGCAGTTTAACAGTCAACTGAACAGCGTGGTAGAGAAAATTCCGAAGAGTGACATTCAAATCCATTTGTGCAACTTCAACGCAAAGATTGGCTAATACATTCAGGACCTTGAGCGCATCATGGGGCGCCATGGTCTAGGACAGATGAGCGAAAACGGAGAGCTGTTTGTAGAATTTTGTGTCAACAACAACATGGTGATCGGTGGATCGCTCTTCCCGCATCGACCAGCACATAAAGTCACTTGGGTATCCCGAGATGGCCGAACAGAAAATCGAATTGACCACATCTGCATCAGCCGAAAATGGAGAAGGAGCCTTCTTGATGTCCGCAACAAACGAAGCGCAGACATTGCATCTGACCATCACCTCGTCCTTGGCTCAAGGAGAAAGTCGGGTGTCGATACGACGTCCGCCGGTTGAAGAATCCAGAGATGAAAAGGGCATACGTTGAACAGCTAGAATCCCGAGCCTCGGAGCTGCCGACAGACGGAACAGTCGAAGAACAGTGGTGTGAAATCAAGAATGCCTTTATAACGACGAGCCATGGTACTCTCGGTAAAGTTCGTGGAAGAAGAAGAGAATGGATGTCGGATGAAACCTGGAGGATGATCGATGATCGGAGAAAGGCGAAAGTCGGAATTGAGCAGGCATGTACCGGGTCAGCCAAAGCAGCCACCCACTTACGATATGCGGAGCTGGAAAAGGCAGTTAAACGAGCTTGTAGACGAGACAAGAGAGCCTGGACAAGCTTCCTTGCCTAAGAGGGAGAAAGAGCTGCCGCCATTGGAGATATCCGATTATTATATGATATTTCTCGCCGCCTAAGTGGTGCAAGGACTAATGCAAGAATGCCGCTGAAAAACCAAGCAGGTCAGCTGCTGACAGATCGAACAGATCAGCTCAAGCGTTGGACTGAGCATTTTGCCCAACTTTTCCGAGTTACAAATAGCAATGGCCAACAGAACCCGCAGTTCGAAGCGCCAACAGTAAGTCGCATAAATGGCGTCAACTCGGAAGCGCCTTCGTTGATCTGTACAACCCTCAAAGTACTCTGCAAAGTGATCCTGAACAGGATCCAGGAGAAAATCGACGCTACACTCCGACGGCAACAAGCTGGATTCCGATCCAGACGATCATGTGTGGACCACATCGCAACACTACGAATCATAATGGAACAAATCAACAAATTCCAGAACTCTCTTCTGTTGGTGTTCGTTGATTTCGAAAAAGCATTTGACCGACTTAACCATGAAAACATCTGGGCGGCTCTAAGGCGACGAGGAGTACCAGAGAGACTGGTCCATCTCATCGAGGCACAGTACGAGGCGTTTCCGTGCAAGGTCTTGCACGACGGTGTCTTGTCCGAACTAATCCCGGTAACTGCTGAAGTGAGACAAGGATGTATCTTATCACCGCTACTTTTTCTCATCGTAATGGATGAGATTCTGACTGGATCGATCGACTGTGCACCGAACCGAGGATTGCCGTGGAATCCTTCAACAATGGAGCAACTGAACGACCTTGACCTGGCTGACGATATTGTTTTGCTCGCCCAAACACAACCGGATATGCAGAGCAAACTCGACGACCTCACCGAGAGTTCCAAGGCAGCAGGTCTCAATGTCAATGTCGGAAAGACCAAGTCGATGTAGATCAACACAGAAAATCCCTCCAGTTTCATGGTAGCTGGGTAACAGGTTGAGAAAGTGAAGTGCTTCCAGTATCTTGGTAGCTAGATAACGCCTGATGGTGGTACCAAGAAAGACATCGAAACCCGGATCAGAAAGGCCCGTTTCGCATTTGCGAGTCTCCGAAACATCTGGCGGTCACGCTAGATCTCTCTACGAACGAAAATCCGAATCTTCAACTCAAACGTCAAATCCGTATTGCTGTACGGGTGCAAAACTTGGTGCACATATGCGGTAACGACGCGAAAACTGCAATTATTTGTAAACCGCTGCCAGCGGATTATCATCCGCACTTGTAAGTGGAGATGGATTGGGCACAAGCTGCGAAAAGATGAAAACGAGATTTGCAGAGAGGCGCTAGATTGGAATCCAGAAGGATATCGAAGAAGAGGCAGACCCAGAAATTCGTGGCGGCGAAGCCTAGCCGCTGAAATCCGAACTGTCGACGAGAATCTTGACTGGGACCAGGTGAAGACGCTGGCCCCGGATCGTCAACAGTGGAGGTCTTTTACCACGGCTTTATGCACCGGAGGATCGGCGCGGGATCATTAAGTAAGTAAGTAGGCCTTGGCTTACAGAACCGAGCGTTAGCCTTTAAAGCCAGAGGTCATGAGATCGAATTTCGTTGATGGTATACACAGTTCTTCACCTGGAGGTTGGCGGTTTCAGCATTTAAGGCATTCTTGCAGCCACTTCTGGATGTTTGTACGCTTGAGTATATAGATATGGATTGATCTTTCAAAGGAACATAACGTTCACATTTTCAAAGGTGATGGAAAGTTTTAGAGAAACATGAGATATCAAAGAAAGGAAGAAAGAACAAAAATATATAAATATATAACAAATAAATATTGTGCACATGGTCAGATTTTTTAACATGGTCGATAATGTTGCATAATCGGATTATGTCATATCTTCGATTAAATTGCATTATCGGATTTTGCCATATGATCGATTTTGTTTCATATTCAGATTGTGTCACATGGTCGATTATGTTGCATGGTCGGAAAATGGCAGATGATCGATTATATTGCATGGTTGAATTATGTCACATGGTCGGATTATGTTACATGGTCTGATTACGTCGCATGGTCCGATTTTGCCACATGGACTGATCATAATGCTCAGATTATTTCTCGTGATAAGTTTATGTCATATGGGTAAATTCTGTTATATGGTTGAAATTTGTCAGTCCTTAATTGCCATTTTGACACTATCATATGTTGATCATTACGAAAATACACCATAAGTTCTATTTTTCTATACATTGGCAAAAAAAATGCGTAATTTTACGTTTAGCGGTCGTAGCTAAATTACTACCTCCTCCACTTTTTTTTCTTAAATCACCATTTTTTCTATTAATGGTTGCTTTTACCACCAAACAATTCATGTCAATTTTAAACGAGAAAAAATACAAGAAATATTTTCTAAGCATTTTTTTTTAACTATTTTTCTTTTCGTATTTAGTATCTTTTCAATATTTGTTTTTTTTCTTCAAATTTTCAAATATTTTTAATATTCTATTGGTTTTTATAAATTTTAACTAGAACAAGTATCTAAAATGTGTGAAATCGTGATTTCATCGTGTTTTGGGAGTTGTGCTGATAACTTCTGAGACTTGATTACTGATAATAAACAGAAATTTATATTGACATGGCTTTTAAAATATCATAGGAATGTTTTTGAATGAATTTGCGAGGAAAATAAATTTTAAGATCAAATTATAGATTAATTAAGTTTGTGGTTCGAAAGATTTTTTGCTTAGCAGTCATATTCAAACAAAAAGTTCTATTCTTCAAAATCCTTCACCTTAAATAGCAAAAAGGCATTCCATATTGTCAAATATGGTAATTCAGAAATATGGAATAAATTAACAGAAAACTAGAGTGGAGTTATGTGGAGTATTTTTTTAAATCTCTAGATGAATTTTAAAACTTAGAAATGTATCGATTTTTGTGAATAATTCCGTACAAAAAATTTCAATTCCATTTAAAAAAAACTATTTTTCATTCAATTAGGTGCGAAGTATACCTAACAAAAACATAATAGTTATTGCACTGTATTTTGCATTCGTGATATTATAGTCGTCATTCAATGTAAGCTTATTTTTGTAATATTTTTAAACAATATTAAAACTTTTCCTAATATTTATTTGAGAACTCTTAAACACGATTACTTATGACTATGATCTTCATGGTTTTGTGTAACCTGAAAATGCCGGAACACGGTTAATAATCACGACCGCTCCAAAAATCGACTTTTGGCCAGCTTTTCTGGGTTTTGGACCACTCTGCGTTGTACTAAAATAATGTAAGGTGAGAATGTGAACTATGATAATGTAAGGTTGCAGTTAGGATCTTACATACCATTTGTGTGTACTAATAAAATGCTCAACTAGTGTTCACTTGGCACTCATCTATAGCAATAGTTAAAGTGTATCTGGAAGCATATTGTAAAAATATATAACGTAGAATAATTCTACAAAAGATCTAACAACTTATCGCAGTGGTCTCTCTCAAGCAAAAAAAATGCAAAATGGATTCTCAATACATTGGCGCATAAATAATACTAAATGATTGTTTTGAGTTATTCGAAAATAAATTTTTAATTTATAAAAAAAATCGGTTTTTACGGTTTCTATATTCGGTGGAAACGGTACTGATGTCTGAAAAAAATAATAAATTGAATTAAAAATAGGGACTCTAAATCAGAGGTGCTGTCCGATTCAACCAAAACTTTGTAATTTTAATAAATGCGTAAGAATAAGTCAACATACTGATTTCGGGCTAAATCGAAGAGAATCTTTGCTTTTTTATGGTCACTTGATATGGTATAACCCACAGATATGTTTATAATTTTGATAAAACCCGAATACATAAATTCTGATTCTGAAAGTCCTAAATTTACATTTTAAATATAATATTTCAAAAGGCACAATCTAATTTGTATTTATCTTTAATCAGGCAACCTTGCCTCGAGGATAGCCTTCCCATCATCTCTGGGCGGACAGATCTGGCAAGTGTGTGTCTGGACTGAAAAGCCCTTTCCGTCGCTCCGGGTCATTGGTTGTTTGTTGCTTGCTGCTCCTCGGACGCCGACAACATCAGCCGGAGCCGTTGCCATTCGGGACAGAAACTGAAGTGCTCTGTTTACAGCCACCGGAACATCGCAGACACGGTCGTCATCGGATGCCATGCCCATCGACATCAAGAGCAGCAACAGACCAGACCAGAATAGACCATCACGTCGTCGCCCGGAACGAGAGAGCGATCCATGGCAAAATGGCGCTCGTGGAAGCATCCGCCGGATTCCAGCTTTATGCTTAACACATTTAATTTCCCGAATATTGCCAAGCAAATTAGTTCAGCTTGGTCCCGCTCCCACTTTCTTCCACGAGAGAAATAGAGACCAGCAGCGTTGACCCTTTTCCCTCGGAAAGTCTCCAACAAGCATGATACTGACTTGACGACGACGACGATGATGATGATGATGGGTTCTGCTTATTAAACGAACACAAATCTTTGCAACTGGAAATTATATCCCATCCCCTTTTTCAGAGAACAGCGAGACCGAGTTTATGTAATCTTCCGGTCCTTTGAGACCGACTCAATAATCCCGGAAACAGTGGCCAGTGAACAGGAAGAACGGAACCCGGCCAAAACACATGTTCCAGTTGAAAGCGAGCTGGCGCAACCCGAGCCTCCGATCTACTGCTGCTGCTGTTTCGGTCTATCGCCAGAGGACGCGCAATAAGCAGCGAAGGATTTCGCGAGGAGGCAAGCTCGAAAATGTTGCTAACTTCCTGCTAAGTACCTACTTCCGCTGGGATTCGGATTCGGATCAAAAAGCTTGTTGAACCAAGGGTTTTATTATATTCTCCGAGCCGGTTACATCAATTTGAATGTGTAGCGAACAGTTCTTGGAATCGTTTTGAGAGCAATACAATTTGTTCTAAGGGATTTCTTTATTGGTTTTCAAGGGGGTGAAAATCTCATTGGTCACTCAATGTTATGATCCGGATACATTTATTGCACATTAGATAAAACGATAACCGATAATGTTTCATTAAGAAAAAATTTCTACGAAATCATGAACTTTTTTCTTTTTTTGCTATTCTTACTTTTAAAATCATTAAGATTCAATCCTCAGACTTTTTCAAGAAAATATTTTGAATAAATGAAGTGCAAAATTTTTGTCTCAAATAACATCCAATTTCTGATTGATATAACTTTGCCTCTGCCGAAAATATAATGATGACCAGGAGGGAAATAAAAGTGGCTTCCAGTGCCACTGATTTTACTTCCACAAAATTTCATCGAAATGGGACAGTCTCTAATAGAAACAAGTACTGTACGAAACAAAAATACAACCAGGTAGAAGGTGGGGAGAATATTGCCCATGCGATTATGGAATGTTGTTAGCAATATTTTTCCATTTATTTTGTTCTCAGGACGTTGAGGAGTTTTTTTGCCCCAGTCAGTGCTAGTACTTTTTTCCTGAAATGATTTCAGTACCAACACTTTTCCTCTTTCCTCGCCACTTTTCCATCCAACAAAGCTGAAAAGGAAAAATCTTCAACTACGAGTCTACGACGACGCGACCTTCTTTCTTTCTTTCTTTTCCCTAGAAGAGCTCCAGGAACCTACTCATGAGTCGAAGCCGGCGAATGATGCCATTGAAGCGATGAGAAAACACAACCCTAAAACCGGTTGGAGAAAAGTAATGGCATGTTTATATCTTTATTATACACAAAACAGTTCAACGATTTCTAGCATCGAGCTGGGAATTTTTGCTTCCCATAAGAAAGGCATCCATATAGGAGTGTAGGTTGTAGGATGGGCCATATGGAAAATGAAGCCTTGCCAGGAAACACGAACACGATTCTTACGATGGGGTGTTTCTGGGTTGTTTTATTCTACTTCGACATTCCTTATCCTTTACTTGAATTTGTCATTCCTTTTGCCGAGTTGCTATCCTGGCTCTCTGGAGCCACTACTGGCAGCAGACGACACGCACCCCATTGGCTAGAGCGGCTGGCCCAGTCGGGTACTTGCTGCTCAGGAAATAGATCCATGAATACTTTATTGATCATTAGGAAAGCTACGTCTAAGTCTTGTCTAAGGTTTTTCCGGAATGAGCTAGGACATGATTTGTGCGTTGCCACCATGTTCGTGTTGGAATTTTGATTTGTACTTATGATAGCTACAGTGTGATTCCGTTTTCTGACATTCCAGCGGATGTGTCCGCTCAAATAAGATTCATTTGTTTGTAAAATTATGAAAGGAACATCATGCCTTGTTAAATCGAACAATATAAAACATTGAAAAACTTGAATAGAACATAAATCAATTCTCTCGTTGGGTCATTGCAAAAGCAAATATTTCTAGATCAACAAAAATGTTAGTAACAAAAAAAAAACGTACTTTCGGAATTTCAATGAACTTCTTCTCATTCACACTGTCTTTGTAGTTTCAATAGTAGGGATCCGGTTTGTCTTTTCTATGAATTCTACTCGACAGTGGTCCAAAACAAACTGAAATGGTACGTAGATCAAGAAAGGCTGGCCAGGATTCCCCCCCCCCCAGCAAAGGAAACAACCCAGCTGTCCATCTTTAAACTTGAGTGCAGAAGCATTTAAATCATTTTTGGGGAGTCGTCCCGAACTGACGTCTCATTTCAACGATAAATGAAAATATAGATGAACACTTTCGTTGCACTTTCTATATTCAAACCTTTTCGATCCAGTTGACCGATGCTGTTTTTTTATATTTTTTTGTTTGGAAATTTGAAAACACAACGTCTGTCGTCTGCAGAAACTTACGATAGAGCTACATATTTGTCAATGGGGAGACATCTCGGCTAGCATAGAAGTACAGAATTAGGCAGCCCCGGATAGCTTCCAGATGAATAACACAAACAACAAGTTCTCCGGAGAGTTGCTTGCTGTTGCTACTTGAACAAACAATGTAAATTGCTGTATCCTTTCAGATAAGTTTTCTATGTCGAAATGAATGATCGGGGAAAGATGCCCATGAAGAAAATTTAAGCATTGTATGAAGATTTTTATTCCAAGGAAAAATGATAACACGAAAAAGTCTTAAAAACATGGATCAAAAGTTTGACCATGAGACAAAAATTATTGAAAACTGTATGCTTTGAAGAACCTTAAAAAGTCTCAAAAGTCTCAAGAGTCTTGGGAATCCTATAAGTTTTAAAAATTCTCGAACTCTAAAAAAAAACTCAAAAATTTCTAGAATTTCAAAAATTTATATGCGTCCTATTGTATTGTAAGTCTGCTTACTAAAATCTACAAGTTGCTAAAGTACCTTTTCGAATTAACTTATGCTCAAATAATTCCTGAAATTGCTTTCAAATAAGCTTTCAATATCAACTCGCTAAATTTTTAATAATTATAAAAACTTGTTACGGACAAACCGTAGCAACAGTTTAAATACGAACCTTCATGTGCTGGGGCCTCGGATTTTGAATTGTATAACGGTTAGGGAAATTAGTAAATATACAGAGGTCCCTCGTCCCAACCAATGTCCCCCATCCCTCATCTGTCAGAACTCAGCGACAACATCATCGTTCGGCTGGAATACTGGCAACCCTTCTTCGATGACATTTTTTGAGCGAGCGAGAAGAGGCGCTGAAAGAAAAGGTCATTCAAAGTGTGGTCGCTGATCGGTGCAGACGTCCAAATCCGTCCGCCTGCAAACTAACAAATAACCACGTGGCACTCGTCAAAACGTGCCAGCAGCCTTCGTGCCAGCAAACCAAGGCTCCTTCACCAGACCGGTCCGGTATTCAAAGGCTTAACTGCAAGGTCACCGACGGGCCCAGCCATCTAACGGCCCCATCAGGTCCCAGCTCCAAGGACCCCGCGGCCACACCAAGCTCTCGGCCCACCAGAACCGCTGCTCCGAAGGTCCGGGCTATCACCCTGCCCCTAGTTCCGGCCCTGCAAACCGTGGAGCTTAGCTTGGCGCGCCTTCAACCGAGTCATCGGGAGGAGGAACTACCCTGCAATTCCGATAGATCCGGCAGTGCATTACCGGTCGGGAGAGTAGGGCGCGCTGGTAGTTCGGCCTCGGAGAGTACCCTCGTGGCGCAGATATCACCACGTGCGTCCATGGGCCAGGCATTCCCCGGGAGGATCACACGACCCAAACACCAACTCGTCAATGCGCATGGTCATCGGCATCGCTCGGAATCCCGCCAGCATACACCGGCAAATAAGATTTCCGTGAATGGGCCCCAACGTTCCCTTATCCCTGAACCCTTTCCCCCTAAAATGTTACCCTGAATAAATTGTTAAAAATGTACACGTCACTTGTGAGTATACGTCCGAAACCTCCTGGTACATATTGGTTCTAGTTTCGTCAGTTTGCTTGCCCCTTCCTCCCCAAGTCGTTTGTCCACTCCCCAGCAAGTGAAGCCGACCCTGAGGTAACGAGTGACTGAGCTAGCCGTCGTTACAAACTCATCTTAATTACATATGCTGTGGTACTCCAAATTATAACTAACAGTTTCTGCAATCAGCAATACGACTCACTAAGGTTGCCTGATTGCCCGGATTTTGCTCTTATGTTTCTCGTTTTTTTTTTAATTAAAACAAAAAATATTTAAAATGCGTGATAATAATTATGAGTTTTGCTTCCAAAACAATTTTTATAACAAAGTTTATCTGAATCAACTGGCTGACGTGTTTCAATGAAAAAAAAGCAATGTTTCGATTGTTTTCGCCTTGATTTTAATTAAAAAATTCTTCAATTTTCCTGGATATTGCCCAGACTTTTGGTTGTAAACTTTGAAATCAAATGTCAGGATTTTGTTGGGTTTTAAGATAAAAAAAACCCGAATTTGCCCTCTTCTGATATATGCGGAAAAATTTTTGAAGAGCTTAGATTTAAACCATTTCTTATGTTCTGATTCCAGATATATTTTAAATATAAATTTGTTGTCAGTAACCGGATTGTGGAATCTGTATCCAGTTTTTTATTTTTGATTTTCAGTTCGGTTCATCATTGGACTATAGTTCTGAATCGAATCTTGGTTTTACATTTAAATCTTAAATTAGATTCAAGGAATATTGGAAGAAAATATTAAAAAAAAACAAACCATTTTTCAGATTTGCATTCGATATTTTCATTCTAAATTCAAATTCAGAATCAAAATTTAAAAAAGTTCTATATTAGTGGTTCAGAATTCAAAATATGTATTCAGGTTCAAAATACAAAATTCAAATGCGGAATCAAAAATACAAACTGCCCGAAACGAATCACAAGAGAGGTGGAAACCACTATCATTAAAATAAAATCTGGAATTATTTACAAAATTGCATTGTTCGAAAAATCTTTATATTAATTTTTCCTTCTCCAATTAAGATTTAATTTAGGAAATTAATTAAAAAATTGTATATATTTATATTGAAGATGTTCAAAAAATGTATTTAAACTAAAATCTGAATGTAAAGAATTTACAAAAGTTGAAAATAAAACTAATTTGAACTAAAAACAAGTTTTTCTTCTAAATAAAGTCTTCAAGATTTCTGATTTATTGCTTAAGCTTCAGAAAAACAGAACACTTCTAAAACATATTTTTGAAAGTAATGATTTGAAATGTACAACTATTGATATAAAAGAACTTAAACCAAAACCATGAGATACTCTTGGAGTAACTCTTTTACTATTTTTTATGCATGCATCTTTCCAGCAAAAATGTTATAGGAAAAAAATTGTCACCAAAACCCATCCTCATGAGGCAGTTTTGCCAACAGCCCTGATTAAGAACTATTATGCGTCTCAAGTGTTTTAAAAGCATCTAAATGTAAAGAGTCTTAATGATTTTTTAAATTTCAATACTATCAGAAATCTTGAGATTTCACGAATCTCAAGAGTTTTAACAATTTAAAGAGTCTTAAGAATCTCAAGATGCTTGAGAATTTCGACAGTCTCAAGATTTTCAAAAAGCTCAAAAGTCTCAACAGTCTTGAAAATCTTAGGATACAAAAAATATTCAAGAGTCTAAAATGAATTCAGAGTCTCAAAATTCTCACGAATCTACAAAATCTCCAGATGTCTCAGGTTTATCATCAATTTCAAGATTTTCAAGATATTGTAGCGTTTCATGAGTCTTAGCGGTTGCAAAAGTCTCAGAAATTTCAAGTAGTCAAAAGTAAGTTGACTTAAAAAATTTCAGAAGTAACAAGAGTACTGAGGGTTTCCAGAGGTTTTAAGTCTCAACTTGTCACGTTATAAAGAGTTTTAAGAGTCTCAAGAGTTTCAAAAGTCTTCAGTTTGAAGAGTTCCATAAGTTTCACAAAACTTTGAAGCCCCAAAAGTTACAAATGTCAAGAGTATAAAAAGTCTCAACAATCAACAGTCTCATCCGTCTAAAGAATATTAATAGTAAAAGAGTTTAAATAGTCAAAAAAAAGTGTTCAAAGTCTCAGAAAGAGGAGGAGAAGTTTTTAAAATTTATATTTTCTCAAACATTTAAAGAGTATCAATAAATTCAAGATTCTCAAGGGTCTCAAAAGTCTCAAAAATTTCAAGAATCACAAAATATGCAAGATTAAAGAGAATCGGGACAGTCTGAAGAACGGGTGGCCAGGATTTTCACCGAAAATGCCTTGTTTTGAAGCTAGCGGGTAGCAGAAACTGAATCTGTTTATGAAAAATTTAACACCATGAATTCACCTGTGAAGGCCGCGCGAACGGAAGGATTTTAAGGAGTTGATTATAAAAAAAAAGTTTGTGTCATTACAAATTTTATGCTGATATTAAATATTCTTCAAGAAATCAATTTCAATTTCAATTTTAGTTTTTTTTGTTTCTTGTTCTTCTATTTAAATGCTCAACTCCGCATTCCAAAGGGTTTCGATGAATTACACAAAGCGACATTTTTAAAAGGTGCTAATGATTTTAGAGCTTCTATTGATTACTCTGGATGTTTTGAATCCAAAACTACAGTGATTTTTTTCTTTAATCTTTTGTTTTTGTTTTAAGTATCAAAAATAAGTTGAAATCTTTTGCGAAATATTCAAAGTTTTTTGATAAAATTTTGAAACAATTAAAAATTTTCAAAAGAAAGGTTTGAAATCAGTTATCAACCACAAGTTATCTGCAAATAAAAATGATAAAAAAATTTTTATTTGATTTCTGCTCTGTATCATACAAGAATTTCAGAAAATGTTAATAAAAATTTCAGACTAAGTTGAATTTTAGATATTTTATGAAAAAAAAATCCATTGATTTACTACCTTCAACGAATTTATTAAATAAAATTAAAAAAAATTTGTAACCTATCTTAAATGTGGGAAGAAGTACATGTAATACTTACTATCTTTCAACATTTTGAAAAACTGGAGAATTTAATTTTTTAGAGCATTCATCTCCATCATCAAAAAATTATTTTAAAATTTAACAATGTAAAACTAGCAAATTTGGAATCAGCTTCTCAAATCGGATACATTTTGTTCATATAAAAAAAAACTGGAGATGATCGATTAAATTTGCTTTTCAAATCTGATTTATTTTATTTTTTCATATCAACAAAACTGGAGTTGAGAGATGAAATCTGACGATAAATTGGAGCTCAGGACGCAAGAATCTACCAAATCAATCATTGAAAAATAAGCACTTAAGTGCTGTTTTCTTGATTCATTAATTAAATTCTATTAATTTATTTTTTAATGGTTCGACGTTATTATTGAACAAAATGTTCTCTTTAATTTGAATAAAACTTATCTTTTCATCTAAACATTTTGTTTGGATTTTAAAAACTAAAAACAACTTTCCGAAATTTATAGTTAAATTCTTTTGATTTTTTTTTGTAAAATTTAAGATACTTTTGCTTTTGTTGTTCAATTCTAAATTTTTGTGTTCTCAAAACATAATCTTCTTCCAGTGTATTAATCTACATTTTCAAAAGGAAAAACATAGTTTCAACCTCTGTCCTTTCCAGGACCTATTGTTTCAACAAACTGCGAAAAAATGTTCAGAGCTCAAAATTGTAAACTATGAAACCTGCGCTTGATTATTTTATATTTTAAAATCAAGCGCAGTGCATATATTTTTTTTATATATGCCTTTTTTTAATGATCAATGTGTTTTGAAAAAAATTCTACTTAGTTCAACATGGAAGTTTCTTATCAGTCGTTCACATTTCTAATCATAATTAAATATTTTTACAAATTCAAGATAAAACAGCGAAATTTTTAAATCAACCCTTTATTTGTAAATGTAGGAAAGAAATGCATATTAAGAAGATGAAGAATTTAAAAATCGATTAGTGTTGAGTAAAACTGATCTAAGTGTCTGGCAAACTAATGAACCTACATGAAAATTTAAAGCTGACTTTGAATCATTGAACTATCTTTTGTTGAATCGAAGATTCATATTGTGCCAGCATATTCTTATTTAAGAAATGCAATGCTTTAAAAAAATTCTCCAACTTTACTGCAACATCAAAAGATAAAAACAGAACTTTATATGACATCATACAAGAAAATTTTTGAGTATTTCATATGAAAAATTAAGACTCATTCAACAACTTTGATGAAGACTGCAGAATAATTTAGCTCATGTTGTTGGAAACCTTCAAGATTCAATAAAATTTGAAGCTATTTTGAAATTTTGTTGAAATTCCTATTTTTGACAGATTTGGGAAAAATTGACAAAACGAAAACTTCAGAAACTTTTGTCACAGAAGTCATAATTACTCGCGGTCTTCGGAAAAGTTAATCTTAGAGTCAAAAATGTAATTTTCTTATGTTCTACAGTTTTGCCAAAAAAGAGTACACATTTATTTAACGAATTTTACCTGTTTTAAAAAGATTTCTCGAAAACAAATGCCAATTGTCAAAAACTCAGCTCTCCAAAATTGGTCAAAATTTGTTTTGTAATTAGGTGGACTTATTTGAATTTTTTTGTCATGTTTTATTGAAATTTAGCTAAACAATTTTTAATCGATTCGAATTATTTTTTTTTTAAATCTGGTGTTATATTTTATGTGTTATTTTTATATGCACTCTTTCTAAAAGCTGAAGCTTTAAATTCTGGTTTAATTTGAAATTTTCAATCACATTCAATATTTTAGAAATAGCGGTTAAAAATTTGAAAACTAGACTGATTTATTTAATTTTATTTTCAAGCAAATTCATAGTTAAGAATAAAGAAATTACCGGAAAAAGAATTGATTTAAACCTTTTAATCTGATTCATTTTGTGTTTTCAGTTTGTGCGATGGCCAGGAGTATGAAAATGGTTTTAAAAATAAGTTTTTATATTTTTTTTGTATATTTTTTGTATTTTTTTTATTTCTTGTAACATTTGAATTTTAAAAACCCCCCCATAAACGAATCATTCACACGGGCGTGTCGCCAGTGAACTATTTATGTACATCGGAAGAAATAAGGTTTGCATAAGTTCGGGAGTCTTTGATAGCCAAAATTAATTTGACCAGCGGGTCGTAAGATTTTTGAACCATTAAGACCCCTGAATACCTGCATACAAATTTTCCCTTCATTGTTCATGAAAATGACGCGGAACTTTCATAAAAAAAAATCAGTTTCTGCTGTTCAATAGCATCGAAAAAAGCAATTTCGATGGAAATATTTTGAAAAAAAGTTCAAGGTTTAGAAAGTTCTAAAAGTCTTCAGAGTGTCTGACACAAATTCTCAGGAGTTATAAGAAAATCAAAAGTCTAGAGTATCAAAAGTTTTAAGAATTACAAAGGTTGAGACCATTGAATCGAATCTGAAAAATTCTAAGGGTAACAGGAGTTTTCTGTTCTCGAAAGCCACCAGAAGCTCACGCTCATCAGTTTGAAGACCTCAGAAATATTAAAATTCTGATGATTTTCAAGAGTCTCGGGAATCTCAAGAGTCTTTAAAATCTTAAAAGTCTCAAGAGTCATCAAAACTTCAAGAACCTCACTAGTGGTCTCAAATCTCAAGAGTTATACACCAAAAATATTTCAAAAGATTTTTTTTTGTAGTAAACAGTAAAAAAACCAATTTTTAAACAGCAACCTACAGAGAAATCTAAAATTTAAGGCATTGAAAAATAAAAAGTTTGAAGTACAAAGTATGAAGTATGAAGTATGAAGTAAGAAGAATGAAGTATCAAATATGAAGTATGAAGTATGAAGTATGAAGTATGAAGTTTGAAGTATGAAAATAAAAAAGATGAGCTATGAAGTATGAAATACGAAGTATGAATTGTGAAGTATGAGCTATGAATTTGAATTTTTAATATTTATTACATTTTGCCAAATTAAAATGGTTATTTCTTGATTTTTTTACCGTTTAATTTGAATATCTATTAAAAATGAAAACCATTCATTCATTGTCTGAAAACAAAGTTGATTCAACAGTTTTCAACTCTCAAAAATTTTATTCGTTATCCCACAAAAAGTTTTCCTGTCTCTCGTATCAACTCAAGTATAGTTTGTGATCTGTTTCCTTTTTTTTTGTTTCCCAGCATACCAACTTTCTCTTAATCTTGGTCCATTTCACATTATGCAAATGAAGCCGAAAGCTGATAACAATTGTTCCCTCTGCCGCCATTATTGTTTGGCTGACATTTTGTTTCAAAATTCATTCGAGATTGTGTCCGTTTCGCTAAATGATGATGCTCCCAAGCTAGACTTAGTTCGGGGAAGTTTGCTGTGAAGAAGTTTTTACTCAAAGAAGGCGTATTTAGCCATTTTACGCATATCGAAAACTTTGAAGAAAAGTAATAATCTTTTTGATAAAATTTGTTGAATGAAATTTATTTCAAATCCAAATTTTCTTACTTTAGAAATATCGAGAAACCAATTTTGAGCATTTTTCAGTTTGAAATGAAGTTCAAAACGAGAATTCAAATGAATTCTCAAACAAATGTGCAAGCAAAACGATGAAAATGCCTCCGCACAATGGCACAATTCAAGTCAAGTTGAATAATCCGAAGGCAGTGATAATTCCATAGACCGAGACTAAAAACGGTGAGATAGAGCCAGGAAAAAAAAATGTGAAAGCAAAAGTGATTATCCCCATGAGGTGGAAAATGGAAATGACCGTTATCATTATTTTCATTTTCCGCTCCGTTTGTGCCAGTGTGGGCAGTTTTCCCAACGTGCTCCTTGTGCTTGGTACCTTTCCACTTCCTCCCATCAGTAAAATCGAGAAGCGAGACGAACGAACGTCCACTTGGCTCATGAAAATACTTCAAATCGTAAGGATTTTTTTTTTCTCTGATACGGCCAGACTTAACTTACTGAATGGTCATCTTTTTTCTTCTGTGGCTCTTTTAGGTTGAATTTTTCAATTTTTTTTTTTTGGCTTCCAGTGAATTTGAGGAAAAGCAAGAAGTACGAATGGATTTCTGTCTGGATGTGGTTCGGCTCCCTGAAGGGACAATATCTTACTTATTTGTGAGATGGGCCTTCCGGAACAGAGTCTCGGCAGACAGAAAGTGATTTTGAAAGCAGTTTACAGGAAGAAGGCTGAGTGAGTTTTTCGAGGGAAACGTTTTCAAGACATGGAATCATTCTGAGAGAGGGAATTATTCCAAGGCACGCGCTAGAGATTGAATAAATTTCAAGCTGGATGGTGTGGAGGCTTGAAGATAGACATTCAATCCGATGAACATGTAATGATAATACATGGAATTTCAATCAGTGGTACTTCTACTCAATCTAATTTTTGACATTTTGATGTTGTCAAAATGTGATTTAAGAGTTATTAACAGCAGGTGTAAAGTAAAAATTATCATTGCATCAAGTTTATTAAACCCATGACTCACGCTCTACTTTCAACCCTTAAATTTTTGACACTTGAAACTTGGCTTTTGACCCTTGACTCTTGACTCTTGACGCTTGACTCTTGACTTCTGACTCTTGACTCTTGACTCTTGACTCTTGACTCTTGACTCTTGACTCTTGACTCTTGACTCTTGACTCTTGACTCTTGAATCTTGAATCTTGACTCTTGACTCTTGACTCTTGACTCTTGACTCTTGACTCTTGACTCTTGACTCTTGACTCTTGACTCTTGACTGTTGGCTCTTGAATCTTGACTCTTGACTCTTGACTCTTGACTCTTGACTCTTGACTCTTGACTCTTGACTCTTGACTCTTGACTCTTGACTCTTGACTCTTGACTCTTGACTCTTGACTCTTGACTCTTGACTCTTGACTCTTGACTCTTTACGCTTGAGACTTGACGCTTGACTCTTGACTCTTGACTCTTGACTCTTGAATCTTGACTCTTGACGCTTGACTCTTGACTCTTGAATCTTGACTCTTGACTTTTGACTTTTCACTTTTGACTTTTGACATTTGACTCTTGACTCTTGACTCATGATTCTTGACTTTTGACTCTTAATTCTTGACTCTTGACTATTGACTCTTGACTCTTGACTCTTGACTCTTGACTCTTGACTCTTGACTATTGAATCTTGATTCTTGACGCTTGACTCTTGACTCTTGACTCTTGACTCTTGACTTTTGACTTTTGACTTTTGACTTTTGACTTTTGACTTTTGACTTTTGACATTTGACTCTCGACTCTTGACTCATGATTCTTGACTCTCGACTCTTGACTCTTGACTTTTGACTTTTGACTGTTGGCTCTTGACTCTTGGCTTTTGACTCTTGACCCTTGACTCTTGACTCTTGACTTTTCACTGTTGACTGATGGCTCTGGACTCTTGACTCTTGCCTATTGACTCTTGACTCTTGACTCTTGACTCTTGACTCTTGGCTCTTGACTCTTGACTCTTGACTCTTGACTCTTGAATCTTGACTCTTGACGCTTGAATCTCGACTCTTGACTCTTGACTCTTGACTTTTGACTTTTGACTTTTGACTTTTGACATTTGACTCTTGACTCTTGACTCATGATTCTTGACTCTCGACTCTTGACTCTTGACTTTTGACTTTTGACTGTTAGCTCTTGACTCTTGGCTTTTGACTCTTGCACCTTGACTCTTGACTCTTGACTTTTCACTCTTGACTGTTGGCTCTGGACTCTTGACTCTTGCCTCTTGACTCTTGACTCTTGACTCTTGACTCTTGACTCTTGACTCTTGACTCTTGACTCTTGACTTTTGACTCTTGGCTCTTGACTCTTGACTCTTTACGCTTGAGACTTGACGCTTGACTCTTGACTCTTGACTCTTGACTCTTGACTCTTGACTCTTGAGTCTTGACTCTTGACTCTTTACTCTTGACTCTTGACTCTTGACTCTTGACTCTTGAATCTTGACTCTTGACTCTTGACTCTTGACTCTTGACTCTTGACTCTTGACTCTTGACTCTTGACTCTTGACTCTCGACTCTCGACTCTTGACTTTTGACTTTTGTCTTTTGACTCTTGACTCTTGACTCTTGACTCTTGACTCTTGACTCTTGACTCTTGACTCTTGACTATCGACTCTGGACTCTTGACTCTTGACTCTTGACTCTTGACTCTTGAATCTTGACTCTTGACGCTTGACTCTTGACTCTTGACTCTTGACTCTTGACTTTTGACTTTTGACTTTTGACTTTTGACTTTTGACTTTTGACTTTTGACTTTTGACTTTTGACATTTGACTCTTGACTCTTGACTCATGATTCTTGACTCTTGACTTTTGACTCTTGACTTTTGACTCTTGACTCTTGACTCTTGACTCTTTACTCTTGACTCTTGACTCTTGACTCTTGACGCTTGACTCTTGACTCTTGACTCTTGACTCTTGACTCTTAACTCTTGACTCTTGACTCTTGACTCTTGACTCTTGACTCTTGACTCTTGACTCTTAACTCTTGACTTTTGACGCTTGACTCTTGACTCTTGACTCTTGACTCTTGACTCTTGACTGTTGACTCTTGACTCTTGACACTTGACTCTTGACTCTTGACTCTTGACTCTTGACTCTTGACTCTCGACTCTTGACTTTTGACTTTTGTCTTTTGACTCTTGACTCTTGACTCTTGACTCTTTACTCTTGACTCTTGACTCTTGACTCTTGACGCTTGACTCTTGACTCTTGACTCTTGACTCTTGACTCTTGACTCTTGACTCTTAACTCTTGACTCTTGACTCTTGATTCTTGATTCTTGACTCTTGACTCTTGACTCTTAACTCTTGACTTTTGACTTTTGACTTTTGACTTTTGACTTTTGACTTTTGACATTTGACTCTTGACTCTTGACTCATGATTCTTGACTCTCGACTTTTGACTCTTGACTTTTGACTCTTGACTCTTGACTCTTGACTCTTGACTCTTGACTCTTGACGCTTGACTCTTGACTCTTGACTCTTGACTCTTGACTTTTGACTTTTGACTTTTGACTTTTGACTTTTGACTTTTGACTTTTGACTTTTGACATTTGACTCTTGACTCTTGACTCATGATTCTTGACTCTTGACTTTTGACTCTTGACTTTTGACTCTTGACTCTTGACTCTTGACTCTTTACTCTTGACTCTTGACTCTTGACTCTTGACGCTTGACTCTTGACTCTTGACTCTTGACTCTTGACTCTTGACTCTTGACTCTTAACTCTTGACTCTTGACTCTTGACTCTTGACTCTTGACTTTTGACTCTTGACTCTTGACTCTTGACTCTTGACACTTGACTCTTGACTCTTGACTCTTGACTCTTGACTCTTGTCTCTTGACTTTTGACTCTTGACTCTTGACTCTTGACTCTTGACTCTTGACCCTTGACTCTTTACTCTCGACTCTTTACACTTGACTTTTGACTCTTGACTCTTGACTCTTGACTCTTGACTCGTGACTCTTGACTCTTGACTCTTGACTCTTGACTCTTGACTCTGACTCTTGACTCTTTACTCTCGACTCTTTACACTTGACTCTTGACTCTTGACTCTTGACTCTTGACTCTTGACTCTTGACTCTTGACTCTTGACTCTTGACTCTTGACTCTTGACTCTTTACTCTCGACTCTTGACTCTTGACTCTTAACTCTTGACTCTTGACTCTTGACTCTTGACTCTTGACTTTTGACTCTTGACTCTTGACTCTTGACTCTTGACACTTGACTCTTGACTCTTGACTCTTGACTCTTGACTCTTGACTCTTGACTCTTGACTTTTGACTCTTGACTTTTGACTTTTGACTTTTGACTTTTGACTTTTGACTTTTGACTTTTGACTTTTGACTTTTGACTTTTGACTTTTGACATTTGACTCTTGACTCTTGACTCATGATTCTTGACTCTTGACTTTTGACTCTTGACTTTTGACTCTTGACTCTTGACTCTTGACTCTTTACTCTTGACTCTTGACTCTTGACTCTTGACGCTTGACTCTTGACTCTTGACTCTTGACTTTTGACTCTTGACTCTTAACTCTTGACTCTTGACTCTCGACTCTTGACTCTTGACTTTTGACTCTTGACTCTTGACTCTTGACTCTTGACACTTGACTCTTGACTCTTGACTCTTGACTCTTGACTCTTGACTCTTGACTTTTGACTCTTGACTCTTGACTCTTGACTCTTGACTCTTGACCCTTGACTCTTTACTCTCGACTCTTTACACTTGACTTTTGACTCTTGACTCTTGACTCTTGACTCTTGACTCTTGACTCTTGACTCTTGACTCTGACTCTTGACTCTTTACTCTCGACTCTTTACACTTGACTCTTGACTCTTGACTCTTGACTCTTGACTCTTGACTCTTGACTCTTGACTCTTGACACTTGACTCTTGACTCTTGACTCTTGACTCTTGACTCTTGACTCTTGACTTTTGACTCTTGACTCTTGACTCTTGACTCTTGACTCTTGACCCTTGACTCTTTACTCTCGACTCTTTACACTTGACTTTTGACTCTTGACTCTTGACTCTTGACTCTTGACTCGTGACTCTTGACTCTTGACTCTTGACTCTTGACTCTAGACTCTGACTCTTGACTCTTTACTCTCGACTCTTTACACTTGACTCTTGACTCTTGACTCTTGACTCTTGACTCTTGACTCTTGACTCTTGACTCTTGACTCTTGACTCTTGACTCTTGACTCTTGACTTTTGACTCTTGACTCTTGACTCTTGACTCTTGAATCTTGACTCTTTACTCTTGACTCTTGACTCTTGACCCTTGACTCTTTACTCTCGACTCTTTACACTTGACTTTTGACTCTTTACTCTTGACTCTCGACTCTTGACTCTTGACTCTTGACTCTTGACTCTTGACTCTTGACTCTGACTCTTGACTCTTTACTCTCGACTCTTTACACTTGACTTTTGACTCTTGACTCTTGACTCTTGACTCTTGACTCTTGACTCTTGACTCTTGACTCTTGACTCTTGACTCTTGACTCTTGACTCTTGACTCTTGACTCTTGACTCTTGACTCTTGACTCTTGACTCTTGACTCTTGACTCTTGACTCTTGACTCTTGAATCTTGACTCTTGACTCTTAACTCTTGACTCTTGACTTTTGACTCTTGATTTTGACTCTCGACTCTTGACTCTTGACTCTTTACTCTCGACTCTTTACACTTGACTTTTGACTCTTGACTCTTGACTCTTGACTCTTGACTCTTGACTCTTGACTCTTGACTCTTGACTCTTGACTCTTGACTTTTGACTCTTGACCCTTGAATCTTTACTCTCGACTCTTTACACTTGACTTTTGACTCTTGACTCTTGACTCTTGACTCTTGACTCTTGACTCTTGACTCGTGACTCTTGACTCTTGACTCTTGACTCTTTACTCTCGACTCTTTACACTTGACTTTTGACTCTTGACTCTTGACTCTTGACTCTTGACTCTTGACTCTTGACTCTTGACTCTTGACTCTTGACTTTTGACTCTTGACTCTTGACTCTTGACTCTTGAATCTTGACTCTTTACTCTTGACTCTTGACTCTTGACCCTTGACTCTTTACTCTCGACTCTTTACACTTGACTTTTGACTCTTGACTCTTGACTCTTGACTCTTGACTCTTGACTCTTGACTCGTGACTCTTGACTCTTGACTCTTGACTCTTTACTCTCGACTCTTTACACTTGACTTTTGACTCTTGACTCTTGACTCTTGACTCTTGACTCTTGACTCTTGACTCTTGACTCTTGACTCTTGACTTTTGACTCTTGACTCTTGACTCTTGACTCTTGAATCTTGACTCTTTACTCTTGACTCTTGACTCTTGACCCTTGAATCTTTACTCTCGACTCTTTACACTTGACTTTTGACTCTTGACTCTTGACTCTTGACTCTTGACTCTTGACTCTTGACTCGTGACTCTTGACTCTTGACTCTTGACTCTTTACTCTCGACTCTTTACACTTGACTTTTGACTCTTGACTCTTGACTCTTGACTCTTGACTCTTGACTCTTGACTCTTGACTCTTGACTCTTGACTCTTGACTCTTGACTCTTGACTCTTGACTCTTGACTCTTGACTCTTGACTCTTGACTCTTGACTCTTGACTCTTGACTCTTGAATCTTGACTCTTGACTCTTAACTCTTAACTCTTGACTCTTGACTTTTGACTCTTGATTTTGACTCTCGACTCTTGACTCTTGACTCTTTACTCTCGACTCTTTACACTTGACTTTTGACTCTTGACTCTTGACTCTTGACTCTTGACTCTTGACTCTTGACTCTTGACTCTTGACTCTTGACTTTTGACTCTTGACCCTTGAATCTTTACTCTCGACTCTTTACTTTTGACTTTTGACTCTTGACTCTTGACTCTTGACTCTTGACTCTTGACTCTTGACTCGTGACTCTTGACTCTTGACTCTTGACTCTTTACTCTCGACTCTTTACACTTGACTTTTGACTCTTGACTCTTGACTCTTGACTCTTGACTCTTGACTCTTGACTCTTGACTCTTGACTCTTGACTCTTGACTCTTGACTCTTGACTCTTGACTTTTGACTCTTGACTCTTGACTCTTGACTCTTGAATCTTGACTCTTTACTCTTGACTCTTGACTCTTGACCCTTGACTCTTTACTCTCGACTCTTTACACTTGACTTTTGACTCTTGACTCTTGACTCTTGACTCTTGACTCTTGACTCGTGACTCTTGACTCTTGACTCTTGACTCTTTACTCTCGACTCTTTACACTTGACTTTTGACTCTTGACTCTTGACTCTTGACTCTTGACTCTTGACTCTTGACTCTTGACTCTTGACTCTTGACTTTTGACTCTTGACTCTTGACTCTTGACTCTTGAATCTTGACTCTTTACTCTTGACTCTTGACTCTTGACCCTTGAATCTTTACTCTCGACTCTTTACACTTGACTTTTGACTCTTGACTCTTGACTCTTGACTCTTGACTCTTGACTCTTGACTCGTGACTCTTGACTTTTGACTCTTGACTCTTTACTCTCGACTCTTTACACTTGACTTTTGACTCTTGACTCTTGACTCTTGACTCTTGACTCTTGACTCTTGACTCTTGACTCTTGACTCTTGACTCTTGACTCTTGACTCTTGACTCTTGACTCTTGACTCTTGACTCTTGACTCTTGACTCTTGACTCTTGACTCTTGACTCTTGAATCTTGACTCTTGACTCTTAACTCTTGACTCTTGACTTTTGACTCTTGATTTTGACTCTCGACTCTTGACTCTTGACTCTTTACTCTCGACTCTTTACACTTGACTTTTGACTCTTGACTCTTGACTCTTGACTCTTGACTCTTGAATCTTGACTCTTTACTCTTGACTCTTGACTCTTGACCCTTGAATCTTTACTCTCGACTCTTTACACTTGACTTTTGACTCTTGACTCTTGACTCTTGACTCTTGACTCTTGACTCTTGACTCGTGACTCTTGACTCTTGACTCTTGACTCTTTACTCTCGACTCTTTACACTTGACTTTTGACTCTTGACTCTTGACTCTTGACTCTTGACTCTTGACTCTTGACTCTTGACTCTTGACTCTTGACTTTTGACTCTTGACTCTTGACTCTTGACTCTTGAATCTTGACTCTTTACTCTTGACTCTTGACTCTTGACCCTTGACTCTTTACTCTCGACTCTTTACACTTGACTTTTGACTCTTGACTCTTGACTCTTGACTCTTGACTCTTGACTCTTGACTCTTGACTCTTGACTCTGACTCTTGACTCTTTACTCTCGACTCTTTACACTTGACTTTTGACTCTTGACTCTTGACTCGTGACTCTTGACTCTTGACTCTTGACTCTTGACTCTTGACTCTGACTCTTGACTCTTTACTCTCGACTCTTTACACTTGACTTTTGACTCTTGACTCTTGACTCTTGACTCTTGACTCTTGACTATTGACTCTTGACTCTTGACTCTTGACTTTTGACTCTTGACTCTTGACTCTTGACTCTTGAATCTTGACTCTTTACTCTTGACTCTTTACTCTTGACTCTTGACTCTTGACCCTTGAATCTTTACTCTCGACTCTTTACACTTGACTTTTGACTCTTGACTCTTGACTCTTGACTCTTGACTCTTGACTCTTGACTCGTGACTCTTGACTCTTGACTCTTGACTCTTTACTCTCGACTCTTTACACTTGACTTTTGACTCTTGACTCTTGACTCTTGACTCTTGACTCTTGACTCTTGACTCTTGACTCTTGACTCTTGACTTTTGACTCTTGACTCTTGACTCTTGACTCTTGAATCTTGACTCTTTACTCTTGACTCTTGACTCTTGACCCTTGACTCTTTACTCTCGACTCTTTACACTTGACTTTTGACTCTTGACTCTTGACTCTTGACTCTTGACTCTTGACTCTTGACTCTTGACTCTTGACTCTGACTCTTGACTCTTTACTCTCGACTCTTTACACTTGACTTTTGACTCTTGACTCTTGACTCGTGACTCTTGACTCTTGACTCTTGACTCTTGACTCTTGACTCTGACTCTTGACTCTTTACTCTCGACTCTTTACACTTGACTTTTGACTCTTGACTCTTGACTCTTGACTCTTGACTCTTGACTATTGACTCTTGACTCTTGACTCTTGACTTTTGACTCTTGACTCTTGACTCTTGACTCTTGAATCTTGACTCTTTACTCTTGACTCTTGACTCTTGACCCTTGACTCTTTACTCTCGACTCTTTACACTTGACTTTTGACTCTTGACTCTTGACTCTTGACTCTTGACTCGTGACTCTTGACTCTTGACTCTTGACTCTTGACTCTTGACACTGACTCTTGACTCTTTACTCTCGACTCTTTACACTTGACTTTTGACTCTTGACTCTTGACTCTTGACTCTTGACTCTTGACTCTTGACTCTTGACTCTTGACTCTTGACTCTTGACTTTTGACTCTTGACTCTTGACTCTTGACTCTTGAATCTTGACTCTTTACTCTTGACTCTTGACTCTTGACCCTTGACTCTTTACTCTCGACTCTTTACACTTGACTTTTGACTCTTGACTCTTGACTCTTGACTCTTGACTCTTGACTCTTGACTCTTGACTCTTGACTCTTGACTCTTGACTCTTGACTCTTGACTCTTGACTCTTGACTCTTGACTCTTGACTCTTGACTCTTGACTCTTGACTCTTGACTCTTGACTCTTGACTCTTGACTCTTGACTCTTGACTCTTGACTCTTGACTCTTGACTCTTGAATCTTGACTCTTGACTCTTGACTCTTGACTCTTGATTTTGACTCTTGACTCTTGACTCTTGACTCTTTACTCTCGACTCTTTACACTTGACTCTTGACTCTTGACTCTTGACTCTTGACTCTTGACTCTTGACTCTTGACTCTTGACTCTTGACTCTTGACTCTTGACTCTTGACTCTTGACTCTTGATTCTTGAGTCTTGAGTCTTGACTCTTGACTCTTGACTCTTGACTCTTTACTCTCGACTCTTTACTCTTGACTCTTGACTCTTGACTCTTGACTCTTGACTCTTGACTCTTGACTCTTGACTCTTGACTCTTGACTCTTGACTCTTGATTCTTGACTCCTTGGAATTATGAAGGATTATGTGTCAATTTATATATTCACGGAATTCTTAAAAAAAATCTAGAAATTTTATAAACTCCTGAGACTTATGAGATTTTCTAGACGTTTGATGTTCTCAGGACTCATGAAAGTATTGTGGTCTTGATCAATTGAAATCCTACAGTGTCTTGAGTTTCTTAAACATCTTGAGATGTTTAATTATTTTGAGACTCGTAAGTCTGTTAAAATTTTTGAAAAATCAAGAGTTTTTTTTTTTGAGTTTTTTTCTTGGAGTTTTTGGGAATTTAATTGCACTAGAGACTTCTAGTATTTTGGAGATTCTCTGCACTTTTGAGACTTTACGATTTTTGCAGCAATTTGAATATTCAAGACCCCACAAACTCTTGAGATTTTGTACTCCTAATGCAACTGTGATCCCAAAAATTTTCTAGACTCTTTGACCTCTGTAGACTTTATGGAATATTTGTAATTTTTTTGAATTTTGAGCCTTTTGAACCTGTTTTTTGGCTGTTAAAATTTGACGTTTCACTCTTCAATATTGACATATTTTTGTTCTTGAAAGTGCTTGATTTGCTTTTTCAAAAGTGTATTCTTTTATCTTTGATTTAGAGAAATATTTCTTCTAATAAACAGAAAGAACTTATACACCAGATTTCAGTTTGGATTCTATTTCACCTTTTGCATTACTGCAAAATCAATCTTCAATCACAAACTTTTCTCTTTGATAAGGAGAATGAAATACTGGAAGTTGTAAAAATAACAGGGTTTTCAAACAAGAATGGCTTTAACACAAACTAATTGTCTGCTTCTTTTTGTAACAAATTGAATGAAAATTCCACCTCTGATTGATCCAACCTATTGAACTCTTTCATC
Organism: Uranotaenia lowii; assembly: GCF_029784155.1. NCBI lineage: Eukaryota > Metazoa > Arthropoda > Insecta > Diptera > Culicidae > Uranotaenia > Uranotaenia lowii. The sequence goes on from NC_073693.1 coordinate 316,953,233, forward strand.
ACATTGAAAAAAAAATTTTGTGTTTGCTTACCTTTCAGCTGGTTCGGCATTTAATCCGCAATATCTACCAGGGCGTTTTTTGCTTCTTTTCTCTTATCCCACAAAGTGAAATCCCCAATGTGGGGGTGAAAAAAACGCCGCTCACAAATTGATACTCGAAACTCTTCGGGACACAAAGCTGTTTTGTCACTTCAGTAGACTTTAGTGGCTCAACCCACCCCCGCGCCAACCCCGATGAAACTGACAGAAAACATCAAATCACTTTTCACTTATTTTACTTCCAAATTGCCCCGGAAACCCTTTTTTTTTGCTGGGTGCTGCTGGTCGATTTTATTTATTTCACCCCTTTGACTTGGCCAACAGATACACCTGATTTTTATGGTTTCGTTTTTATTCAGGTTTCCCTCTATCTGTCCCTCTATCAAAAGAAATCCAAGCGCTTTTATTCACAAAATCGGAATAGGTACTTTTTGCCTTTTCTGCTTTCCACGTGGCATCATAGAGGCAAGACGCGCGTTTCACCGACCTTTCTCAAAAGCCCCCACAAGCACAAACCATTTGTCGATCGGTGGCTGTTTTCCGATGCCGGAAGCTTGAAGCTTTTATTTTTCTGCTATTTTTTTGGGAATATTTATTTGGGTTTAACCGGTTCCAATGGGGTTTCCCCTTTTCTCTGGCGGGCTGAAATGGGAGGAAATTTTGCCAGAAAATGGCACCGGTTTTGTACCAAAAATGGCTTTTGATGGCAAATTTGTTGGCCCTCAGTAGAGAATTGGTGGCAACGTGGAGAGCAGCCTGCGGAATATTCCCACAGGTCCAGGTTTTGTTTGCTTTTCAACTTTTAATGGTGTTTTCGTTAAAACATCCCCGGTTGTTTGAGGTTCTTTCTACCAGTCAATGAATATTTTTTTAACAGAGCTATTTCTTCATCGTCAATCTTTCTTCCGGGACCGGCTGGAATTCGTGGTAAAAATAAGGCAACACTCTCAATACATATTGAAATTTGTTTATTGGTGCCTTTTCTCGGTTGAGTTACCGAAACCGATTTTTTCATCCTCTTTGCTCCTGCAATTGAGCAACCACCATAAAGCAGCAACGAACACGCTTCGTGATTTACCTCTCTGTGAGTAAGCACAATTTATTTTCCCGTTTCTCGGTGATTAATGTTCGCTCCGTTTGAACCTTTTCCCGAAGTCAACCTCGTTGAAAGTCTGTAATTGAAAGGAAAAATATTGCGATTAAATAAATGAACGGGCTGCTAGGGAGCAATAATAATCAAAAACGGAGCAGGAGGTAGGATCGATTCAAGTGACCTTGAAAAAGTTAGGATTTCATGGAGAAGATCTTAAAAGATTATAATTGAAACTATTCGTGCTTGTGATAAAAAGTGAATAAAATATGTATGAAAACATTGACTGGTAAAACAGGTATACTTTTAGATACAAAATAAACGTCTAAAGTGCTTGACGGTGTTTTTAAAAAATTTCATGGAAAATTTGTTGCAGTAAATCTCATTCAAGGGCTAAAACACCTAGATATGGTTTTTTACTAGACAACTCCAACGAATAAAGAGTCCACGTTCACGAACAAGTCCACGAATAAAGAAAAAAGTCTAAAAGTCTAAAGTTGTCAGGTTCTTCGAAGTTACTGACCCGTCTTTTCCACCGGGAAGCCAATAAAAAACAATCAATCACCCAATCCTTTGCCAATCCGTTCTCCGGAAAGCCGATTCAAAATAAACATTCAGCGGCAGAAGTCTTAAAAATCTGCGCTGTCTTAGATCCATCTATTTCCACCGTTAGGCCAAATCGTAACAAACAATCAGCAGTAGCAGCAATCTTAAAAAATCTGTGCTTCTTAAGCCGATCGGCCTTGTTCATCGGGAGGCCGATTGAGAAACCAAAAATCAGCAGTAACAGCCTTAAGAATCTGTGCTTCCTAAGCTAACTTGTAACAGGAGTCCGAATCAAAACACACATTCAGCGCTTTTTTTTCCGATTCATCATTTCCACTGGAAGGCCAAATCAAAGCAAACAATCAGCAGCAGCAGCACTCTTAAAACTCTTCGCTTTCAGAGCCAATATGTTGTTTAAACCGAGAACAAAAAAGCGCTTCCTACGCCAATCTGTCTTTTTTTAGAAGGCCGAATCAATACACAATCTGCGCATACTTAGCCGATCCATATTATCTACCGGAAAGTCGGTTAAAAATATACAAGCAGCCTAGAAAATCAGCGCTTTTGGAGCTGAACCATCATTTTCACCGGAAGACCAAATCGTATCAAACAATCAGCAGCTGCAGCTATCTTAAAAATCCGCGCTTGCTAAGCCAATCCGTCTATTCCATTCGGAGGTAGATAAAAGAACCAATAATCAACAGCAATGACCTTAAAAATCTGTGCATCTTAAGTCAACTTGTTACAGGAGTCTGATAATGAACAAACTATCAAGCCTCCAAAGCCAATCTGACTTTTCCACCGTAACGTCAATTCAAAATAAACAATTAATAGCAGCCTTTCAAATTTATGCTACCCACCCCAATCAACCTTTTATTGGAAAGCCGAATGAATACACTATTTGCGCTTACTAAGCTAATCCATCTTTCCTACTGGAAGTCCTATGTATTCAAAATAAACAATCAGCGGTAGCAGCCTTCAAAATGTGCTTTCTTAGCCTATTGGTTTTTTTTACTCCGGAAGGACAAATCAGTACAAACAACCAGCAGCAGCAACAACTCTAAAAATTTGCGCTTCCTAAGCCAACTAATTTTATCCCATCGGAAAGCCAATTCAAAACAAACTACCAGCAGCTGCGATATAAATCTGCTTATCTTTAACCAATCCGTCGTTTCCACCGGGAGGCTGATTGAGAAACCAAAAGTCAGCAGCAACAGCCTTAAAAATCTGTGCTTCCTAAGCCAATTGTCAGCGAAGTCCGAATCAAGACAAACAATTGGCAGCACCTCCGAAAATATGCACTTTATTCACCAATCTATCATTTCCACCGGAAGTCGAATTCTAAATTAGTCAACAGCAACCTTAAATATTCGCACTTCCTACATCAATCTGTCTTTTTCCAGGAGGCCTTATCAATGCACTATCAACGCTTACTTAGCCAATCCATCTTTTACACTGGAAGGCTAATTTAGAATAAACAATAAACAGCAGCCTTAAAAATTCGCGCTTCTCAAGCCAATTTGTCTTTTTTTTTTCGATGGCCGAATCTACACTCAATTTGCGCTTACCAAGCCAATCCGTCTTTTTCACTGGAAGGCCGATTCAAAATGAACAATCAGCAGCAGCACCCTTAAAAATCTCCTTATCAAACCCACCTTTTCCAACGGGAAGGCCAAATCATAACAAACAATCGGCAGCTGCAGCAGCAACCTTAAAAATCAGCGCCTCTAAAGCCAATCCATTTTCCATCGAAAGGTCGATTAAAAATAAACTAGTAACAACAGCCTTTAAACTTCGCTCTTTCTATGCCAATCTGTCTTTTGATTCCAACACAACGTATGTGCTTTCCAAGTCAAACCGTCATTTCCACTAGAAGGTCAATGGAAAAAATGACAAAAATGACAAAAATGACAAAAATGACAAAAATGACAAAAATGACAAAAATGACAAAAATGACAAAAATGACAAAAATGACAAAAATGACAAAAATGACAAAAATGACAAAAATGACAAAAATGACAAAAATGACAAAAATGACAAAAATGACAAAAATGACAAAAATGACAAAAATGACAAAAATGACAAAAATGACAAAAATGACAAAAATGACAAAAATGACAAAAATGACAAAAATGACAAAAATGGCAAAAATGACAAAAATGACAAAAATGACAAAAATGACAAAAATGACAAAAATGACAAAAATGACAAAAATGACAAAAATGACAAAAATGACAAAAATGACAAAAATGACAAAAATGACAAAAATGACAAAAATGACAAAAATGACAAAAATGACAAATATGACAAAAATGACAAAAATGACAAAAATGACAAAAATGACAAAAATGACAAAAATGACAAAAATGACAAAAATGACAAAAATGACAAAAATGACAAAAATGACAAAAATGACAAAAATGACAAAAATGACAAAAATGACAAAAATGACAAAAATGACAAAAATGACAAAAATGACAAAAATGACAAAAATGACAAAAATGACAAAAATGACAAAAATGACAAAAATGACAAAAATGACAAAAATGACAAAAATGACAAAAATGACAAAAATGACAAAAATGACAAAAATGACAAAAATGACAAAAATGACAAAAATGACAAAAATGACAAAAATGACAAAAATGACAAAAATGACAAAAATGACAAAAATGACAAAAATGACAAAAATGACAAAAATGACAAAAATGACAAAAATGACAAAAATGACAAAAATGACAAAAATGACAAAAATGACAAAAATGACAAAAATGACAAAAATGACAAAAATGACAAAAATGACAAAAATGACAAAAATGACAAAAATGACAAAAATGACAAAAATGACAAAAATGGCAAAAATGACAAAAATGACAAAAATGACAAAAATGACAAAAATGACAAAAATGACAAAAATGACAAAAATGACAAAAATGACAAAAATGACAAAAATGACAAAAATGACAAAAATGACAAAAATGACAAAAATGACAAAAATGACAAATATGACAAAAATGACAAAAATGACAAAAATGACAAAAATGACAAAAATGACAAAAATGACAAAAATGACAAAAATGACAAAAATGACAAAAATGACAAAAATGACAAAAATGACAAAAATGACAAAAATGACAAAAATGACAAAAATGACAAAAATGACAAAAATGACAAAAATGACAAAAATGACAAAAATGACAAAAATGACAAAAATGACAAAAATGACAAAAATGACAAAAATGACAAAAATGACAAAAATGACAAAAATGACAAAAATGACAAAAATGACAAAAATGACAAAAATGACAAAAATGACAAAAATGACAAAAATGACAAAAATGACAAAAATGACAAAAATGACAAAAATGACAAAAATGACAAAAATGACAAAAATGACAAAAATGACAAAAATGACAAAAATGACAAAAATGACAAAAATGACAAAAATGACAAAAATGACAAAAATGACATAAATGACAAAAATGACAAAAATGACAAAAATGACAAAAATGACAAAAATGACAAAAATGACAAAAATGACAAAAATGACAAAAATGACAAAAATGACAAAAATGACAAAACTTCACTGGAAGGCAAAATCATAACAAACAATCAACAGCAGTATAAACCATGAAAATCCTCGCTTCAAAAGCCAATCCGTCTTTTCCACCGGAAAGCCAATTCAGAATAAACAATTAACAACAACCTTATAAGTTTGCGCTTCCTATGCCATTTTTTTTTTTGCAGAGACCAAATCAATATCTAATCTGCGTTTACTTAACCAATCCATCTGCGTTATTTCAGTCACTCCGTCTTATTTACCAGAGCTGGAACTATTTTTAAACAATCTGAGCATCAGCCTTGAAAATGTGTGCTTTGCTTATCTTACTAACTGTGCCGTTGCAGTGAATGGACAAAAGTTACGAAGTTTAATTCAAAGTTCTTCTAAGCACGTCCGTAGCTTACAAGATTATTCCGATGACTGACTTGTGTTTCTGTTTACAGTTGGTTGTTTTTTTCAGTGTTGCCACACATTTGTTTTATTATTTTCACTACTCCTATTATCTCATTTGTACATTCTTTATTTCATCACTTTAAACTTAAGGACTTTTATCTTTTCAAATTGATTGCGCTAATTCTTGAATTATTTATTCAACAATGCACCGTTAATGCAAACAGTACGCTGTCAAAATGTTTAATCGTTTTGATCTTCGGAATAACACTGAAAAGAATTTATTGATTTTTGCTTAACCACATCCACTACAAGTGATATTTGCTTACATTCCATAAAATTACAAATAAGCTATTTGATTTCAAGAAGCTGTACACCAATTTCTTGATCGCGATATTTTTCATTATTTTATCCAAATTTTAATTTGTTTGTTTAAAATCATTCTGGATCATTTGAATATTTGAACCTTTTCCAAAATCAATTCAAGCAGAGCTGGTTCATGATACATTCAGGGATTTTTTTATTGTTTCTCACTGTCAGTTATTTTTTACTACTTAATTTTTTTTTACATGGTCAATGATATCGCATTCTTTTTGGTTTCATAATTTCTGAAGACAATTTCCGTACCACTTAGATTTAACCTAAATAATAAAAGATTTTTCTCTTATTCGAAATAATTGCTTGACGAGTCTTCAACTCAGGGAAAATTGAGCTTTTCAGTTTACTTGTGCTCTTTGAGTCTTCTCATGACACTGTCTCAAAAACACCTCAAAAAGGATCTATAACGTTCTCTGTAGTTTTTATTGTGGACAATGATTGATGTTTTGTAGTGATTTCGGCTATTTTTTTATCTTGGATCGGCCATTTTCGGAGGTCTTTCCCGAAGAAACTGGAAGTGAATTAAGTGAATTAACGACAATATTCCCACAGAAGAGCAGCGAACACTGGACTCCAAAATGTTTGACAAAATCCCACCAAAAATTGTTTAAACGTCAGGCATTTCAAAGACTTAGGTGTTTGATTGAATCCCAAGACCGAAAGAAAGGCAAAATTTCTAGAAAAGTTTTGAATTATGTGTCTTTGTGGTCCCAAAATCTCTTTTAAATATTTTAGGAAAAAAAATGTGTGATTTTTTTTAAAATTCTATTTTGACGATATCGATGGTATTCAACAACAAAGTAATAGGGAAGTCATAGCTAATTTTTAAACATTACCATGGATTATCACAACCATGTAAGCAGAGAGTACAGTCTCAATACAAAATCTCAGGTCTCAGGTCTTAGGCATCAGGTCTCAAGTCTCAGGTTCAGGTCTCAGGTTTCAGATCTCAGACCACTGGTCTCAGTTATCAGGTCTCAAGTCTAAGATCTTAGATCTCAGATCTCAGATCTCTGGTCTAAGGTCTCAGGTCTCAGGTCTCAGGTCTCAGGTCTCAGGTCTCAGGTCTCAGGTCTCAGGTCTCAGGTCTCAGGTCTCAGGTCTCAGGTCTCAGGTCTCAGGTCTCATAGTTAATGTCTCAGGTCTCAGGTCTCAGGTCTCAGGTCTCAGGTCTCAGATTTCAGGTCTCAGGTCTCAGGTCTCAGGTCTCAGGTCTCAGGTTTCAGGTCTTTGGTCTCAGTTCACGGGTCTCAGGTCTCAGGTCTCAGGTCTTATAGTGAATGTCTCAGGTCTCAGGTCTTATGATTCTAGTCTCAGGTCTCATGTCAATGCATTTATTTCCAGTACAAGTCTTACATAAATAGAATTTTTCCAATAAAGGACTTATTTTCAAGGTTCTAAAAGGCGAGAAAGCTTCCTAAGCTGTTGATCAGGCTTAACGGAAGCTCAAAATGTTTGACGCCAAAGGGCAGCATTATTAAAAATTATGTTTTCCATCCAGTGGATGTTCCGAGTCAGATTTAAGTATTTTTTGCACCCGAACGCTAACAGCAAGCAAGACAAACTGCCACCCGGCTGATGGTCATTGTTCACTGGCATAAATTTCATTCCCGCTACTCGCTGACTCGCTGGCTGAGCTGTATGTTGTTACAAAATAATAATCCAAGATTACAACTTAAGCCTCGGCACTCGAGCACAATCCTTTGGCTGGCTGCTGCCGGAACCGGAAAGAAGCTTCCGTAAGGCAATCAGTCCGGGCACTGTCCTGTCAGCAATTTGTTCCTGCAAGGCTCTTTTCCCGGAAGCCGACTGGTTCCGAGATATATTCGAAAACACAGTTGCATCTTGCCTGACCTAGGCGAATCTTGACGGAATGGTGTGAGAGCTTCATGCATCATCCCCGTAAAATATTCGTTTTTCAAAGCTGAGGAGAGCATTTTTTTCGCATTTTAAGGTTTCAACTGCGTCCATACGAGTTCCAACAATCTGCATAGCTTACAAAAGGAGTTTTTTTAGAAATAGTAAAAGCGTCTCAAAACTAAATGATAATCAAAATCCTGGTATTACATTTTTATTTCCTGTCACATGGTTACAAAAAGCAAAATCTTTAAATTCAGTTTTTTAAACCATATTTTTAGTTGGAAGCTTTTTAAATTTTCTGTACTTTAAAGGCTCAAAAGTGCATTTCAACTGTAAGCAGCCTCGCACATTTGTCGGTAGCGCACTTTCATGGAGGCTGTTGGAGCAACATTATTCATCACTTTTCGCTTTTATGATTTTCCAGCCAACTGGTCTGGTAGCGGGCGAGCCCGGTTGGCTGGAGGTAATTCGGCCGGAAGTTAGGCTGTAAAAGGGGCTGGCATAACTTTGAAGGTTCCCGCCTGCAGGGTCCACTTTCCGGAGATCCGGTCGCCAAGCGGATGTAGGTTGTAAGTCTGCTTTCTTTACAGTTTCTACACTTTTAGGCATATTTCTTCGGGCAACTCAGTGGCTCTTACAGAGCTGTTAAAAATTCACTGAATTCTTGGCTGCGTTCAATGTGCTGCTCCATATTGCTCACTGAATGGGAAGTTGCAGGTTTTCTATACCGAAACAACGTACTAAAATCTAGAGATGAAATTAATTTTACAACGTCTTTGTGCTCCGTTTGAAACATTTTTAATAAAAAAATTATTTTGCAATAGCAAATAAAAAAACATGAAGCTAAATTAATAATTATGTGATTGTTTATAGATTTTCGAGAAAGTGATGTTTTAAGATAACTAAAAATCCATGATTAAAATAACAGTTGATAGGACAGCAGTTAAAGCATTTGAAATATTCAAATTTTTTGAAGAAGAATGTTTTGAAAGAATTACTTTTTTAAATTTGAACTTTCGATAATGAAAAAAATCGTTTGTGAATTAGTTTATCGGCTTTATCGATGTAATTGATGTCCATTTTAGTAGGAACATTTCAAGATAAAGAATTTATAAGCGGATAGAAAGTAAGAAGATGGTGGAAAAAAACCGAGTAAAATTTTATTTTTAAGCTTCATCACCACTAAGTATATTTCAACATTTTTTCTACCTATACATTATAAGAAAAAGTTTCAAGTATTCAAGTTAGTTTACAGTTTTGCAATTAATCGTTTCTGATTGATTCTCAGTTTTTAATTATACATTAGAAAAATTTGAGTTTTCTTAAACTGTTTTGAATTTATGTAATGATTCTGGTCATCGTCCGAAGATAGAGCGCCCTTACTCGCTCTTGGAAGTAAACGAGAACTAAGAAAATTATTTATAGGTCACAAAACCTTTCGAGTTCAATTCATAACTCGAAAGGGTTTTCTTCGATTCTGATTTAGATACAAAGGAATCTGACTTATGATATTCTCTACAAAAATGTTATTTAAATGTATTGACAACAGTTATCAGCATCGTATTATCATTTTAATCTTCAAACTTCAAACTACTTACTGTATAAAATAAAATAATGATAATTTTATATAGTTTTGATTACTCCTGCTGATGATGATTATCTGCCGATATCGAAAAACTTCGCAGTTACATTTGGTTGGTATCAGCGCAGAAGTTACGCTTTTCTCACAACTCGTTCTTAAATGGAAATTTTAAAAAATATTTTTTGAATCTTTTTGAAAATTTTGCTCTTTGAAGTTTGGAACAAAAATAGATTCGTTATTTTCGAGGCATTGCTTTATTGATCTTGAAAATCCGTGGGAACTCAACGTTCAAATTTTTCAATGACTGTCCGCCAGCTGCATCGTTGAAATAAGTCGCGAATGACATGAAAATGGTCAAACGACTATAATCAGAACAAAAAAAAATGTTTAAATTCATTCAAAAGTTTGACACAAAAGACATAATCAAAAAGATAATAAAATTAAGTTCATATTGGATTTCAAAATTTTGGAAAACATCCTCTGCTATTTTTTAATAACTAACTACTCCGTTTTCCGTTAACGTAAGTTTTTTGGAAGAATCATTACCTACTTATGGAAAATTGGGAATGTGCTGTGAGAGCCGGTTATGGAAGACAAGTTTTATTTTGCGCTGAAAAATTTTGAGCAGCTTTGAAATTATATCTTATTAACAAACTTTTCATGAAGTACATAGCCACGGGGGCTAAGAAACGTTACATTCAGTGCATCTTCGTTTGTATTTTGTTTGTACAATTCAACCAATGTTTGGTAAATTTAAAAAAAAATATTACGACTGACTCTTTGCTTTGTTTTTAAAAGTTTTTGTTAAAACTTTACCGCAAATAGCTGAGATATTTCAACTTGAAGAACTTTAAAAAACAAACATTATACATATTTTTACATATTTTGTCTTTCTTACCCAACTCGAGCTGTATGTAGATGGAAGAAAATTTGTTACGTTTTTCCCAATTTAGAAAAAAAAAATTTCTGAAAAATAAATCCAGAATGCCAATAATTTATTTATATCCAAATCATTTTGCCAATCATTTTTATAGATCGAAACTTGTGACGTAGAATTTCTAAGGCTACCAAAATTATAATTTTTAGAAAAATAGGTCTATTTCCAGTTTTCTCACATTTTTAAGGTTTATTGCTATAGGTACCATTTGACAACTGCTTGATTCATTAATATGAATTGCTAGAATAACATAATTTGAAAAATGTTGCGTAATTTGAAATAATGGTTGGATTTGATTTTATGTCAATTTCAGTAAACCCCGTCTCAAAGCGGGTTTAAGTTTAAGAGGATTGATGGAAAATGTTATCAGGTTTCTTTGGAAGAATTTCACAGAGTGCGCCATCAGGATGTATGAAAATTTCCAGTTGATTGTCAAAAATTAACAAGCTTTTGTCAGGATATTTTATGCCATTTTTCCAAACCAGATTTTGAATATAACGTCGATTAAATAACCGACCTAAATTGATAAGCAAAAAGCTGCTTTTTCACGGGCATTCTGCATACCATTGGCCAGAATTTTGAAATATGTATGTGTACAGAAGAAAGTGTGGTAACTTTAAATTCTGACAAAGAGGAGGACAGTTAAAATCACAATTAAAAAAACGTTTTGAACGGTAGGCGCGCACAGTTTTCACAAAAGAGCGATTATTTTCGATGAAAAGTACTAAAATTTCAGCGCGTTTTTTTCGGTCAGTAGCAACTTATAGCGAAAACGGCACTGAATGACGTTTCGAAATTGAAAATAGGCGGAATTTTTCGACTTTTAAATCGGATTTACAAGAACAAATTTGAAGTTCTTCAAAGTTGAAACATAATTTTCGAAATTTCTAATTTATTTAAAGTTTTAACTTTTAACTTAACATGGTTCATTGAGTGCTGGAAGATGTTGTTAGATTTTTGATTGTTAGATAACAAAAACTGAAGAAATTTCAACGATTTTTAAAACATTTTTGTTTTTCAGATAAATAAGATTTCTTTGGTTTTTGAATTTTTCTGCATACGTACTCTTATATCTTATACATAAATTGGAATAATGTGATAGAAATATCATCAGTCATTTTTAAATTGAGGATAATTTTACAACTTTTGAATGTGTTTTTAAATTTTTAAAGTAATTTATTGTTTGAAAAATGTTTTTAAAAGTAAAATAAAAAAAAAATCTTAAAAAGTTTTTGGCCCTCAGACATTTCTGTTTAACAATTTTGGCCCGCTGGCTGAAAATGTTAATAACTGATGTTCTACTGTTTTCCGGTAGCGAAAAAAATGATCAATTTTTCTCAAAGATAGTTTTCCATATTTAATTTCATAAAAAAATATCAGGAACAAACTTGATTTTCTTGGGCAGCTAAACAGCATCTGTGTATGGTTTTAACGTGCCAGTACTCAAACATACTTTTTCCGAACATTTCTAACATTATCAATTTTATTTCAAATTTCAAAACATAAGATTTTTTTGGTAAAAATTTTTCAAACACAAAAAAACGTGCTGACAGTTTAGCACATGTCTATTCTCATCACAAAGATCATCATTAACGATGATTTCTATTCCAATTTAATAGTATAATAAACTTAATTTCGAATAATATGCGTCTGAATAAGTTGTGAAAGTGATAAGTAGAGGAAATAAAAGAAAAAGTTGACCTGGATATTAAATTCCTTTATGTTTGTCATTGTACAGTTTTTTTTTCAGAGCTTTTTTTGTAGAAGCTTAATATTTCATTAGGTTTAGGTTTTTATTATGAATTTTTTTTTTAATGGTAAACCTGTATTTCCTGAAAATATTATGTATCGTTACAGAATTGACTTGAACGTTGTTTTTCAAGGTTTAAAAAGTTTGCTGAACCAATATTTTTTTATTGGTTTATTTTTATATGTTTATTTAAAAACCAAACATCTGTTTTGCTTTTTTTTTCCAATAAAGCTGTTTGAAAAATAAAAATGAGGATCTTTTGTTTTTATTTTATTTTGATATATTTTCAATTGAATTTAAAAAATTTTTTTATCAAAGCTGTGCGAATGGGGAGAGCGGTGGGTCTGAAGTGTCAATCCTTCCTCACCCATTGAGATTATTTCCAAATATTATTTCCAGTTCGGGAAATGAACTTATTGAATAAAACCTAATCAGTTCTTGAGTGTCAATATGACAATGTTGGAAGCCTGGCGGATGCACCCTGAAATCTCAGGAAAAAAACTTCCTAATTAGACCTTGAGTGTCAATTTGACACTCTTCGCTTAAAACCTCTTAATCTTTCTTGTTTCTCAATCGATTTGTACAAAGTTTGGATATCTTGTAATGTAGCTCAAATTAGTTTTTCAGATTATATTCACCTACAACACTTCAGTTTTCGTTAATCAAAATCTTAAAAACAAAACTTAAAAAAAAAAGTGTTTCGGAAAAATGCTGTAAATCAGCTACGGAATGCTAAAAAAAATTTACCTGAATAGTTTGCAAGAAAACTTAAGCTAGAAGCTATACTTTGGAAATAAGGATATATTTTTCGAAGATTTTCCAAACATGACCACAAAAAATTTAAAAAAGTGGTGTTAAATCCATACTTTTAATAAATTAATCGTCAAAATTAGCAGCAGTATAATTTTGAAAAGAGTATTAGAAAGTTGACGTAATTTGCTACATTTTTTTTATATATATAGTCAAAATACGAAACACAGATTTTTAAACGAATTTTCAAAGAAAGCTGTTTTAAAACTTTTTGTCAATTTGCAATTTTTCTTTTTTTCTTGCACTTGTATGATCTTAAAAAATTTAAAAAAAAATCCTTATGTGCAACGTATATCTTCAAACTTCAGCTATCTTGGACACTAAGTGAAATTGTTTCGAGCATTGCTAAGCTGACCTTCAGTATTTTTTCCGAAAAATGTTTTTCGAATTATTTTTTCTTAGACTTTGAATAACGGAAAACTGTTGTGTACCTAGTAGGTGAAAAATGATTGACGAAATATATTTGAGTTAAATAACGAGGTTTCCAAAGCTATAATTTTCATAAAAATCGGTTGAGAATCAAGAGAGAGTGTCAAATTGATACTGGAACTGTTACCAAGGTTGCCAAAATCACAGAGTAATCTGTTATTTCACAGAATTATGATGAAATTTTCATCACATGATGTGCGTTACAGAACACACACATACACACATACACACATTTTGTGAATATCCACAGATTTCACAGATTTTTTTTTATTTAGTATGTGTTTCAAAGATTTTAATATTTGATATCAATATTCGTATTGGATTTCTAAGATAATATTGGTAAAATATAATAAGACTAGCTGACCCGGTAAACTTCGTTTTACCTTTAAATAAATAAGTCCTAAAAATGATTAACATTTATTTAAACGCCCTTATAAAAGTCGAAAAAGTGAGATTCTCGAAACTATTATACAAACCATATCTGACCCGAAAAACCCTCGGATACCAAATTTCTCTTCATTCCGACCATCCGTTTATGAGTGATGGTGTTACAAAGAAATCGCCTCCATTTTTATATATAAGAAGATTAGTTTGAGTATTTCAAGAATTTTCAATGAAACTTTAGGAAATAACGTCACAGAAAACCATCACAGAATTTTTACAGAATGTCACAGAAAGTCAGAATATTTTTTTGACAAGGCACGGAATTTCTTTCGGCAACCTTGACTGTAACGAGTAAAAATTTTAGGGACGGATGAGGGTTAATGAGAAATAAGTTTATTCCAAAAGGTTTTAAAAAATAATTTTAACAAACTTACCAGAAAATTGGCTTGTTTCCGACGGTTGATATCAGTCTTGGCGTATGGCATTTCATTTTACGACATGAGGTTCACAAATTGAATCTTGTTAAGAGAATCTCAAAACTCTTTTGATTAAAAACTACTAAACTTTTAAACAAAAATGCATAAATTCATCTTCATTACTTTAACAGAAGTCTCATGATTCGATTCCTTGCTTTGCAACATTGTAACCAAAGCTTTTCAAACATTGCAACAAAAAAAAAACTCGTCTCCCAAGTAGCAAACTGTCAGCTGATTTCGGAATGTCATTGGGATCTTGTTTAGCCCCTTGACTGGGTGCTTCACTCGCATCCATTCACTCACTCGCTCGCTCGTTCGCTCCCGTTCACTACTTATAATAATCTACTTCTGCACTTGTCCTGTCATGTGAACACAAAAGTCTACATTCAGAGCTGCAGCAGTAGTAGCTGATGTGCTTCTTTTTAGCGCAGCAGAACTTCCATTCACAGTCGTATCGAGCTCTGTAACACCGATGACACACACGTCAAATGGCAGATTTGAAGAAAGAAGAGGAGAAAGGAAAAAAAGTTTCTTTCCACTCTAAAGATCCCAGCCTCAAGGACGAACGATGACAGAAAAGTGCAACTACATCATGGTGAAGGTTCTGCATTCCAATGTGTGCCAGTAGAATGTTTCAATTTGTAAATTTGATTCACTTTTTTAATACTTGAATCTCTGTTGAAAGAGAAAATTTCACTTGAGTTACAGAATTTTTTGAGGTCTTAGAAGCAACAAATTCAATGTATGGTCTCAACCGTTTATTTTGGTAAAATCGATGGAAATCATAATATTAAGCAAAATATTTCGAATTTAAAAGTATAACAATTAATTTTTTGAACCTGTCTAGCCGAGGCAGGCGCATGGTACAGGCCCAGCTTCCAAGTGAAGTAAAACATTTACACTGCTGCACATTTAAATGCAACTGCATACATATAGGCGCACGTGCATTTAAATGATGAAACCGAGCTACCTAGTCAAACTATTCTGCTGGTGTTTGCTTGTTGATTTTTTTTTCTCAAGCTGCCTCGAGTGCCTACTTCACGGTTTTGTGGGAGCAGGATTTTTCCAACCATTTAGGCTAGTTCAGTTGGTATGTGCCACCTACACACTAAGTTACCTGCAAGCAAAATAGGCTCAAGGACCAATGTCACTACAAGTCATTGCTGAAGAAGCGTGTTTCATTTTGTTGGATGAAAATGAAAATATGTAGGTTAGATTACAGCTCACCAATCAGTTCCTGTTAAAATTATCCTTAAAAATTGGATAAAATTACAATTCAAGTATTCAGGTACAATTTCAACATTCAAACAGTAAATATGTTAGTTGGATTTAGTTGTGATTTATGTATATCACAAGTAAAATGACGTGGACGTGAACAACTTTAAGTTAAACATTTATCACCCAGTCCTATATGGGAAATGAACCCACAGGGATGTACATTAGACTGGCCCATAACCAAAAAAATCCTTATATTCCACGCGGCACCCCTTAGATTGGTGCCTTTAGGAGAAAAAATGACTTTCTGAAAGTTTCAGATCATTTGGCAGAAGCACAAGCTGGCGCAAAGGACTTAAAATTTGTATGGAGATTTTCGGCAAAATGTATGAAAAATCGACATACTTTCACTCTTTGTATCCTTAAATATGTTTCCAGTATGCTAGAAAGCTCAGAATTTCAGGGATTGTAGTTCAAACAATGACAAACAAGTTTGTAGAAGATTGTGACGCGATACAAGTTGACTGAGATGAGTTATCCGCAATTGAATGTGTGATATTTTTTTCGCATTTCTTTGATATATCGTGAACGGTGTATGGGCTAATAATCGCACTCACTTGATCGCATCGTCACACAATGCAGCAGCTCATAGCTTATCAAACCTTTTTTTCAACTTTTTGCAAAGATATTTGTTATAAAATAAGCTACAATTTTGCCGAGAACACAAACTTTCTATGTGATATTCTTATTGTGTGACAATGGGATCAAGTTAGTACTAATAATCCACCTATACACCATTCACGATCAGTGCTCAAAACTGGTGACAAGCTTGTGTGAATGTGAAATTATTTTTCAATCACAGTATACATTTTACTTTGAACCGAAAATCTACCGTTTATGCACAAAGCAATCTCTGACTGACAGTCGAACAAAAGTCACTTCATTTTAAAATTCGTGACTGTGATCTTCCTACAAATCTCAGTCATGAAAATGCTGAAGTCAGTGAAGTTAGATATTTGGAAGGAGTTCGATGTTTCTGGAAGCGTTGGCTGCAATAAATTCGCTTCGGTGTTCTTACTTTTATTAGGAACGAAAGTTGTTCAGTTTCTAAATAAAAACAGAAAGAAAAAACTGACTTTTAATTCCGGAATAAAAGTTTAAGTAGTGGTTAATATTGTGCTATTCTGTTAAAATTATTATGAAATTGTCTGAGGGTTTGATAAGGATAAGGACATTCCAGGTGATTCCAGCACCTAGTTATAAAATTTAAAAATAACAATTAAAGAATTTTCTGGTGTTTTAGTGTTCTTTTCCTAATTCTTGTTAGCTAGGCTCAATTAAATAATTTCCATTAAAAACTAAACATTTGAATTCCATTTACATTTCCGAAACTGTCACGACTTTGTAGAATGAATGAATGCGAAGCGAATGATTGAATAAAACAAATATTTTCACAATCATCACGTAGTTAGTCTAGGCCAACCTGATATTTTTTTGCTGTCTGTATAAATAGATGAGGATGAAAGTTTTGATGTGTCATTCAGTTCATTTTGTGGTAAATGAATTTGACTTTTTTTGAGCCCTGTTCACGATATATCGATGAAATGTGAAAAAGATCACACATTCAATTGCGGATAACTCATCACATTCAACTCGTATCGCGTCACAATCTTTTACAAACTTGTTTTTCATTGTTTGAACTACAATCCCTGAAATTCTGAGCTTTCTAGCATACTGGAAACGCATTTTAGAATACAAAGAGTGAAAGTATGCCGATTTTTCATACATTTTGCCGAAAATTTTCATACAAATTTCAAATCCTTTGCGCCAGCTCGTGATTCGGCCAAATGACCTGAAACTTTCAGAAAGTCATTTTTTCACCTAAAGGCACCAATCTAGGGGGTGCCGCGTTGAAAAAAAATGTTGTAAAAATCATCCCATACAAATTTGGGCCAGTCTAATGTACATAGTTTCTACAATGTTTATGGACTCCAGACATTAAAACTTGTTATATATTTATGTGAACCAAAAATATAATACAGACAATGAATGAGATCACACGGGATAATCAATCTTAAGATATTTGAGAGAAATTTAAAACTGCTAGGCGACATCATTCAAAAGGAACAAAAATTTGGTATGTTTAAATTCCAGAAAATAAACTGAAAAACTGCCTTCTTTTATGAATTGATTTTCAAACTCGACAATTAATAAAAATTGTAAACACACATACAGCAAACAAAAATAAAAATAAAGACATGGAAAAAAATAATTGGGGAAGAATAATAGCGAATTGAAAATTGATTCAGAAACCTGAGATTGTAGGTAGATGCACAATCAAACTTTAACTTCTATTTATGAATATAAAAATTAATGTTTTCTGTCTTTCTGTTCCCTATAGACTCGTAAACGCCTTAACCGATCAATTTGAAATTTGATATGTTAGAGATTTTTAGGGTCAGAGAGGATTATCAAAATATTTTCAAACCGCTACGACTTAAATAAGGAAGGGGGTTTCCATACAATATAAATGAAAATATGACACAACTCGTAAAATTTACGAAAATTACTGAATCGACCAACGTGAAATGTGGTGTTTAGCCGTTTAAAAACCAGCAATGGTTTCTATAAAGCTTTCATATTCCTTAAAGATATGTGACCATTGAACATGAAATTTGGTGTGGAGCTGTTTTTAAGACCGGGAATGTTTTCTAAAAAACTCAAGTTTCAAATCCCTCCGAATCGAAAAAGGGGGAGTTTTCATACAAAATTAACACAAGTACGATAAAATGCTCGATTGATTTTTTGATAAAATTGATAAATGTAGGCATAATTGACATAATTGACGATCATTAATTGATTTGACAATTTGTTTTAACAAAATCAGATGATTTATGTATGCATGGTAAAATGTCGTTGATAAAAAAATATATGTTATTTACAAAACTAATGTCTTAGTGTTTTCTTAAAGTTTGGCACACTTTTTGATTCTGTACAAATTTGACTGTATTTAAAAACTGCTTCCGATTAAAATAGAGCTATTTTGTTTTTTTTTTGTAATTTCAAGGGATTTTTATTATGATGTAAATAAAGAAGTTTCTATTTGTATACTGAGCTGTGCTGCTGTTGTAAAATACAGAGTATACAGTTTTAATTTTGTTCTTAAGAAAAATTGCCATTTCAAAAGCATCAATTCAAAGATTTGGAAGTTTATTTAATTCCCTTGATAAGATTTATTTAAGGTGAAGTCAGTCTTAGCAAAAGTTTGGCGAAAGGCAATGTAGTCTCCTGTTCTAATTAAGGTTCTCTGTTTGGTATTCTACAGAAGAAAGTTTTCATTAACGGCAGCAGCGAACAAAAACCTTCATCCTTCTTTTCAGGGATATGGTTTAAAAAATTAAGTACAAACCCGTGGATTCAAAATTTAATTGGTCAACCAACCCGCCTGTTTCCAAACATACAAGAGTATCAACGGTCCGAACCTCAACACCCAATTATAAATTGTAATTTCATAAGTTTATTTAAACTATTTTTTTCGAAATGATTACTTGCTTCTGTCCGACTTCCTTTTTTTAATCAACTGACCAAATGCCGGGAATGCTTATTCCAAAACAACATCTGTTGATTTATGTGATTAACCGTTTCCCAAGGTAATCTTCAGAACCAATGAATTGAAAAAGAAAAATAATATAAAGTCATTTTAGGACATACAGTTTAAAAAAATGCGTTCTTACAATTCATCAAAACTTCTCGAAACAATTGTCTCTATTATTTAAATTCCAGCATTTCAACTCTCCAGATGGTTCCTGGTTCAAATATTATAAAAAAACATGAGAATTCTTCGACATAAATTAAATATAAATGTATTCATCCTTTTGTGACTAGGAAATTATGCAAAAACTACTGCTCTATTTAACATCTCTCAATTTTTCACATGGTTTTTAAAAGTAAGAGTGTATGGTTGTCAGGAAAGAAAAAGCAAATACAAACGGCTACCATGATGGAAATGAGATTTAAAAAATAAAATGGAGTAGCACAATCTGATCCCGACGTTGCCTAGTTCTCTGGTTTGAGGTCATGGTTTTACCAAGAATGAAATGAGTGTGTCCAGTCTGTTTGTCTGTGCTTCAAGTTACGTGTAGACTCAAGACAATCTAGAAGCTCAGATGGAATACAAAATAGTTCGATTTTGGATAATGTTGAAATTTAATTTCAATTAAATTGAATTAAAAAAAATTGGAAATTATTGGATTACAAAATATCATAAAAATTTGAATTTGAAACCTGTAAACATGAGTTTGAGAATTTGACTGCAAAGCAACAGTCGATATAAGAAGTACACATTCAAACAATAATATTTTTGAAATTTAAAAAGAAAAGTAGATGAACAAATGACTATAGGCTAAATAGTAAATTTCGAAAAACGACAATTAATATCAGGCCTTCATTAGTCATAACTCTTTAGTTTCATTCCTGAATTTCTAGTTTTGATAAAGACTTATATTTTTATTTTTTATTCACCAATGTTTAGTATATTTTTTTCAGAGGGCCCCCTGAGCCAAACGGCCCTAGGCATTTATCTCTATCTCCTCCTTAATCTGACGTTGATAAAGGTTTAAAGCTTTTCAAAATGCAAGAATTTTTGTTTAAAAAATTCTTTGAAAAACAGAAACACCTAAAATAATGTAATTAAAATTAATTTCACAATAATAATGTGAAAACTATTGTAAAAACATTATAAAAAAAAATTCAGATTTGGGATGAAAATTTGATGTAGAGAAAATTTGATGTAATTAGAATGTAGATGTTCTTTGAATATTATTGGATAAAGTTCCACATTTGAATGAAATATTTCAATTCAAATAATTCTAAAATTCTCTCTCTATCAAAAAAAAAAAAAAATAGAGAATCATATAACAAAACATAGATTTCAGTTTCAGAGACTCTTATTCAGATAAAGAGTTATATTTTAAAAACTATAATCAACATTTGTAAAATTTATTGGGTCATTTTAAAACGACTAAAAATTCCTTTAGAAATAAAAGTAAAACAAACCGGAGGGCTTTACTGAGCTTCTATGTGAAGAAATAATCGATGTTTTTCGAATGTATTATTTCTGGAGTTTAAACTGAAATCAATAATTTATAAGGTTGCTAGAACTTTCTCAGCACGTATCCGGAAAAATCCGGGAAATTTTGTTTAAAAATCTGGCAAAATCCGATTGATTTCAAAATTGACGACCAAAAATACGGTCAAATTTTGTAAAACCCAAAAATTACTCAACAAAATTGAAGAAAAACAAATTTTTTTTTGTCATCAAAATTCATCGACTGATTTTAAATCGTATTTAAGGGCTTCCCATTCTCATTTCAACTTTTTTGACTTGCCTAATGTTACCGCTTCTGAAAATATTATTTTTTCTTTAAATTTAAGAATATCCAAAAGTAATGAAAAAAGAAAAAAATCTTATTGAATCATATTTTAAACAACGATATTTTAAAAGAAAGTTTACCTTTTTTTGTCTCTAGTTCTAAACTCCAAAATAAAAGTTCAAGAGTTTAATCTAGAGCAGAATATTTTAAACGGTGATTCTTAGCTAGATCAAAGTTTCTCAAAGCCAAAAATTTTCGATATTCATCTCTTCCAAAAAAAAATCTCATTTTTACTCACCTTTAGGAACATGATTTAAAAACAAGAAAGAATTTTTTCGGAAATAAAAAAAAACTTAGTTGAATTTAGCAAGATTTTCTGTCAGAAATCTCAAATAATAGTAAGTATATGTTATTATTTCATCATAAGATTTATTGATTTTTTATAATTAAATATTCGTTATTCAATTCCAAATTTGAATTGCTGATTTTTCTTAAATATTTTTGTTATTTTGTTCAAGAGGTTTGTATCTTAAACTTGAAAAAAAATTCAAAGTCTTTAAACTTAGAAAAGCAGGGCTGAAGGAAGATTCAATAGTTGAGCACATTTTCAGTTATTTGAAACAAGTTGAAAGACTTCCGTCCAACGTTTAAATTGTTAAATGAATAATGAATGAATAATAAACACGTTATTAAAAAAATGGAACCGAAGAAAATTTCTGGGGTGCCGTGAAATTTCCATTTCAGTTTTCGAAACAGGTATCGAATTTTTTTTCGGTAATAATTGAACATCCGCAAACTTTTCGACACATAATTTAAACAAAACAAAATTTTCAACAGCCTTTTACTAACTGATTAATTTTCCGTTTCTTTTCCAGCTTCAGTCGTTAAATTACCCTGTAGGTTTCCCCTTTATCCACGCCATTATTTTTTCTTTCGATTTTCCTTTCAATCGACAGCTCGAAAGTATGTCGCTAACCTACCAGTGCAACCAAATATCTTTATTTATATAACTTTTATTTTATAACATTTTTTATTCAATTACTACAAGCCATTGTTTTGAAAAAGTCGTAAAAGAATTTTTAGTTTCATGTTTTAATACATAAACCGAACAAAAATCCTGAACAGTTTAAGGTCAACGACGACGTCTCAACATATGGTTATTCGTTTGATTGATTCAGAATGATCTATGTTGTGTAAATGTCAAGCTTAGCCCTCAAATTTAAAATAAGCTGAAGGTCTTGAGACCTCGCCTAGCACTTTTTTATCGAATTTTGTTACTATTACAATTTTTGTTTTAAAAACGGAAAGAACGGAAATAAAAATTGATTAATTTGGAGGAAATTATATCCATATTAAACATCTTAAAAAGACAGACCAAATTTATTCTTCGTTCTTTTAAGAAAAAAAAAGTTGAGGAGGTTATAATTTAGCTACGACTGCAAAGTTAACGTAGAGTTATGACAATTTTCTCTTATCAATGCAGTGCTTGTATATGAATTCAGCTCTTTTGACTTAGGGTCTATTCTCGTCAATTTGAACATGTGACCATGAAATCCAACCATGAAACATAATCAGATTCTGTAACATAATCTAACCCTGAATCAAAACCTGAATATGCAACATTATCTGACCATGTGACAATACCATAATATGGAACATAATCTGAGCATGAAACATAATTTGACCATGTGACATAATCGGACCATGTGACACAATCTAACCATTTGACCTAATATGACAAATAGAGATGTACCGAATAGTGGTATTCGGCGAACGGCCATGTCATTGACAAACCATGTGACATAATCTGCTTTTACAACATAAGCCGACCATTGCAACGTGATGCTATAATCTGACCATGTGACATAGTATGATCATGCAACATAATCGGAACATGTGAAATTGTCGGACCATGTGACTTGATCGGGCAATCCAACATAATCCGACCATGCTACGAAATCGGACCGTGTGTCATAATCGGACCATGCAACATAATCCAACCATTTGACATAGTCTGATCATTCAACTAAATCGGACCATGCATTATGATCGGATCATGTGACATACTCTGGCCATGTGACATAATCCGATCATGTGACGTAATTGAACCATGCAACATGATTCGATCATGTAACATAATCGGATCATGCAATATAATCCGACCATTTGACATAATCTGTCCATGTGACATAATTGGACCATGTAACATCGACGAGCTCTTTCTTTTATAGCTTAAGAAAACTTAAGATGCGGAGCATGTGTGTTTTAGTTCTTTTTCAATTTTTTATTCATTTAACTTCGTGATGACGTCATAATCCTTTAGATATGATGTCCGTTAATGAACGTGCAATCTCGTGACGCGAGATCTGTGCGCCAATTTCAATTTTACCCCCGAGAGTGTTGCCGTAAGACTTTATTCAACGTCAATAATATATAAATGGGTTTTCCTCTATTTTCAGATAGCTTTCTGTTTCCGTAGTTCAATTGCTCTTTAAATTCTCTACCATTTACCATTCAAATCATTCGATAGATCAGAATCTCGTTATCAGTGATTCAATCATTTCAATCCCGGTTATAGAAATGTATTCAAATTGAATCATCCAAATAGAGACGAAGTGGCATGCTTTCATTTTCTTTCAGTTTTGACTCGAACAAAAAGATCATGCATATCAAATCCTCAGAGAAGGAAATCTAAAAAAGCATAAACCTCAGCAGCAAAAAGACAAGGACGAGAACGATGAGGACGACGAATGTCCCAAGCAGATTCGATGTTTGCTTAAACGGAAAACTTTTCCCATTTCCCACGGTATCGAATGGGAAGGAAGCAGCACCATTTTGTCATGGTTTTTATTTTGTTTTGTTTCATTTTTGTTTCAGTGATGGATAAAGTGTTTTGATAAAAAAGGGTTTTTGTTATCGCTGAGAGGAAAGTTTTTACTCTGGAAATTAAATCAAATATTTTCAACTATGTTATGGTTGTCGATACAACAATATTTTCGGAGTGGTGGCAGCTTTCGTCCAATGGATTGAATTGTTTATTCGATGGTTCAAACTGAATTTTCCGATAGCTGAAGGCATTTTTGGGTTGGAGGAAGAAAACCAACATCTATGTTTGTTCTTTTGATTAGTTATATTTTTTCCAGGTGGCTTCATCAATTCACAAAAAGACTAATTATTTGTTCTTTTACATTGCCGATAAGAATGCAAAGAATGATATTCGAGTGAGAAAATTTTATTTAATTTTCAAATTTTTAACACTTCAACCCAACTTCAAAATTAAGTCGGTTGGTTCTTAAAGCATGGAATTCGTTCTTCTTTTCCAGTTCACTGTTTTTGCAACAATGTGTCTCACTACAAGCATAAAAAACACATCAGTGTGCAACAGAGTGGAAATTCCTTTCACTTAACACCATATCATAATGTAAGCTCTACACACATTGAGCTAGATCCCTGAATGAAAACGTACACCCTCACCCTCACAGTCCGAAGACCACATCCGGCCAGCAGCGCCCACTTCACAAATCTTTTCTTAGTGTGCTGCTGATGGCGATAAAACTAAGCTGGGTCACTTTCGTTCAGCCCTTTCATCCCAGCACCCGGAGGACTCAACAAACCGCATGAAAGTGAGTGAGAATTAGGAAGAGTGTAAAAAAAATGAATGAAAGGGTACAAAAAAAAATTGAGGAAAAAATCAATATGGGTGGATTAAAACTATGCTCCTTGTTTTTGAGAGTTAGAATTCCAAGCTTTAAGTTCTGATTTTGTTTTTAAAATTTTCGAGCGTCATCAATTAAAGATTAGATGAATTACCTTAAACAAATCACAGAAGAAAATGATGTCAATAATCAAATTCAGCCCCAACAAATTAGTCAGCAAATTCAAAGCCAAAGGTGCCAAGTCATGGTTTATTAAGGTCCAGTTGAGGTGTCGAGATGGGGCGACGAATGATGCCGGCAATAAGGGTTGGTTGAAAGCATTTTTTTTTTACTCTGGTCCCTGTTGTGGTTTCTGTTTGGGTGTTTCTTTTAAAAAGAAGCCTGTTCCTATTGGAATTGAAAAAAAACGAGGAAAAACGGAAACCCACCTTGGTTCCTGCTGGGAGTCGGTTTTTTTCCTCCTTTTTTTCAATACCCTTCTCAGCGGTCATTCGATAATTGATTGGCTTTCAATTTGTGTACGTGTCTGTTTGTTTGGGATGGGTCCCTTGTGTGGGGCCCACGAATGACAAATTGGCTTCCTCAGCTGGTTAAGGTGTTTTTCTCGGAGGGTGAAGCACATTAAAATTCCATTTACAGACAGTTGAATTGAAAAAAAAAACGGAACATCCGTGTTCGGTTTGTGTAAGATTACATTGAGAACATACATGATTGAAAATCATTTGCAAATAGTTTTACCTTTAATTTCTTTTTTTAAACTTTACAGGATAAATTGGACAATTTCTTTCTAATTCTGAACATTTTTTTATTATTTCCTATCTAAAAAAATGTTTGGCAGTTTGGTCTAAGAGTAACCACCATCCTGGATTGATTTTTGGTTCATAAGAAATATCCTGAGGTTGGTAGAAGATAAGAAACAAAACCCCGTCTAAAGGCGTGGTTGGAAAACAATGACAACATTTCATAAAATATTTAGGTACAATATTCACTTTTCACACAAGTTGATTTATCTTAGTTTATTGTGGAAAAATTTGAACGAAAGTTATATCAAAATAAAGCTATGAGTCAGTGTTAATACAATTCAAAATTTAGGAAAACAATGGTTGAAATTAGTTAAAACTACAACCGAAAATGTACTAAAAGTCTAGTTCCTTAGTACCTGTAGATTTGCTATTTCAAACATAAAACTAAGCTTCTTTTAATTTTCAGCGAAAAAAATGGGGTTCTAGACCCCCTCATTAATATAAACATTTTTTGTTAAAAACGCCTTAAAATGAAAAAGTTGTCACGGGCTTGTTATATAGCTCAGTTGGCTAGTCAGTTGTTCCCTTTGCCGTAGTCCGTGAGTTTAAGCCCCTAGGCAAACATCGATCACAATTGTTCCGGATAAGTTTTTCAATGACTGTCCACTAACTGCATCGTGGATATAAGTCGCGAATGACATTAAGATGTTAAAACGACGATAATCGAAATAAAAAAAAAAAGTTGTCACATTTAACCATGATTTCGGGTGATATTATGCAGCTGAGACTAACTTGGTTTTTATTTCCCCTTTTCAAATTTCTTTTGATATGAAACGAGACACTTTCGAATGTTTTTGTCACTGCCGGCCAAAATCATCAGGAAATGATGAAACTTTGGCTCAAGTTCCAAAGAAGTGACTCTTCAAAAATATTTCAACTAAATATCCATTAAGCAAGTTCAACTCATTAGCTTCCAAATCAGCTTACCAGATAAACAGTACTTTGTTTGATAACATGTTTTAGAAGACTGATCCCATTCTTTTAGCCGATGTTTAAGTAGCTATTATATATATTTTAAAAAGAGTTTTGGATTTATCACCGCGATTGTTTGTTCTTCGAAATAATCGACGTTTTTCGATGAGTTTTAGTAATAATAAAACAGATTTACCATTTGTCCATACGTTTCGAGCTACTCTGGCATTCGCTCCTCCTCAGTGGAAACTAAAATTATATTTTACTTTTTTTTTTTTTTTTAAACTGCGACCCAGAGATGGGTCTTGACTCAAACATTCAGTCAGCGAAACTTTTTTTTTTTGTAGAGAAATGAATCCAACTGTGTTAGATGAAATTTCAGGGACTAGATAAGGGAAAATTGATGTTGAAAAAACATGTGAAAAAATTCGCCTTGTCTCCCGGTGAGACTTGAACCCACATCTTGCGCCTCTCCGGGGCCCATGTATTAACATTCTACTACAGGAGACCAACCTGGCGTATGAATATTATACTGGTTGAGTGTCGATGTCTATCGGAATGAAGGGAATAGTTCTCCCATGTGATCATAATCATTTTTCTTGGTCTATTTCTATTCTAAAAATAGAAATAAGGCGGTGCCAAACACCGAAATTGGCTGGATTTCCAAATACGGCAAACGCATCATTTCTCATCATAACTGACAACCCGTGCAGGATATGAGAAGGCAATGCAAATCTTGCCGTGCTTAAAAAAATGTCCAAGCTTGATTCCAACTACCGTAAGATGAAATTATGGGAATAGAAATAGACCAAGAAAAATGATTATGATCACATGGGAGAACTATTCTCTTCATTCCGATAGGACATCGACACTCAACCAGTATAATATTCATACGCCAGGTTGGTCTCCTGTAGTAGAATGTTAATACATGGGCCCCGGAGAGGCGCAAGATGTGGGTTTCAAGTCTCACCGGGAGACAAGGCGAATTTTTTTCACATGTTTTTCAACATCAATTTTCTCTTATCTAGTCCCTGAAATTTCATCTAAGTTGGATTCATTTCTCTACAAAAAAAAATATATTTTACTTTTTAACATTTAACTTTATATCTAAATTTTTAATTTTAACTTACAATTGACTGGCCATCGTCTAAACTATTTGGATTTTGGACAGTTTGTTTTGTTTTGCGTTTACATTTGTTTCTCAGTGTCTTTGTCAATTTTGCAATTATTGGGTCGTAAGCGGTGTTAAAATTTAACCAGTCTCTCTGCCTATTAACGACATTATCGTCACCTCTCAATTTGATGTAAAATGTTTCGGCAGTTATTCTAGCATTGTATCCAGTAACTCTTTCCAATATTTTGATACATTCAAAATCAAAAATGTGTCCAGTTTCTAGACAGTGCTGTGCTTAAACTGTACTTATTTGTTTTGTGTATACATTTGTCTTGTGTTGCTTCAAACGTTTTTCTTAAAACTGGGCTCGTTTCTCCTACATATGATTTACTACATCCTTCACATGTTATTTCGTAAACAATATTTATGTTTTTGTTCTTTGGAATCTTGTCCTTGGTTTTTGTGAAAATCATATTTTTGACCTTGTCTAATGGCTGAAAAGCGACGTTGATATCAAATTGTTTTAAGTATCTGGACAATTTTTCTCCCAAACCAGCACAGTACGGAATGGTTACATAATTATTCATACTTTTACAGGATACGGTTAAGCAATTGTATAATTTGTGACTTCGTTATTTAATTACGTTTTTTACAAGATGTGAGGGGTAGTTATTAATTTTTAGTATGTTTTTAATTGTCTTGAGTGTTTTTTCCCTGTATCTTGTTTGAGTGAGCCTAGTTGCTCTGTCCACCAATGCGATTATTGTATTATTCTTATGTGAAAAAGGGCTAACCGAGGTCAAATCTAAATATCTACCTTTCTCATCTTTGGGGAACCATTCCGTTGATATCGTGTTCGTTTCTCGGCGTAAAATTGTATCCAAGAATTTGATTTCACCATTCACCTCGTGTTCGATCGTAAACTGCAGCCTTTGATGAAACCCATTGAATGTACGGGCGATTTCGTTTTGTTCATCACTCTTTGCAGCAACCAAGCAGACAAGATTTTTTTTAACATGTGGAGGATGTAGTAAATCATGTGTAGGAGAAACAAGCCAGTATTCAGAAACACGTTTGAAGCAACACAAGACAAATGTATCCACAAAACAAATTAGTACAGGTTTAGCACAGCACTGTCTAGAAACTGGACACATTTTTGTTTTTGAAAATACCAAAATATTGGAAAGAGTTACTGGATACAATGCTAGAATAACTGCCGAAACATTTTACATCAAATTGAGAGGTGACGATAATGTCGTTTATAGGCAGAGAGACTCGTTAAAATTGATACAGACACTGACAAACAAATGTAAACGCAATACAAAACAAAGTGTCCAAAATCAAAATAGTTAAGACAACTGCCAGTCAATTGTAGGTTAAATTTAAAAACTAAGATTTAAAGTTTTATGTTAAGAAGTGAAATATAATTTAAGTGTCCACTGGGAGGGAGCGAATGCCAGAAAAGCTCGAAACGTATGGACAACTGGTAAATCTGTTTTATTATTACTAAAACTCACCGAAAAACGTCGATAATTTCGAAGAACATATTTTAAATACAAAGCAAATTTTGCGCACAAAATTATTCAAATGTATATAAATAATGCAACTCAAATTTTTAAATTTATTCAACCCCACCCTGAAATGATCAGGTTTGAATTTTAAGTACGGTTTTTGAAAAATGGCCCAAATTTAAGCAAAATTTAAGTCATATAAACTCAATATTAAGGTTTTTTTTTTCCGAATTCATACAAAGAAAGTTTTGATCACGATTTGTTGAATGAGATCAAAAATTTCAAATATGTTAAAGGATGGCTGAGATATGGACGATCAAAATTTCCATCTTTTTTGAGGGGGTGATCCCAAACTTTTGGCCGGCAGTGTAAATTCAGTGTTTTTTTTTTTTAAATGATGAAATTGATCCAAATAATTATTGTTTTTTAACAAAGTTTCAAAAGATTTCAAGCAAAGTTTCAAAGCATTTCATATTCATAATTTATTAGCGATTCCGGTTTTCTTATTGCTACAGTTTTTAAGTTTTCCAAGATAAGTGTAATAACTTGTTGATTGAATCACCTGCATTGCAAGTCTTCAAAATAGCTTGTACTTCAATACCAGCGTAAATAAAATTCAGTTGCCTTTTCAAAAATAGCATTTCACTAAGTGAACTAACTTAAAGTGCTTTAAATGCATTGAAATCAAGTTACAAAATTTAGACTTATTCCCATCTAACGCACTTATGATGTGAACTTGAAATTATATCGTATGGAGAAATATATAAATATGTTTATTCTGTTTTTTATATGTCATAATCGCGCAAACCAAAATCATGAAAAATTAAACGTACTGATGTTGAATTTGCTAAAAACATTTCATACTAAAATGTATAAACTTTCCTGTGATTTTTCACCAGTATAAAGAAGTTGTCAGGCATCACCCTTCTAGAACAAAATTCAGAACATCGATGATACAGAGATCGATTCTTTTGCTTTGATTTTTTAGGTGGATCGATCCTGGAACCGTTAAACTGAATCGATCTGGAGAATTTTTTTTTCAGAAGATCGAACAATCCTACTTCAAAATTATTTTCGAAAAAAATCCGTGCTAATTTGCAGTGATCTACTGATGGGGATAAGTTTTATAAATTTTCATTAATAGACAAATACAAATCAAGTTCCACCATGATTATATTTCTTATAATTAAAAAAAAACTTTATTGTGTAGTTCAAAAGTAAAAATCGTTAAGCCCATGCTCGTTTCACAAATTTATTAAAGGTAAATGTTGTATTTGATTTTTTTTCCATTATGACATTTACAAAATGCTTGAAAAACATAAAAACAAACGCAAGGGACGGTTTATGCTCAAAAAAAAATAATTGTAATGTAAAACGTTATGGACCTGATTTTCTAACCTAAATTTCTATTTCATTTCTTCAAAGCTAACGCGCTGTTTTTTTTTTTTCAACATATTGAGATTTTATAGTACAATATATTTTAATTATGATGAATGACTAAGAAATGAATAGAACGTCGAGACCTGGTGCAAGCTGGAAAAAAATTTGCTCAAGAATGAGCCTTCTGAACCCAGCCGTCTTGTGAGAAACCTGTTAAGTTTCAGAAATTCAATTTTTGGTCAAAATTTGTTTTTCGAAATAATATCTCGAAGTTTTTTTTACATTATCAAGCCATTTGGATGCAAAGTTTGAATTTTGATTTTCCGGATTTAAAGGCACCCCTAAATTGAGTCCTAAATTTTATTCTCATCTCCTTCTATTCATCTATGATTTTCCAAACCTTGAATTGTTTTTTACCGAAGGAACATTATATTCCCCAGTAGTGCCGTTAAATTCATAATTATTTACAAATAATTTCAAAAATAAAGTTAGTAAATTATTTAAAAAAAATTAAAACTACAGGTTCAAAGTTTAAAATCAATTGTTTCCAATTCTTAATAATTTTTTTTTTCAAAATGATGTTCTATTTTCTTAAAAAGAATATAACTTGAAAATTTATTTTATGCAGCACACATCTCACTTTTTTCAGAAATACAAGACAGTATATACAAAATTATGTTCCTAATTCTGTTTTCATTCAAACCAGAAGTTAAAACAAAAACAAAAAAGCAGTGCACATAAATTGAAAACATCAAAAAATTTAATCAGAGTTTAAAAGATTAAAACAGAAATATTTCTCATTCAGAAAAATATGACCCTGGGTTTGGATAAATATAAGGTCAGAAAAAATCAGATGTACAATCAACTATTTAAAAAAAAACAAAACTTTCAACATCGTCAAATTACATCAATAATAAGATCGATTTCGAAGAAATTCCATTTAATTTTTGTATATTTTCAAATTCTGGATTGATTGAAAAATCTTGAACTGGTCGTATCTGGAATTTAAGAAAAGATTCAATCATAAATTCAAGTACGAATTTTTTATAAGACTAACAAATTTTTAAAAATATTTTGAGTCCTCAAAAAACAATAAAGCACGGTGTTCATAATCAAATTTAATTTAGTTATCAAAGGAAGGAGAGTGTTAAGGGATTCTAATCAGAATTGAAATTATTATTTTATTATTAAATTCTACCAGCTGTAAAAATAAAGAGCTGGTGAAATTTTCTTGTAGAAATTATAAATTATTATATTTGCAATATTTGTCACATTCGTTTATTTTGTGTGTGTTGGAAAATAAGAATTGAAATTTAGTCACTGATGATTTAATAAGCAATTGAGAGCTGATAAGAAACAAAAATCCAAATTTGGTGGAAACCATAGAAAGTACAAAAATAAACTAATTTAG
Source organism: Uranotaenia lowii (assembly GCF_029784155.1). Taxonomy (NCBI): domain Eukaryota; kingdom Metazoa; phylum Arthropoda; class Insecta; order Diptera; family Culicidae; genus Uranotaenia; species Uranotaenia lowii. The sequence goes on from NC_073693.1 coordinate 316,984,840, forward strand.
AAAACACATCAGATTAGAATCAAGCTTTATAGATACTACTTTGAGGAATTTTTTTTCGCACTTTTCACAGTTGAATCCTCAATCATTATAGATATAACTTAAATAGAAGTTAGATGTGTATATGTATATTCTTAAGCATTATAATTCATAATTTCAACCTTACAAAATTTAGATTTTTGTTCTGAAAATACTGTTGTTTTTAAATAGTCTTCAATAAATACTCAAAAAAAGTGTCATTGTGTTTCCGAAGTGTGATCTATAGTTTCACTTTGATACTCTTGCTAAAAAATGCTATATCTCTCTAGTTTCTCAACCGGTTTATACAAAATTTATAGTTTTGGAAACCCCGTCATGCAACTTGAATAACTGATTGATTGATCGTTTGATTAGAGAGACTTAAAACTTTAAAGTTCATTCATCTCTGATACTTGAAAAATTATATTGCAAAAGTCTTGCGTTAATATGCTAGAAATCCAGTACAAAATTAAATTTATGAGTAATTAATGAATTTATGTGAAAAATTACAGTTTGTCAAATTCTGTGTTTCATATCCTGAGTATCTAATGACGCCAATATATACAAATTTAAATATATCAACTTTTCAATCAATTTTTGAAAAATTTTCTACTGTGACAGTTTTTGTCAGGAGTGTAAAATTGACACTCCTAGAAGTCTAACGGGTAAAAAAATCTGAGACGGGTAATAGTTGACAATAAAGTTAGATTTTTAACCTTTTAGAAGATAACATTTCTATATTCGAATGTTGTGCTATTTTGAAAACACATTTTTTAAAGTGCCTAACTTATGCAAACCCTTTGAAGTGTGGAATTGACTATTAAGAAGAGCAAAATTCTAAAATAAAAAGTTGAGACTGAAATTTTTTTTTGTAGAATGTCTATCATAATTCTGCAGAAATTTTTTCTAGATTTTCTTTTTTAATGTTAGATTGTTTCATTGAATCCAAATTATTGTTGGGGTTTCTTCTTCTTTTTGCTGATTTGGATGACTGTCTCGAGTAGTAAGTATCTGTAGCATTGCTACAACTCTGAAATCGTATCAACTTCTTAAGAAAACAGCCTTTTTAATGCGAAGGAGGTGGTTTTGACAACCAAGATTTAGATTTGAATACTTCTGTTATTTGATTTTAAAATTTGTAACGATTTTTCTATACAGATTTGACGTAAAATGAAATGCATTGATCAAAGGTAATAGATCCTAGAGACCATGGGGATTAAATTCCGCCGGAGGCGAGCAACTTTTCTGACAAGTTTGTGTCATTGCCTATTTTTAAATATCTTTCTAGATCCAGTTATTTCCAATACCTGTGGTGGTTCCATTTCAGGAATCGAAAATTCGATTTCTAAAAAATCTCCGGGGGGGGGGGGTCAACCCCTAAGCCTCCCTCCCTCCCCTCATTCACACAGCCTTGCTTACATCCATTGTCACCGTAATAAATGGATTCTATACAAGCAGCATTTTCTAATAAATTGTTAAAAGCAACTTATTTAACTTCGTTACAAGAATAAATGAGTTAAAAGGACGTTGATTATCACAAAAACTTTAAAATATAGATGAAAAAAATAAAAAGAATATTCTTATAATCACATAGCCTGGATTCTACGAGACCACTTTGAACTCGTTTTTCTACACTTTTCTACACTAATGTTATGTCCAACATTTTTCCCTCTAATGATATAATCTATGAGCTGTTTTGTAATCAATAATTCGTTCTAAGCGGTCAATCACATTCCTTATTCGGCCACACATGTGGATCAAATAGGTACATGATATTAAAATTCTGTTGATTTAAGATTGTCTTATGGCTCTTGATCCGATCTGTTCTGGATAAGTATGAATTCGTGACAAGTGTCCTATAAATTTTGTAACTTTTCAAAGAGTGCTGTGTATGCAATGATCAAAAATCGCTCTGATGATCATTAACTCACCAAATAGAGACTTGTTGTTATGAGCACGGAAATAAACGCTTTATTCAATTTTTTGTGTTTTAATTTTGTTTTACAAGATCGAAAAAGGGGCAATATTTCATATACCTTTAACACTGAGGATGATGTCTTTATGAACAACACATGGGAAAATGCCTAGAAAAAAAAAAATTGCCCAGCCAAACCAGAAAAGTTAATAGAGTGATTCCTGAATGATAAATTGCCGCACATAAAGGCCATTCATGACCAGGGCCACCGGCAGCGGGCGTCTGTCTGGACGCGATTGATGAAAGCAATCCATTTTCCGAATTAGGTACAAAGCCCATCGACCGAGTCTGGGAAAAATGGTCGGCCAGAATGGTTTAATTGGATTGGAAAGCTTCTGGCTAGGCGGAACCTAGGGAACTCTAAGTAGATGGAACTTTCCAAAACCACATTCATCTATGCTGAGCTATGAGATGGGAGGGTTTTTTTAAGTGGTAGGTCGTTTTGCGGTTGAGCCATTGATACAATTTTAGTTGGTTGAAAGTTGGGAGATATATTTTGAGGATCTCATAAAATTTGAAAATTTACTTAATTAAAATTTCCGGAGAACGTTAACTACCCAAATTGAGGACTGATTATTTAGATAGAACCATCTGAATTTCGGATGGGTTTGATTTTTAAATTGGATAGAACGATTTTCGATTCCCATATCGCAAAACCGAACCGAAAAGTTTCCGAAAAGCATAACAATTCTACACCATCTTGTCTTTCATTTCAAAACTCAATCAAACTGTCTCGAATCGGGACAGAAATTAAGACATTCCTTTCAACTTTGGCTCGGCCTCTCACACAAAGAACAACTTAAGACGGTGTGCCCGGAAAATGGGTTCGAATTCCGAATTCCATCAACCATGGATGATGGGTGGCGACCGAACTTTTTCGAACGAAAACGAGAAATGGTTTGCTGTTGGACCATCATCAGTTTTGAGAAAAGGACTTTTCGGTGATTGGGGTGTTCTTTCTCGGAAAACAAAGCCGTCTGCCGAAAGTGTTCCGTCTCCAACTTTTGGCAGCAACAACGGTCTCGAGATGGACCCTTCCGAAGGTTTATTGCTTTGAGCTTTAATTTAGATGTTTCCAATTTCTGCCGGTATTCCATTCTGAACCGAATCCGGTTTCCAAACCAATGGAATTTTGGAATGTTTATTCAATGGCCGCTCGGCTTTCTCTTGACCAGGGAGGAAGGGTGAGTAGGAATTTTTGGATTCCCAGAAATGAGTAATTTGAAAAGTTATTGGTTTCCATTGAAAAAGCTATTGAACTTTTCACACTCGATGAATTCCGGGTAAACTTTCTGGGTTCCGGATTGAAAATAACACTTTTCAATCACCAGGAAGGGCGACATAAAATTGATTTGCGATTTTCATTAAAAAAAAGAAATAAACCTTCAGGATCTTAAAAATAAAATGTAAATTTAATTTATTTGAGCTTGACCTTTGAATTGAAATTTCATTTTGTGTGATCCTTTAATCCTTAATCATTTTATAGAGATTCTTCAAGAAGGATTTGAATAGAATGTCCTCAAAGACGTCCTCCAACATAAAATCTTTTTATCCTTTAACGACGCTAGCAATTCGGACCAGAAACAAATCCCCAATGATTTTACCCACCACCCATCGCTGAAAGACGTTTTAATCAGTTCAGTTTTATTCTTCCGATCCCGATTCGCTTTTATGAATATTCCGGCAACGGATCAAATCCTCGATGGCACTTGAAGCTTTACCGCTACTGGAAAAGCAAATTCTTCCTCCGGGAGGTTGGTGAAAATCAAGGATTTTAGCAGTGGGTGGATTGTCGGTTGGAAATTTAAAATCGGATCCCACAATAACCCTTCGATTGAGGGCTCAATGAGCGGAAGCCTTTGGGACGTGTCGGAGTCATTTCAGTACTTCCAAATGATGAAAAAGATTTTTACTAAACGAAAAAAGTCAAAACAGCTAAACGATTCGAAAAGTTGAATTTCAAAAAATTGTTTTCAGAATATATCAGTATAACAAATATCACTGAAAAAAATTTTCAGAATGGTTCAAAATGATTCGAAATGATTCAAAATAAACAAAATGATTCAAAATGATTAAAAATGATTCAAAATTGTTGGAATTAATTCAAAATGATTCAAAATGGATCAAAATAATTTTAAACGGTTCAAGATCATTTTGAAACATTTTAAATTATTTTTAATTATTTTGAATCTTTTTGAATCATTTTGAATCATTTTGAATCATTTCGAATCATTTTGAATCATTTTGAATCATTTTGAATCATTTTGAATCGTTTTGAATCATTTTGAATCATTTTGAATCATTTTGAATCATTTTGAATCATTTTGAATCATTTTGAATCATTTTGAATCATTTTGAATCATTTTGAATCATTTTGAATCATTTTGAATCATTTTGAATCATTTTGAATCATTTTGAATCATTTTGAATCATTTTGAATCATTTTGAATCATTTTGAATCATTTTGAATCATTTTGAATCATTTTGAATCATTTTGAATCATTTTGAATCATTTTGAATCATTTTGAATCATTTTGAATCATTTTGAATCATTTTGAATCATTTTGAATCATTTTGAATCATTTTGAATCATTTTGAATCATTTTGAATCATTTTGAATCATTTTGAATCATTTTGGATCATTTTGAATCATTTTGAATCATTTTGAATCATTTTAAATCATTTTAAATCATTTTGAATCATTTTGAATCATTTTGAATCATTTTGAATCATTTTGAATCATTTTGAATCATTTTGAATCATTTTGAATCATTTTGAATCATTTTGAATCATTTTGAATCATTTTGAATCATTTTGAATCATTTTGAATCATTTTGAATCATTTTGAATCATTTTGAATCATTTTGAATCATTTTGAATCATTTTGAATCATTTTGAATCATTTTGAATCATTTTGAATCATTTTGAATTATTTTGAATCACTTTGAATCATTTGGAATCGTTGTTAATCGTTTTGAATCATTTTGAATCAAAATCATCAAGTGATTCAAAATGATTCAAAATGATTCCAAATTTTTTTCTATCCCAAACAACTCTAAATGCTTGAAATTTATTTAAAATCTATTATATAAAATTCTCTTGTAACGGTGTTTGTAGTACTACTCCTCCGAAACTAGCCAAAGGATGCAAATAAAATTATTTTTAGAATATTCTGTGGGCATGCGAATCGGTTTATATCAAATAAAAATAACAAAAAGTCGCACCAATTGTCCGCAATAATTAAATTTGTAGTTTTTCGAATGAAATTAAAGTCATGACATCCATTTTCTCGAGATTTTCTTTTCTTTGGGCGCCGGGCGAGCGGTTTGTTTTTCGTCTCCATGGTCGAGGCGTCGCGAGCAAACGTCGGAAGGGGATAGTAACCAAAGCATACTAATCAATGATCGCTAGAAAAATGAAAAATTTTGGCGCCTATTTCTCAACCAAGCATATTTTAATGCACGTGGTGGCAATATGCAACCTAGATGTGGTTGTCTAAAGCACCATCAAAATTTTCAGAAGAACAAAAAAAAAAAAAAAAGCAAGAGCCTTTCTTATTTGGTGGAATTGTTGCCATGAGGTGTTTAGGACGAGTGCCTCGATTACCTACATAGGATTCTTTACAGCGACGCTCACCTGTGTGGTGGTTTATAAGGCAACTTAGCAACCACAAACAAAGTGAAAATATAAAAAATACAAACATTTGATCATAAGGAATTTAACGTCTATGGGGTCAGTCATCCCTGACGTGCAAAAAACGGTGTCGTGTGGATCAAGTATCAGTTGCGTAAATAAAAAACAGAAAATAGAAAATAGGCAGTAAATAGAAAACGACGGGTAAATTTAATCCTCTTTGGTTTGCCATCTGCGTGTACCATCTTATGCAGAAAAATACATAGGCAGGTAAGTCGTAACGTTTAGCATAAATCTAGCATAAATCATAATTGTATTGCTTTCCATTTCAAGTTATTCCATCCTTTATCCATTGGAAACTCATTTCATCATCTACCGGAGTCAAAGGTGAGTTTATATCTAAATATTTATATACCTTAGCCGTGTTAAAAAATCTTAAAAAAATTGAATGAAACACATAATGTTCTCTTATGCATGACACATATATTATTGCCACAATTTTTGTGAACCATCAAATATGTAAGACACGATGTAAAGCCAAATAAGTGAAAAAATACGGAACGACGTTGAACGAGAAAATCAAAAAAAAAAAGTACTTTTTCAAATATTTAACGAAGTATATTGAATTTAAAGAATTTGAAACAATATAACCATTTCCAAGTCCAATTAGTTATAAACAAAATCTGAATTTGAAAAAAAACAGAACTAATACTTCTTCGGTTATTACGTTTGCTTTCCGATAGTGCTACTTTACATATCTATCGATTTTATAAAATTTTGCTATTTCATGGACCTATCGGATAGAATGAGGAAGTATCTAGCATGATAACATTAATTAAACGGCATTTTTGTTTTAATGCCTTAGATAGTTCACAGTCATGTGTTAACATGATACCAAAATGGTTAACTTATTGAAGATCATAAAAGTTTTCTCTTATCATGTTTTTTAAAGGTTTTTTTTTACTTCTTGCCTAAGATAACAGAAAGCGTGAGATTCTAATTCCAATTGAAATCAGCAGGAAATTGAAAAAAACACATTCAATGAAAAATGAATACAAATTTCATATCACAGTTTTCTGCAAAATACATTTAAAAGATTTCGTAACAAGCAACTGCAGCATTTCTATCGTGCACGGCTTTTGTAAGGTTTTATAAACAATGGTTCAAAGTTAGAATCGCGACATATCACCATCTCGGTCATCAAAATAATCTGTGTCTTAGTGTTAAAATGATTTTTATAGCTTTTTTCTTTGAGATGTGAGAATTTGAGGAAAAAAATTATATGCCAAAATGAGAAATAAAAAAATTGGTTTTACTTCTAATAGTGTTTTATTTACAATAAGATATCTCTTTGAGATAACCGTTTTCATTTTCAAAGCCTATGTTTTGTTACATTTTGTCTTTCGTTACATTTTTATGTGTGTATTTCGTTTTAAAAATAAACGTTTAAATGTCAACGATTATTTTGAAAGAACAATTCCATCTAATCAATGCGTGTCCGTGTACATTGCTTATAGTGAATAATGCCACGACGAAAAAGGTCTAATTTAGGCCGTCTATCAAATAGATGTTCTGTTATCCGGAATATCAGATCGCGAAGATCTGCCGTACAAACCCAACAGGATACAAGCAATATGCGGGTCAACATGGCGCAATTCCGTGATTTACTACCACAAGAATCTCGAGCTGAAAGAAATCAACGAAGGCAATCAGAACGACAACAAGCGCGTCGTTACATAACTGACACACGGAGAGATGATGTTCAACAACGTGTACATGAACATCGAGCATTTACTTCGGAATCATTTCTTCGTATAGCATTCGAGTATGAACCTGATATTGACTACTTCTCTCATTCGAAAGTGATGATAGGTACTATGGACAAAGAGTGTCCACATTGTCATGCACTTAAATTCAAAAATGAGCCAGCTGGAATGTGTTGTGCGTCAGGAAAAGTGCAACTATCGGAAATTGAAGAACCACCTGAACCATTGAACGGTTTGCTGAAAGGTACGGATCCAGATTCGGCTCTGTTTCTGAAGTCAATTAGAAAATTTAATTCATCTTTCCAAATGACTTCATTTGGAGCAACCGAAATGGTCAGAAATAGATCAACTAACGGCCAACAATTCAATTCAACTTTCAAAATAAAGGGTCAAATATATCATCAAGTTGGTTCATTCTTGCCAATGCCCAACGAATCATATAAATTTTTACAAATATACTTCATGGGTGGTGAGGATCCTGAGAACGCCCTCGATAATCGCGTGAATACACGATGCAGCTACAATAATTTGAATTCTCCATTTGCCAGACGCATTATTGGTGAACTGGATGTTTTATTGAATGAGCACAACGAATTATTGAAATTATTTATTTCATATATGCATCACCTACAAAGCGACGATCATGCTATTGTTATAAATCCTGATAGAACACCAGCGGGAGAGCATATTCGTAGGTTTAATGCACCTGTTGTCAATGACGTAGCTGCAATCATGGTAGGAGACCGTACAGCTCCACGAGAAATTGTGATCCGACGAAGAAATAACACTCTCGATTTCATAGCTGATACACACCGATTGTACGATGCTCTCCAATATCCGCTAATGTTCTGGAAGGGACAAGACGGATATGGCATTAATATTAAACAACGAGATCCATTAACAGGTAAATTAGTCTCTTTGAAAGCGAATAGTTTTTGAATAATAATGATTTTTTTAAAGGAAATGAAACAAACAAGAACGTCAGCTCGAAGGATTTTTATTCTTATCGTCTGATGGTAAGACGCGGTCAAGACAACATTATTTTACGATGTCGAGAGCTTTGTCAACAGTTCATGGTAGACATGTACGTGAAGATCGAAAGTGAGCGGTTGCGATACCTACGGTTTAATCAAAAGAAACTTCGTTCTGAAGAGTATATACACTTACGTGACGCTATTATGAATAACGCCGACACATCTGACATTGGAAAAAGTGTCATTTTACCATCATCATACATAGGCAGTCCACGTCACATGCAAGAGTACATTCAGGATGCGATGACTTTCGTTCGGGAATACGGAAGACCGTGTTTATTCATCACTTTTACATGTAACCCTAAATGGCCGGAAATCACTTCTTTGCTTTTGGAAGGACAAAATTCCACACATCGGCATGATATAACGGCACGAGTGTTCAAACAAAAATTGAAATCGTTAATTAACTTCATAACCAAACTAAATGTATTCGGTCCTACACGCGCCTGGATGTATTCGGTCGAATGGCAAAAGCGAGGATTACCCCATGCACATATTCTTATATGGCTTCAAGACAAGATACATTCTGTGGAAATTGATACTTTGATTTCCGCAGAAATACCTGATCCTTCAACCGACAGGTTACTTTTTTTTTCTTTATTTTTTATTTTATTTTATTTTATAATTTTTCTTAACCGATAGGTTATTGTTCGACATTGTTACTAATAATATGATCCATGGGCCATGCGGTAACTTGAATCGTTTATCACCTTGCATGGTAGATGGCAGATGCACCAAGAGTTTTCCGAAATCGTTCACCAAGGAAACTATTACGAATGTGGACGGATATCCGATATATCGCAGAAGAAATATCGACGATGGAGGACAATCATTCACGAAAACAATAAACAACGTTGAATTAGATATTGACAATCGTTGGGTTGTGCCATATTCACCTTTACTCAGCAAAACCTTCAATGCGCACATCAATGTTGAGTTTTGTAGCTCAGTTAAGAGCATCAAATATATATGCAAATATGTGCATAAGGGAAGCGATATGGCAGTCTTTCGAATTGAAAATTCCAACTCAAATGTTTCTCCAGTCAATAAAAACGACGAAATAACGTTGTATCAAACAGGTCGATACATCAGCTCTAATGAAGCTGTGTGGCGTATCTTTGGTTTCCAAATACACGAAAGAGATCCAGCTTTTGGCTGTGCATCTTGAAAACGGTCAACGAGTATATTTCACCAACGAATCAGCAGCAGATCGTACGTTGAATGCACCAAAAACTACTCTCACCGAATTTTTTGAACTTTGTAATCGTAATGACGCTTTTGGTGCTTTTGCCAAAACTCTGCATTATTCAGAAGTACCACGTTATTTTACATGGGCTCCAGCAAAAAAATGGATGCCACGCAAACAAGGCTCACCGGTTGAAGCATGTCCCGATTTGTTTAAATCAAACACTTTGGGACGAATATTTACAGTCAATCCCAGGCAAACTGAATGCTTTTATTTACGTTTGTTATTGATTAATGTAACTGGCCCATTGTCATTCCAAGATATTCGAAAAGTGAACGGACAACAGTATCCAACGTATAAAGATGCGTGCTTGGCACTAGGCTTGCTGGAGGATGATAACCAATGGAATTGTATGCTTTCTGAAGCTGCATTGAACTGTTCTGCAAAACAAATTCGTTTACTATTTGCTATAGTGTTAACAACATGTTTCCCGACCAAAGCTCAGACGATATGGGATACCCACAAAGATTCTATGGCTGAGGACATACTGCATAGATATCGCATACAATGTAATGATCCAATGTTGACATTTAGTAATGCAATGTATAATGAGGCTTTAATTTCCATCGAAGATCATTGCATGATCATTGCTAACTTACGACTTGGTCATTTCGGTATGGGTACACCAAATCGAGATCCATCGGAAATAGCAAACACTGAAATGAATCGTGAACAGCAGTATAATATCAAAGAATTGGATGCAATGGTCACACGGAATGTCCGACTTTTGAACGTGGAACAAAAAAGTATCTACGATCGTATAATGCATTCAATTTTGGCTGGACAAGGGGGTTTCTTTTTTTTAGATGCACCAGGTGGAACTGGCAAAACATTTCTAATATCACTTATACTCGCCAAAATAAGATCAACTAATAACATCGCATTAGCCGTTGCATCATCTGGTATTGCAGCCACTTTATTGGATGGAGGAAGAACGGCACATTCAGCATTTAAACTTCCACTGAACATTCAAAACAATCAAGATGCAGTGTGCAACATAAAAAAAAATCATCAATGGCCAAAGTATTGAAAAAATGTTTAATCATCATATGGGATGAATGTACAATGGCGCATAATCATTCATTAGAGGCGTTGAATCGAACATTAAAAGACATAAAAAACAATGATCATTTTTTTAGTGGAACTCTGTTACTTCTGTCAGGTAATCTATTATATATTCATTATAATAATGATAAAACTTTTTTTTTAGAACATTCGTCATGATTTTATATTTTAACGATTATGTTTAAAGAGTAGAAATTTCATTTAATATTTAATATTCATTTTAAAATTTTAGGGGATTTCAGACAAACCCTTCCCGTTATTCCGCGGTCAACATATGCCGATGAGGTGAACGCTTGCCTAAAATCATCGCATTTGTGGAGGTTTGTTAAAAAATTACACTTGAAAACGAACATGCGAGTAGAAACGCTTCAAGATCCATCCGCTGAAGTATTCTCAAAAAAGCTTCTGGAAATCGGCGATGGGAAATTAGCTGAGCATGAAAACACAGGATGTATCAAATTACCGGAAGACTTCTGCAAAATTGTTGAGTCCCAGAATGATCTCATTAACAGCATATTCCCAGAACTTGACAAAAACTTTCTAAGACACGAGTGGTTGGCAGAAAGAGCTATCTTGGCAGCCAAAAATGATGTAGTAAACAATCTAAATATTAGGATTCAGCATATAATACCAGGAGATTTAGTGTCATACAAATCTATTGATACCATTTGCGATGCCAACGAAACGGTAAACTACCCCTCCGAGTTTTTAAATTCTTTGGATTGTCCAGGCTTGCCACCACACAATCTCCAACTTAAAGTAGGATCGCCAGTAATTTTGCTACGAAATTGAAACCCTCCACGGCTTTGTAATGGCACGCGTTTTAATTAAGAAATTAATGAGAAATGTTATCGAGGTAACCATTTTAAATGGAAAATTTCGAGGAGAAGATGTACTACTGCCTAGAATACCGATGATCCCAACGGATATGCCCATGGAATTCAAACGACTTCAATTCCCAATCCGATTGGCTTTTGCGATCACTATAAACAAAGCACAAGGCCAAACCATGTCCGTTTGTGGTCTCGATCTGAGCACACCGTGTTTTTCACATGGACAACTCTACGTGGCGTGTTCTCGCGTGGGTAAGCCATCGAATTTGGTCGTGTTAGCGAATCAGGGAATAACTAAAAATATTGTTCACTCTACCGTTCTTCAGAATTAATAATCATTGTTTGTGTTGTTTTCATGTAGTATAGTTTAAGTTAATAAAAAAAAATTACATTTGAAAGCCTTAAAAAATAATCTTTTTGATATTTCAATAAGACATCACCATTTACTTCCCTAATATTAAATAATCATATAGCAAAAACAACCATAAGATACACAACATTTGCCAGTAATCAAATTTCTGAGTTTAGATTCAGAATAAAATTTCAGAATTCAGATTAAAAATTCAGAAATAAGATTCAGGAATTAGATTAGTAATTCAGATTCAAATTTTAGATTCGAAATTCAGATTAAGAATTCAGACTCAGATTTCAGCTTCTGAATAGCATCTGGATGAAAAAAAAATTAGAAAGCTGAAGAAAGAAAATATTAAAATAGATTAAATTTAATTTTGAATTATACAAACTCTTTAAAACATTGAAATTAGAAATTGGTATTATAATTTAGTTTTACTCTAAATGATTAGATGAGTTATTTAAATTTGAAATTCATGCAGTAATTTTTATCTCGCACAATGTATTCCATCAAGGTGTTTTGGTACTGTCCTAGATGGCAAAACAACGTTTGCCGGGTCAGCTAGTAATTTAATATAAATCGTTTTGATCATATGAAATTTGAATAAAATCGACACGCCCTTAATTCATTTGCAAAATAAAAACTGCCGCATTTCGATTCCATTTGCGAGGAATGTTTTCGTTCGGGCCCAATGAAGGTAGTAAGGAAGGTAAAATGTAATTCCGTTTCTCTGTTTTCCGGAAAGCTTTCTAATACAGATTTTTATTTTACGACCACAAGGATTGCGAGGCGGCTGATTCTTTTAGGCCTCAATTTGATCCCCACTTCGGATCAAGAATTCGGATAGCAATCGAATGTCACAAAGCCAAATTGGGCTGTTTGCATTCGCGATTTGCTGATGGGATGGTTTTTGCTTTTTTTTGCTGTTGTTAAGAATTTGAAAGGAATTTCGACTGATTGTTAGAGAATTTCATTTAATGTTTTCATTCATGTTTAAGTTTGCTGTCAAGAAAAACTTGGTGTTATTGCCAGTTTCTTCGGTTGGGCTCGATTTGCAAACATTTGGTTTAAATTTTTAAAACAAATTTTGTAATTTTTTTAATGAAAAGTGTTGTTTTAAGCTTCCAACAGAAAAAAGCTAATAAACGATGTTAAAATGCAAAACGATTTAACAAAAAACCTTATTTCTACGAACGAAAGGGAATTTCCACGAAAAAAAAGGCAGATCAACATTACCATATTTACATATCACATGTTCCATGTAAATAAATACAGACACGGAGCGACACAATTGTATTCGGCATGCCGATGATTGTTTCTAATTTTTTCTACAAATTGTTTTTTGCTAAGCCTCCGGGAGCCAATATAAAAAGTAACAACAACATTCGATTCCTATAAATTGCATTTGAATGGCTAACGCCGATTCGTGGCTCTGACCTTTCCCTCATCAAACGACATGGAAATGGTGTTTGCCAACAAGCAAATCATGTTTGTTTGTAATTTTCCCGAGCCACCTTTTCACATGCAGGACGAATTCCGATCCCCTGCATACATTCAGGGGTGAACACAAAAACCTGAGGAAAAAAAGGAAATTCAAACTCATACACACACGGGTACATACAAACATAAACCAATTAAACCATTCGCCCTTCTGATCGGAATTTGCTGATTGTAACAGCAAGTATAGTGGATTGTCTGGGTGTGGAAACCCGGGAATCTTGCTTCCTTTGCTCGGCAGGTGCCATTTTTGTGTTTGAGCAACCACACACACACACAGTAGAAAAGGGGGTTGAGGAAGGTGAAAATGGAATTTATTTCATAGTCAATACTAAAACCGGAGCGAAGTAAAAAGTGTTGGACTATAAATGGCACACGGTGTTATTGCTAAGCTGAGTCGAATTGTTAATTAAAAAAAAACAACATAAATCCAAGAAAATTACTCATAAATACTTGAAGAGCTTGACACTTCTTTTGCTTCAGTCATCCATTTTTTTTTGTTCTAATATTTTTTTCATTTTTTTCAAAAGTTGAACCCACCTTAACGATTTTGCTTAGTAGGTAGTTTGTTGCTGTTGGAAGTAAAGAGCATCGATGGAAGTGTAATGCATGAATGTGTTTTTTTTTTCTTTTTGCAACTTCATAGCATCACACAAATATGAAACCATTACCGATCCAATGAAAGCATGTAATCAACTGCTAACAATTGCTATGATTTATGAGCTGAAACATCAACACCGAACAACGAAGCCCATCCGTTCTCAGGTTAACTACAAAAAAAAAAGCTACAGAAAAAAGGGGGTTACATGTACAAATGATTTAGGGATAAATGGTTCTAACTGTAACAAAAAAGAAACTCGTGATTGGAACGTACAAATTTGTTTACGTGCACTGAATGTTATCGTTTTTTCCTGATTTTAATTAGAACCGAAAATATTGTCGGTTTGATTGGAAAATATGAGAATGGAAATGAGATTAGCTGACTAATAATACTGTTGTTGAAACTGCTTTTTAGCCATTTTACCGTTGTGCTGAATAAATCGGTCCTTTTTTGAACATCATATGTTTTGAACAGTTGTCCTCAGATATATGTAAATATTTTGATCAGTTTAAGCACTTACCCAGCAGAAGATGAAATTATAGAATTTTTTTTTAATTCATATTTTCTGCTAAATGTTGTAACATCATAAAATGGCAATTGTTATTATATTCAATTTATTCAAAACATTCTGCCGAAAAAATAAATTCTTAAATCGTATATTTTAATGAACAAAATCGATTATTCCAAAATCGAGCCAATTTAATTGGCTTCTAACATATTCCCGAGGTATTCGTTACCTCAGAAATACGGCTTAAGGCAATCGGATTTCCTTCCCTCGTAGCATGGAAGAAGACTTCATCAGCAATCGTGATGTCTTTGCATACATATAGCAATGTATTTGTTGCCGTACTTTCATGAGGCAATTTGTCTTAATAACACTAGTTTACAGCATTTTTGAACTCAGTAAACTGAAGGTCATTTCCAATGTAAAATCGGGCGCTGAATCCGAAAATGAAATTCAAAAAAATCTCAGTAGAACCGTTTTTGAGTTATACTCCAAATATGAAATTTCGAAATAATTAAAAAAGTTCTTGTACTTAGATTAAAATATCTCGGACGGCACAACAGTAATTTGAAATCTCTCTTTTGCATATTGAAGGTGAATAAGTTATCTATCGATCATCTCAACACTGTTTTTGCGTTTGACCAACAGTATTGTTGATATTAGAGACTTTATGAGAAAAAAAATTATAAAAAACGCATTTTTTTAGAAAAAATTTTGTTTTAACGAAAGTTTTAGACTCGATGGTAGCATTTAAAAATCTGATTTTCTTTTGCGCTTAAATATCAATTTAAAACAAAGATTTTAAGTGCTTATTTATCAAAATCGGTTGAAAATTGAAGAAGTTATGGCTACTTTACCATAACTGAAATTTTTGGAGTTTTTAATAATTTAACGAACCGCAGTACACTTATCATAGTATAGGAAGAATGGAACATGATATATCTCACTCGCTCTAAGTCAAAATTATTCATTAGCTTACCAGAAAGTCACATGCCAAATTTCAGGAAGATCTGACCATAGGGAGGGGTTGCTTAAGTTTTAAACGTAAATAAAATTTTGAGGTATTTTGCCCGGAAGGAATGAAAAATACTGGTTTTTCATCAATAACTTTTTTCATCACTAGCTGATTGTTTTTAATGGTTGATTTTCTTAAAGCCTAAGTTGAGACAAATATTTCACCCATAGACTGTAACTCGATTGGATTTGAAACAGAAAAGTTATTGCGGGTCAAAGATTGTATTTTGGTCGAAAATTGTCGTATAAAATGCAATGCGTAAAAAGTACTCATTGCGTATTGGACAAAATTTGCGGCCTTTGAACCGCAATAACTTTTCTGTTTCTAATCCAATCGAGTTGCAGTCTTCGGGTGAAATATTTGTCTCAACTTAGGCTTTAAGATAATCAACCATAAAAAACAATCAGCTAGTGATGAAAAAAGTTATTGATGAAAAACCAGTATTTTTCGTTCCTTCCGGGCAAAATACCTCAAAATTTTATTCTCGTTTGAGACTTAAGCAACCCCTCCCTATGGTTAGATCTTACTGAAATTTGGCATGTGACTTTCTGGTAAGCTAATGAATAATTTTGACTTAGAGCGAGTGAGATATATCATGTTCCATTCTTCCTATACTATGATAAGTGTACTGCGGTTCGTTAAATTATTAAAAACTCCAAAAATTTCAGTTATGGTAAAGTAGCCATAACTTCTTCAATTTTCAACCGATTTTGATAAATAAGCACTTAAAATCTTTGTTTTAAATTGATATTTAAGCGCAAAAGAAAATCAGATTTTTAAATGCTACCATCGAGTCTAAAACTTTCGTTGAAACAAAATTTTCTCTAAAAAAAATGCGTTTTTTATAATTTTTTTTCTCATAAAGTCACTAATATCAACAATACTGTTGGTCAAACGCAAAAACAGTGTTCAGATGATCGATAGATAACTTATTCACCTTCAATATGCAAAAGAGAGATTTCAAATTACTGTTGTGCCGTCCGAGATATTTTAATCTAAGTACAAGAACTTTTTTAATTATTTCGAAATTTCATATTTGGAGTATAACTCAAAAACGGTTCTACTGAGATTTTTTTGAATTTCATTTTCGGATTCAGCGCCCGATTTTACTTTAAAAATGTTGGTCAGTTAATCAAGTTCATGATTTTTTTTAAATTTTGTAAACTAGTGTAATCATCAAAACCCATTAGCATACGAACAAATCGTTTTCGTTTGAGTTTCGACTAGTACCTGATGCAGGGATGGGAGACATTGACTGTTGAAATATCTTCCAACTTTGCAAATGAAAAACAAAATTTTGATAATTTTTTTGCTCAAACGTTGTCGTAAAAAAAAGTTCATTATTTTATTTGAGATTTTTCGAAAATAGCACATTTTTAACACATTTGTTATGTATGTAGTTTTGAGCAAAGAAATTATCTTCAAAATGTTGAAAAGTCTCCTTGTTCAAGTGAAGAAACGAACCCATGAAAACGTTCAGTATGAGGTTAAACCATGGCTGGAGGAACGGGGGTGAGGGTTTTGTGGGTTGAACCCCCCCCCCCCCCCCATGAGGGTCCAAAAATGCAAGCGAGGTATTCCAGTCCACACTCAAAATTTTAAGTTCATAATCAAATTATTATAAAAGAGTAAATTTATTCATGTGTTACAATCTTGACAAAAAACTAATGCCAAAACATCAAAAACCCATCCCATGCTCAAAATTTTGCTAAAGCTTTTCGAAATTTTCTCACTTGTTCATAAAAACTCAGGACCGAATATTAAATTTTAAATTAAATTACACCCATTTTGGAGTTCCTAGTTGCATATTCTCATAACCAAATCTATTTTCGTATTAAGGATTCTGTGTCCAGTTTAGGATTCGTGATTTTCAGTTCAAATTATCATAAAAAATTAGAAATGAAAAGCTGCTTTGAAATCCTGGTTTAAATTTGGTTTTCCATTTCAAACCAAATTTGAATCACGTTTTTCTAAAATCATATTTTCAATATTTGAATTAAAGTTTTCCGAAAATAAAAAAAGGAAAATTTTGTTTAATATTCGAATTCGAAGCTCTAAAACAAAATTCAAACATTTTAAGCTTCTAAATAGCGATCAAAAATTAAAAACTCAAATGCAGATTCATCATTTGAAATTCATGTTTTAATATGGATTCTCAAAACAGATTAAAAATAAATAATCTAAATAATGAATTAAAATTAATTTACTGAAATAAAAGATTTATGAATGAGGGCTTTAAAATTTGGCTCATAAAATTCCGATCTTGCCTTAAGATTCAGAAATCGTGTTTTTTTTTTTGTAGATTTCAGAAATCATCTATTAATTCAGATTCAAAATGCAGATTAAAAACTTAGTAAAGGATTTAGCTTTTAGATGGGGTTTACAATCAACAAAAAGTTGTTGAGGAATTCAAAAGATCATGAACTAAAAATTTCCAATTTCCAGATTTCAAATTTTTTATCAAAATTAGTTTGTACACACAATTCAGCCGAAAATCACAAATATAATGAAGAATTTGAGTTATTTTCTATGTTTTGTACATGGATAAATACACAAATTTTATCTTAAAAAAACTACAAGATTTTTATTGTGGAATTTATTCTTTATGAATAACTATGCTCTTAAAGAAACATTTACCTGATGTTCACCTTATAAATCTACAAAAAAATCTTTATTTTCTCGATCACATATATTTAATACAAAAGTTTTTTTAAAACTAAATTTTAAACTTGATCATCAATTTGGTTCAAGTTTGCATCAAGCAAATTTGATCCGAAAATTTTGTATAATTATTGTTTTTTTTTATTTGATTTATTTTCATCAAAGGTTAAATATTTGAATTTTAAAAAAGCGTTTGGAAAATTGAGCTTGTTTGACTGAGTACAGAATAAAATATTTTTTAAGAAATTGGAGGTTGTCTAGGAAAACCTATTTTAAGTTCAAATCAAACAAGTTTGATCTACAAGATCAAAAACAAATTCATAGAATCTTACCATCGATGAATACGAATTCCATATTTTGTTACTGTAGGTTTCATTAACAAAATTTATCTCACCTTTTAGGTTCTGTACCAATTTTCAAAAGTTACTATTGAATAGAAAAACTGCTAATGTTAAAATACCTAAAAATGAATAATCATATAGTTACAACCTTTTTTAATTTGTGCAATGTTGGGCAAAAAACCATGGATAAAAATCAGTCACCAAAACCCCCGCCCCATGAGTCGGTTCTTCCTACGGCCCTGGGTTTAACAAATTTTAAATTTAAATATCTTTTGAAGGCGTCGCGAGCAGACTAATACAAAGTTTGGCTTCCATCGTAAAACTTGGTATTCTTTTGCCCGAATAAAGGTGCCAAATTTTAAGTCTCAATTCCCATATACAGATACAACATTGAAGCTTTCAATGAAAGCTCAATAAATAATGTCTCGTTATGCCACCGTTTCTAAAAGTGTTTTGAGGTTCAATAATGCCACATTTTGACTTCGAATTCATCCGAAATATGGTATGGTGTTCTCAAAATTTCTTCCGGAAGGCAGCCGAATCGAAGTACCATTAAGCTTTAATGAAACTCATAATCTGACTCGGGTTAATAAAACAAACTCGTTTTTGGAATTTTATAATTGTTTTCCAGTCAAACCGGTACCAAAATTGGCTGAAAGGACATGATAGCATATTTACCACAGATTAAAATTAATCAAACCTTGAGTTTTGTAATTTGTTTTGATTAAAGTCGTTTTTTGATCTTTATGACATTCCCAATTTTATATAAACGATGTCGTTGGTGGGCAGTTTATTAAAAAAAAACATTTCCGGTGCCACTGTGTTTACTTTTGGCCTCGAACTCGTGGCCATAGGCTGAGGAAGAAACTGACTTTCCAACAGAGAAATATCAATATCAAATACCTTGATGATGCCTTGTTTTGATATTACTGAAAAATCAAACATTACTTGTTGCCCTCATTATGCTGGAAGCTTCATAATTTTATGTTTTTTTCCCAGATTAGTTAAACTTCTTAATCTTTCATAAACTTATTTTGTATCGCCCAAACAAATGTATCAAATCAGGATATAATAAAACCTTGAAGATCCCTCAGATAAATTGTTTGCAATCAATTCAGGCATTAAAGTCTGCTCAACTTTCTTGTTCTTCGCTGAATACGACACAGGTTACATTTTAAAGTCAACCCAGAAGTGCCAGACTTCCTTATTGATGCTCAAGAGAATAATT
Source organism: Uranotaenia lowii (assembly GCF_029784155.1). NCBI lineage: Eukaryota > Metazoa > Arthropoda > Insecta > Diptera > Culicidae > Uranotaenia > Uranotaenia lowii. The sequence goes on from NC_073693.1 coordinate 317,004,607, forward strand.
GGTCATAAAGCAACAGATTAGAGAAAAATTGAGATATTTGAAAGTATGCTAGTTGGAAACTTGCATCCTTGTTACTGAAAATACTTAAGAATTATGTTCATTAGGGTGGCAATTGATGTATGAAAAAAAAATAACTATTGAATTTTGAATACCGAACATAATCAAAAAATTTATAGTATGGCCTAAGAACTGCGAAATGCAAAATTTCAGCTTAAATGGGTTTGATTAGGGGGGTTGAAAATTTTCCAAGTTTTGTTTTTTTTTACCCAAGGTCCTTTTTAAAGGGCTTCTGGACAAAAATAACTAAGTTGATACGAAGTGGATCTTTATTACGGTCGCCATAAGCTGTATTTTTTCTTGGCTCCTGAATTTTTTTTAAAGCTTTCCTTTCCACTAACGTAATGAAGTCCCTTAAATATATTGAAAACTAGCTGACTCAGTAAACTTCGTTTTACCTTTTACTTAATAAATCGTAGGAAAATGTTTAATTCATCTACACATCCTTAACCTCTTCGTGCTCGTGAATTAGTTTTCATGAAAATCGTCTTAAAGTTGTTCGAGTGGTGTCTCGTTTCATGTTGATTTTGTATGGAAGAAAGATGCCCGAAGCTGTTATACAAACCATCTCTGGCCCGAAAAACCCTTAGAAACCAAATTTCATTTCATTCCAAACGTCCTTTTTTACGTGATGGTGATACAAAAAATGCCTCCATTTTAATATATAAGATAATTTAAGTTAATTTGAAAAACAGATTTTGATTCCCGAATAGAATCATTTATCACTACTGAAATTTAAATCATATCGAGAAAAAAAAAATTAAAAAAGAAACATTTGAAAAATATTCAACCGTATTCTGAATCGATTTAAAACTAAAGGAGAGAGTGGGGTAACGTGAGTCAAGAGGAAACGTGGGCCACTCTAAATTTCTCAGCTGTGTGTGGAGATAAAAATCTCAATCCAACTGTCATCGCCATCGCTTTCCGAAAGCATATTTTTCTGCATGTTGTTGACTTGTGTACTGCTTTTATTTAACTAGCCGAGAAAAATATACTTACATAATTAAACAAGCACCCGCAAGTTTCATCCGTGGGAGACTTAAAGTACATTACAAAAATTTGCTCATACGCTTATGATATTAGTTTTGTCATGTTTTTTCACAAGGCAAAAACAATTTTCGATGAAACATAAATAAGTCACACAAACGCAATCAATTTGCAAATTATAGCTTGTGGGGAATAGTGGGCCACATTTTGTGGGGTATCTTAGGCCACCTGTATTTTGGTGTTTTTATACACACTCAGAACTTAAAATACGTTTTTCCTATCTGCAATGTTTTCTTATGCCAAATTAAGAGTTATGAAATACATTTCGTCCATTTTTTCCAATGCGATAGAGACAAGCATAAATCCTATATAAAGAAATATCAGTTTTGCGTCAACTCATAAACTTTACAAGTTTTATCAATCAATTTGGATTTAATGGCCCACGTTTCCCCACAGTTTTTCAAAACCCAAAAAAAATTATTTTTTTTAAAAACAGTCAGAACACAGGGAATTGATGTATTTAACAAATTTCAAACAAACGCCTGATGATTCCGTGAAAATGTAGAAAACCTTTGTTTCCAATCGTTTATTTATATCTTTTTATCTTTTATAATAGAGAAGTTATGAAGCATAGAAAAAAAGTGGCCCATGATACTCCATTCTCCTTTACTTTAATAATTGTTTCATATTTCATAATACTTACTTGGTTATACAGTAAAAAATAATAAAAGTCTACATTGTAGTAAGAAATATCAATTGATAATCAAAATGTAGGAAAAAACTAATATCAGATAAAATTTTTTTGATAAGTTCAAATTTTAAACAAAAACCATTGAAAAATCACTCAATGACAAATTTTTTAAAGCAAGTTTTAATGCTGTTTTTTTGCTCGGCAAGGCAGTCAAAATTAATTAAAAAAAACGATGTTCTGATTAGTCCGACGTTTCGATGCTGATTAGCATCATCATCAGAGAATTCTAAAATAATTTTTCTTTTATTGTAACTAACTTATGCGAAAATATAAAAATTGGTTCATCCTACTTACAATCGAATCGTTTTTGTATGCTTTTTGTAAAAGCTTACTGTCTACCTTTTTCTCTATTTTTCCCTTTTTTTCCTGTTTGTTTACACTGTAAAATTTGACAAATTAGTATTAAACTTAAAAATTGTTGATTTCGTTTTGTTAATTACACTTATCGCTCTTTTAGATTTTCAAAGTTGTAACTTGTCACTACTGTTGGTTTGTCTATGGTATTTTAAGCGGTATAATATTTAAAAATGGCTACCAAAATGGTTACCAAACGGGAGGTGTTTTTATGGAAAATCATTTTGTGCCTTTCGTTTTTTTGACATTCTTAGAATTGTTCCTGTAGTTGTGAGATTTAAGAGAGGTAAAAACAGCTGAGTAAGTTGAACTGAGATTTGCGACGTCTGCTCTGTAGTTCACTGTGTTGGGTGTGTTGTAGATGTGACACATTTCAAGGAACTTTTAATGTTTTTAAGGAAAACGATTATTTCATTTAATTTTTTATCATTTCAAACGAACGTTTTCTTGAAATATTAATAGATAAGAAACACACAACGCATTTGCACAATTTCCCTCAACCGTTGTTCTTACCACAAATTATTATGGCGTTTGTTCTAAAAGTAAGAAGATACTGTTGGAAATGTCAAATTTGAATAAATCTGTTCATTTGGTCAGCAACATAGAGTTTTTGTGACAAATGATGTGATTTATGTTCGTTCCTATTGAATTGAGTTCAATTGACAGAGTATTTCTCATAACTCTTCATTCGGCATAAGTACACTTCACAGAGAGAAAAAAACAACTTTCAGCTATGAATGTGTAGAAAAACACCAAAGAATAGGTGACCCAAGATGTGGCCCATAATTTCCCGTGAATCACAAAACGTAGACTGAAAAAAGAGTGCACCTACTGATAAGATTGAAATCTCTGAGGAGAAGTAAGGTTCTTGAAAACGTGCGAGATATAATTTCCTTTCTTACTTTTCCATGCATTATTTTTTTTATTAATTTGTTTATTTCAAACGGCTCGGACCTTTTAGTTTTAGGGAGCCAAAATCATTTTTTTAAGATTATTTTACATTGATTGATTCATCATTCTATATATCATTATTGTCATAAAAAAAGTTTTCATTGAGGGATCCTGAGAATTATACGCAGTTAGTTTTATAAGTTTGTGAAGTGTACAATGTATGTTGATTTTTTATTTTCTAGCGTTACTTGTGTTGTGGTAAAGTTTCACTGTTGATTAGTTCAAATATGTTTTTGATTGCCTGATATTTAGGAACAAAAGATAATTTTTCAATTTTATATGTTTTTCACTTTTTTGTAAGAAGTAACTTACTTGAAATATGTATCTCGGATGATGTGTTTGAAAAAATATCGTGTTGCAAAGTATGGAGGAGCTTTGAAAATAATAAAAAAAAGTTGTGTGTGCAAAAATTGTAAATTAAAAATAAACAAATGTGTAACTATAAAGAAGAGTGAAGGAAGATACAATATCTCGTAACAAAAATCCCTTGGAAAAATCTTATTCGCATTCCCATTTGGGAGAACAGTCACCCAAAACTTCGTTTGACGCAACGCGACAACTCACCGTTTGACGGAATAACAGTCATTCAGAATTACAACACTTTTTCTTATGAGATTGTGTTACACTTCTTGACTTATTATTCCAAAAGAAGCTAGAACTTTCAATTCGTTGCCTTGAGAAAATTATCAAATATCTTAAAATGGAAAACCAACCCCCAGAAAAGGTGCCCAGACCGAACCCTGTGGACTGTGTTAAGAAGAGAGCAAGGTATGTTAATCTTGGAGTTATAAAAATCTATAGATTTTGAGTAATTGAACTGTGATGACAAATTTAACAGTGTGTAGATTTTTAGTCAACATTTTGAAATGTTTCCAACATAATTTTTTTTTTAAATATGGACTTCATAATGTCATAATTTCAGTGCAATGGTCAGCTCATATTTTTTTAGAAAAAAGTTTTAGACATTTCCTTTGGGTTCATTTAAGTTCAAAAAGCCATGTTTTCCAACTATTGAATCGAAAACCCAATTCAGCATAATAAAACTTATATTTATCGAAAGATTAATGTCCAACCAATGATTGCCTGATTTAAAAGACTTAAAAACTTTAAAAGACCTGTAAATATATTATACTTCTTAGGTTGTTGAAAATCATTATAAATATTTTTTGACATACTAAGACTTGAAAACAAGAAATGAAAAATTAAGATGACTATAAAATTTTCAATCCACCATTTGTATTTCCACTTTTCATTATTATTGTAATTATTATAATTTATTAGAGACCTTTTAATCACCCGGGTTTACCACTTTTCATGATTTTTGTTAAAGACTGAGGGTTCCTGAAGGATCAAGTGGCCTAGAATAAAGGATCTTGTTTCCTTTAACTTCAAAAAATCGTTCTATGAAAATGCTTCTAATTGTTGTGTGGGATCAAAATTCGATCAAAGTTTTAGAGCTGAAAAATTTGAATAAGATGTTTTTATTATCTGTGGTAGACGGCGAGTTGCTAAATTTTTCAAAAAAGATATTATGGGATCAAGCATTCCCATTCTCTTTTAATGTTGGCACAATGAATAAAACTGCTTATTTGAATGTTCCAGTTGAAGTCGATATCATACCGGAATTCTTATTCGGAGAGCTTATTCGAATAATTCGAAATAATTTTTGAACTACATTTTTAATAGAAATCATTTGATGATTATCGTTTTTCGTTTCTCGCAGCCCTAAAGCCAATAAACATAATAAAGACCCGAGTTAAACAGTCCATCAAATCACAGTTTCTTACACTTCCAAAAATAAATTTACCCGCAAATTGCTTCCACCTCAATTGAACAGTCCTCTGGGTTGGGTCATCATCATCATCAACAACCAATCAATTGTCCATCCAACCAACGCAAAGCAAAGCCCCCAAATTACCCAACAAACACATCAGGTTGATGCAATTTATTAGACCGGGGTAGCCTAACGATAGCAACCGAATCCTAAACAGCCATCCCTGCTGAAAGCTGCCAGTCTTTGGTTAGTTTTTGTACCGGGACGACGATTTGCTACGGTTTCAGCTATTGCTGGTTCACAAAATTTCAGGCCACAAAGTGACATCCCCCCAAAATAGCACTGCTGTTGCGGTTTTGTTTAAAATTCCCCTCAAAAGTTTGGCACTCTCTGGAGCCCCCGACAAGTGTCTCTCTAGAGCCACCAGCCACTTCTCTATTGAGGTCACCAAGTTCTGGCGTGCTCTTGCTTCCCTAAAAGAAAAAGATAACTATACTTGTTAACAAAACAAAAACAGAACATCAACGAATCGGAACGAGCAGCGCTCCCCCATTGAGTGAATTGTGTCTGGTTTTCAATTAAACTTGAAAACCTGAACGCGTTCGAATAAGGTGCCGGTGCTGATAGGTAGGACTCATCCCCTCCGTTCGTTCGTTTTTGTTTCGAGGCTAAGAGCAATAAAAATAGGGACAAAACCGGGCAGCCTAGTGAAGTGAAAAGTTTTCTAACACTCTCCATCCTTACTCACTCAGAACTTTTCCGACAGGAAACAGTAGCAAAGTGCCGAGGGTGGTGGCGAAATAAAAGTTTCCAAACGGAAATTTTTTTTTGGAGAAATGACCGGAACTTTTTTGTTACAAGCCATTGAAGAAATCGTGAAAGATTGTAGGGTGCTACTGATATAATCAATTTTTATTCAACACAAAATAATAATCAAAATACAAGAAAATTAAAAAAAATAACAAAACTTAAAAAAAAGACAAAATTGACACAAATGACAAAAATGACCAAAATGAACAAAAGGACAAAAATTATTAAAAAAAATGGCAAAAATCATAAAAATTTAAAAAAAAATTATAAAAATCAATGAAATGGCATTACTAAAAAAAACAGTCAAAAATATTTTTTATGAATAACAGCATACGGTTTTTATTTAATATTTTTAATATTAATTTAAAAAAAGGAAACACCCTACAACTCAAACGAACCAAAACTTTTTGGAAACAAGTTTAAACGTTATTTTTTCCCGGCAGAATCCAAATCAGCTGTATCGATTGCTCTCGCCCAATTCGATAACCGCAATCCCGCAACCACAGTTCAATCGGACGAAAACTTGCCGGAAGCCAGTTAGAGTTTTCTCCACTCACTAGCCAAAGCAACTGCTCCCATAAAACGCCCTTTTCCTTAGATTTTCCACCCTGCCCATTTCCGGTCGTTAAAGTGTGTGTGTTTTTCAGATTGAAACTCAAACCGAAAACCCCAAAAGAGAGAACCTTCGTCGACGAAAAAAGCCGGAGCTTTCAATCCCAAAATGCAGCCCATAAAATCGTTTTACTATTTTGCGAAACTGTTCGGCCTTTGTCCGTACCCTCTGGATGGGACAATTCCGGTAGGGTCTCGGTTCCACTACATCCGGTATCTGCTGCCGACCTATGTGGCCATGCTGTTCTACACCTTCTGTCTGGTGAGCATCTTCTGGCAGAGTGGCAACACCTCGGACATTTCGAATGCCGCCAATTGGATTCAGGTAAGCTGGCGACCGACGATTGGGAGATTTTTCGGAATGACTACTCAGACTCTGAACTGTTGGTAATTTTTTGGAATGCTTTGAACTGCACCTGTGAATGGTTGAACTCATGGGTCCGACGTTACAAAGGAAATTTTTGTTTACTCCATAGAAGTATATTTCCCCTGAATTTTTTGAGAATAAAACGATCCATTAGTGGCTTCAGCATTAAAACTAGAAACAAGAAGGTCAATAAATCCTAAACGATTTTGACAATTTCATTTAACTTGATCAATTTAAAACAAATCCTAAAAAATTTAATTATTTTGATCATTTAACAATGCTTTAACGAAGAACGATAAAAAGTAATCAAAATGAGCACTTTTCAAGGGAAACATTTTCAAACTATAGAATATGCATAACACAACAACACAATTTACATTTTTCTGAGATACAAAGAATTTAAGAACTGATCTTGAATCATCTGGGGGTGCTGATTCCAAATATGCAATAAGTTTTTTTTCCAACAGCTTTTGTTTCCTTATTGTTTACTTTTTCAATTTTGCAAAATACAGCAATTTTGATAACAAACTTTAACAAACTTGAATTGAACCCGAATTTATTCTGAGATATTTCTTAAACCGTAAGTTTATTCGTTATGCAGCCTTGGACAATGTTCTTCGATGAATTTAATTATTGAATATCAATTACTCGAAGACTTTCTTCAGCGGAATCAGAAATCGGTATAATTTCGTCTATTTGAATTTCTTGAATTTATAGAACCTTATTTTTTATTTAAGCTATATATCTTTGAAACTTTAATATCTTGGCATAATCTGAATCCTTGATTGAATGGAAGATTAAAAAGGTTTTTAATCAGTTTTTGATTTTCATGTAGGTTGGCTACCAGTTATTAAAAATATTTGTTTTGTAATGTCTTTATTATAGAGATTTTCAGCTTTCGGCTGGTTCATCTCTTTAAATATTAAAAATCTATTTTACTCAAAATCGATCAAATTCGAAATTTGCACACACCGTATCACAAACACAAGAGTTAAAAGACAAAACTTGCAAATGATTTGAATTCTGGACGCCAAAATCTACCAAAACAGTTATTTATACATAGGCACCAATAATGCTGTTTCCTAGGGTAATTTTACTCGTAATATTATCCTCGTAGCTCAATTTCCTTAACCTTCGCCCTTTCAAGAGATGAACTTACTTTTAGTAAAAAGTCTCGATGATTAAAAAAAAACACAAAACAAACTTTCGCCCATTTTTAACAAATCTGTCCATTTGTTATTTTCAATGCTCTCATGAACCCTTTCAAATTTGGATTTTGTTAAACAACACTAATCAAAATCATATTTTCAATGACGGTGAGTGTAAATAATCAAGCAATTTATTCCATTTCTTAAGATGGGGAGAAATAGCGTTTTTTCTCTGAGAGATGAATGACTTGAAAAAGTTAAAATCCAACCAAATAAAATGAAAAAAAAAAAAGTTTTTTTCTCTAATTTGAAATTGTGATTTTTACAAAAAAAAAAATCACAATTACCAATTCGAAAAAATAAAAAACGCAATTTCTCTTCATCTTCAGCGCTGGAATAAATTGCCTAATTGTTCACACAAACCGTCACAGATTTAATTTAATTTATTTTTTTGTATTTACTTTTTGTACTTTTTTTTCTGGAGAAAATGTGCAAAACAAGGTTCAAATAAATAAATTGAATTTTTGAGATGATTTAAAACCAGTGCCAAATTTCCTTGCAGAAATTAAAAACAAAATTCTTGAATAACGTTTTAGGCAAAATACGAAAAATATCTGCTTTGTTTGATTTTTGAAGTTTCAGAAGGGGTGTTTGAGATAAAAACACTTCAATTAAGAATGTTTTGAATAGGGTTTTCATGTGCTTTTTTTTTCAAAAATGTTCCGCCGTTCTGCATTTTTGTCAAAATGTCCCGCTTTTTTACCACCAAGTTTTCAAATATATAAGTTTTTCTGGATTTGAGTCGCTTGTTACTCACAAACATAAGTTCACAAACATTTGTTCAATGGTATTCTTCAATGGAATGATACAATTAACATTCGATATCCCCATATTTATTACGATAACCCACGATATTTTATTTTGAATGGAGGATTATTTTTTCAAGAATGTGTTCATGTGTTTCATGTGTAATAATATAGTTCATTATTTTGTCAAGCTCCATTTTATTCTGACAGGTCAAATGGAGCTCAAATCTTCTGCTTTTTTCCAATTCTATTAGAATTTAGCTGATCAGTTTTCCAAAGCATTTTCTATATTTCAAATAATGTTTTTAAAATATGGCCTCAATAAAATCCTATTATTTTTTCATAACCTCGACCAAGTCTTAAAAAGAATTGTGTCTGAAAATGTGTCGAGAAGCTGTCTGAATTTACTATTTCAGCTGCTTAGCTATATTCGTAGCTTTTCAGTAAGTAAATAAAAACTAGAATAATCTGATACTGGGTTATGCTATTAGTACACTGCTAAATAATGATCCACTGACCCTAGTTTGCACAAAAATTATATATATAAAATAAATAAATAAAAACGTAAAAAACAGGAATTCTTTAAACCTTATAATTTAAGGTTATAAACGTTCAATAATTCAATTAAAAAAACACAAAATAACTACATACGTAAGAGTCAAAAAGAAACATGCTTATTTTTTGTATAACAACCAAGTATATTAATTTGTTGTGGATAAAAGCTGAATTGTTCATCCAAGCATTTGTTTTGTCTTGACATAAAACAGCAAATAAAGTAAAACAATTCAGCATTCAACATTCATTTTAATGTTTTTTGTGGGTTTCAATCAAAATTATTATAACATGTTTGTGCCATTCTCAATTCTCTTTGTTAGCGATGCAGCTAACGGAAAGTATTGAAAAGCTTAAACTTTGTTTGATGTTAACTTCTTGATTTAAAATCAGGGAAAGCAGATGTTTTACTAACTGAACTCTGTTGTCGATTTATAAAATTTTATAATCAACAGAAAACACAATTTTTTATCACGCATACAAACATTTTATTACTTTCTCTTACATATACATATGTAAGAAAAAAAAAATTTAAAATATATTTTAACATGTCTAACTTTTTTCGGGTGTATCCCACCTTTTTTCTCAAAATGTCCTGCAACCATCTGGCAAGCTTAGTATTGAACAAAATGAAAAATTTGAAACTAAAAACCGTTAATAATAACCTGACTTTTCAATCTTAAGTTCGGATTTTCTATCCTGAAAACCGATATTTTTGATAAATTAGAACAAAAATCAATGAGTTACAAGTGTGACAAAACATATATTTTTTTAAAACAAAAAAACATAGAATAAATTGGATTTAAACCTCTGATACTGTAAAAATGTTTTGTATTGTCAAAGTACTTCGATTTTTCATTCAAATATTGTCAAATTTTTTAAATTAAATTTTAAAAGAGAAATCCTTTTGATTTAACTTTAGAGTCCATCGAAGCTACAACGTAAACTTTGGTATAAGCTTCGAATACCTAGTGCTTTATCATAACTCGACTCTTACTTTGACCCTCGTTGAAAAAAAAACCATTACACCTGTATTTTTTTTTTTTGACGTAATCTTTTGAATTGGTTTTATTTACTTACATCATTAAGGGTTAAAAATGTTTTTTTTTTTTCAATCATTTGTTCCAGTTGTGTAAAAAATGTCACATTCTTTTATGATTGGTCAGTGTTTATCAAACTTTTTATCTTAAACTTTCCACAATTTTGAACTGGTTGAAATGTAGAATGAAATTTTTGACGTTCTAGTGCTGAACATTGATTAAATGTCAAACTTAAAAACCATTAAAAAAACTGAAATTCTCCAAGAATTTCTGACGTTTATTTCAAATCAATCTTTTATAAGGAAGCTATTGGATAATAATATGAAAGGTTTAATATGAAAGACATCCTGCTTAAATTTTCATTTTGACAAAATGAAACAAAACAGGATTGAAGACATTAAAAAAGTATCTCTAAAAAGCGTTTGCCTAAATGAAAACTATATACCGTTTAAGAAAGAATATCTGAGATAGAAAGGGCAAAATCCTTTCACTAAACTGTTTTTTGGTCTTTTTATTTATGATTTTTTCAATGATAATTTACTTCATTTCACACAAAACTGAAAATACCAATAATATGTCTCTGTCCATTTCCTACTTACACAGGCATATGAATTGTTGCTTCAAAATTGGTTTACCTGAAAAGAGAAAAATATTTATTAGTTAAAATCGATTCGAAAGAAAATAAATAGCAGAAAGAGTAATATGTATAAAATGAACATTTTTGTTTCCATGATCAGTACTGGCAACTGATTTTTTCTATGATATTTTGCTCATTTTATATATCTGTAGCTTAAATGAAATAAAACCTTTAAAAAACCTTATTTTTGTTGCTGGTTTTCTATTCATTTTTTAGTTCATTAACAAAAGTCCCCTTTTGAAATTAAATCGTGACATTTGGAAATTGATCCTCAAATCTTTAAAGGAAAAAAGGAAATTACTTTCATTTTGGTATTTAAAATCATTGATTTTGCACGAGAGTTTGGTTGATGTAGCTTATTCGATTAGAACATAGGATATGTTATTCAAGAAGGCATTCAGTCAAATAAACACACTTAATTCTTAAATATTTTTATTTTATATTTCTTTATAATAGAGATTTTCATCATACAGCTGGTTTATATCTATATATGCTCAAATCAAATAAGCTTTATCTAAAAATTCCTGAACAAATTCTAAGATATTTAATCAAACTTTAAAAACTTAAAGTGAGAGGTCAAAAATTTACGGATCCAATCTGATTCTTGCAAACTCGTTAAAAATTTAAGATTTAAGTTTGAAATCTGATTTTTGAAAAAAAGGTAAAATATAAATGATGTTATTGAATGCATAGAGAAAATAAGAATTTCCCTGAAGATTTTGGAGTTGCTGATTGCATGCTTTTTTATCAGTAAATATTTTTCAAAATTGATCGATTTCATGATTCAACACCTGTAGAATATTTTTTCAAATTAAAATCAGATTTTTGCTTAAAACAAAATTCCAAACGAATTTTGTGTAGTCTGTAACCTTTTGCGGTTTAAGTTCCTTATCAAAGCTTTTAGTTATTTTGATATTTTTAATTATTATTGTACAACTAATTTACGAGCTGAATCTCTGTTTGAATTTTGAATATTAATATTGAATTAAAATTTAGATTCTGCCTTCAAGATTTGATTTTTGAATCTTCTTCAAAATTTTATTTAAATTTCTGAATAACTATTACAGATCAGAAATTAAAATATGAGCTAAGATGCGAAATATGTTTAAGAGCCCCCAGTCAAGATTCTGAAATTTTTAAATGTTGAGGGTTTCAAGAAGGATTCATTATTTCAATTATCTGATTTGTCAATCTGAGTTCAAATATAAGTTTTAAATGAAAAATCTGGTTCTGAGTTTTAAACTTCAGATCACCATTTCGAAGCATTGTTATGTTTGAATTCTGCAAAAGAACTAAGTTCTAGAACTTTGAATCTGAATATAAAGAAAAACTTAGGGTGGTTTAAATTTTAATTTTGTCATGTTCGGAAAATAATTATCTTAACACATTGTGAAGCAAATATTTAAGAGGAAGGTAACTCAATTTTTTTAGTACTCGCAAGTGTGTTCTTTTTGCATTGCTCATATGTTTTAAGCTTAAGAATATAACTTTTTATTACAAAACTTTACACAATATTTATGGTAACTCAAACACACTTAATTTTAAGTATTTGGTTCACTGGTTTCTGAAATATTTGGCATCTCCCCTCTTAGATTTCTTCGCGTACCTTAATGTTTTGTTTTGATAACGCATATATGTGTGTACGAGTATATTGGATGAAAATCTGAATTTAAGCCATAATTTCAAAACATTTTTATAATCTTTTTTTCTAATCGTGACCCGATTTTAAAATTAAGTAATTCAAGTAATTGAAAGGCTTAGAGGCAACCTTCGTACAAAAAATCAATCACTGGCCTTCGGTTAACTGGAATATTTTTTTTTAAATTGAACTATGAAAGAAAACTATGGAACACTTATAAGTAAAATAAAATTTGGAATTGTCCCTAAATTTTGATTATAATATAAACACAGTGGAACACCGTATATTACTTTTGCTTAGCAATCGTAGATTAATATTTTTTAATAAATCAGAGACAGTTTATATATTTTAACTTTGTATAAAAGCAAATCTATATCAACACATTAAAAGAATCTATCTCCATATATAGTGAATCGAGAAAAACGCGTTTAAAAAAAACATCATATTTCAAATTGCTAATAAAAAATCACTTAAAATTTTAGATTTTTTTGAAGGAAAAACGATTTTTAGAAGCATACCCTATATGTTAGAATACAGGAATATCAATTCTTATAAAAAAACAACACGCTATCTTTGATAGAACCTAGCTCTTGTTATATTTTTTCTCCCTTATTTTTTCACCCTTTGCTATTTTCTCATTTCTAGCTTCAGTTTTAAGCTCGCGTTTATTTGCAACTATGTTTTTATGTTGAATAAAATGTCAAATCTTTATCAACACTTAAAAAGGATCGATTTCCATGTATGCCGATTCGAGAAAAACGCGTTTGTAAAAAATACAACCTATTTTAAATCGCTTATTAAAAATCACTTGGAAGTTTTGCTTTTTATGAAAGACAAATGATATTAAGAAGCATCCTCTATATGATAGAATACAGGAACATGAAAAAACAATGCACTATCGTAGATAGAACCACGTAATATTTTGTCTAACCTGTTTATATACCCTCTCATTATTTTCTAATTTTTAGCTTTAGTAATAAGCTTGCGTTCATTTGCAACTATGTTTTTATGTTGAAAAATTTATTTATTTAAAAAAGAGTCAAATTGATTATTTTGAGTTTGTTTGCAGAGTAGTAGCGAAAAATTGTTCCGGAGTAAAGGGCGTAAATCAATATGATGGCAATTCTGGTTAAAGAATGTTTTAAGATTCTTTACTCAAATTGAGTTTTCAATGTAACGGAATATTATTTTTTCAAAAGGGGTTTACCGTTAAGTAGTGCAAATGTTGGCCTTTCATGAGGTACAGAAAATAGTTTTTGTTAACTTTTGAAGATAGATCCTTTTCACGTGTTGGTACAGATATGAAAAAAATAACTGCACTTTGATTTGTGTACCAAAAACAAAATTCGCAAAAAATTAGCCGAATCTGCTCGATGAGAAAAATAGTGATTGAAATTGGTAGTGAAATCACAATTAGATTTACGTCATCTCGAATTAGAAGAATTGGAATAAAGATATGAATCCTTTTATCGAACTATTTAACAAATTAAATACATCAATTTACATTTTATTTCCATTTCAGTTTGTACCGAACTCGTTTGCCTATCTGTTTGCCCTGGTATTCGCCATTCGGAACCGTACAACCTCCAGCGAAATACTGGCAACACTGACAATGTGCGACGAAAAACTACGTACTCTATTCGGGATATCCTACACGATGCCAAACATCAAAATGAAACGTGTCTCCATATTGGTTTGCATTGGTAAGATGTTATCCATACGGTAAGATGTTTGGTGATGAAATTTTCTAATCATTCGAGCTAAAAGAAACTTGATGACACGTGCAGAACTAGCCAATTGAAGTCAATTTGTGATAATTTTCTGCTGTTATCTGCTTCCGAAGAAATCCTGAAAGGCAAACCGGTTTCATCTCTATCGATGTATAAAATAATACAATCCACCATACCATTTTGTCCAAGCGATCAATTTTAATATTCAGTAAGACCAATAGAGAGCAGAAGAGGAAAAAAAGTGAATCGAAATCCCCATTCCAAACCATTTGACAGAGTGATTTATGATAGTGTTTTTCCGGTCGGTTTCGGAGCAGCCACAGTACACGGGTATCATTTTCTCGATTGGGAATTTCAATTTGCTGCTCTCTCTCGAAACGAGATACCGGATAAACGGTGTGCTGCAAATTGAAATGCTTTTTAACCACTAACAAACCACCATAATAATAGGAGCACATCGATTGCAACATCGTCACTCAATAATTTTCTTCACAATTTTCCATTTTCCTATTTTGGCTCTCCGGACCTCTCCTCTTCTTCTTCATTGGCGTCGACTGAACAATGGTTGCTTTCGATTTGAATTTGGAATTTTCACCATCATCAACATCGGCACCACCGCGATTGGCAACCAAAAACAACAAAAAAAAAATACCATCGTCAATAGTCACCATCACCTGTGGAGGAGCAATGAGTGGCTTGAATTATATGATTGGCGTTAATTTGAGTCGCATTTGGACGCTCTTTTATTGGCTGTCGTTCTGCATGCCCAAGGTAGGTGGGAATTTTTCAGTGCTTTTGATTGAACACTTGGGAACCCTTGAATAGGTTTTGCTTTGCTTTGAGTTTTGTAAAACATTAAACAATGAGGAAAAGTGTATAAATCACGAAGAAATTCAATATTTTTCCTCCTACATGAAACAAATCTATGAAAATATACTTTCCTTTAGTGAAAATATCGGGAAACGAACGAAGATACAGTGCCTTCTTAACCCCTAATTTTCCTATGTTTTGTAAAATATCCAGAAAAACACTGATTTGGACTGGAAAATGAACAAAAACAAACCTATCTAGTGTGTTTTTTTTTTCGGGAGAAAAAAACAAAGGCTCTTCAAGATAACGCACGCATCGTAAAATGGAGCTATGGCTGGTTTTATCCTAGATTCCCCTACATTTTTTAATTAATTATGAAAAAAGTAAGTTTGGTCTCGGAAATTATAAGCCACCGCACACATCGGAAAATGGAGTTAGGCTGTTTTACCTTCAATTCCCCTAAATTATTCGTTTAATTTATAAAAAATCATGAAAATTTTTGAACCAAATAATACTTATCTTGTGTGGTTTTTTGCGAGGGGTTTAAGGCTATTTAAGCCACCACATGCTTCGAAAAATGAAGCTATGATCTAACTGTCTCAAAAATGTATGAGGAAATGAAGGTAAAATTGCCAACACTGCATTTCACTAAGCGTGCAGTGCAGCAGTGGCTCAAAAAGCATTTAATCAATTTCTCGAATAAAAATCACTCAATATAGGTCTCATTTACTCAAAAATCTTCCAGTCCAAACAAGTTTTTTTTTTAACTACACTGCCGGCCAGAAGTTTAAAATCACAGATTGACACATTGAAATTCCTTTGATCTTATTCAAAAGATCGTTAGCAAAACCTTTTTTGTGTGTTTTTAGCAAAATATTTAGGATGAGTTTATATTACCTATACTAAGCTTAAGGTTGGGACATTTTCAAAAAATCTGCACTTTAAATTCAAACCAGACCATATTAGGGTGAGGTTTACAAAATTTAAATATTTGAATTGTATTCAAATCCTTTTTTCATTCTTTTAAAACACATTTGTTTAATTTTGCGAAAAAAAAATTGCAATGTACTTAAAATAAAAAAAATAGTTACTTACGTTATCGTCCTTAAGTTTGGGATCACTTCGCAGGGTGATGAAGCAACCGAAAGTTTGGGATCAGTATTCTAAAAATGACATGTTTATCTCACGCGTATCTCTGTTATTAAACAACGTATCATCTATCTGGTGAGCTGGTTTGGAAACTAATGAGTTGAACTTGCTTTCTAGATATTTATTTGAAATAAGAAATGTATTCAAAAAAAAAAATGCAACACTTTATTTTGTTAATAACTCTTGAATGCATGGATGGAAATTAATGAAACTTTCAGCTTAGTAACCTTTTTATGTAATGTTTACATGTGCATATTTTGTGATAAACTGTCAAGTGGTTTTTGAGTTAGCGTCCAATGAATAAATTTTTTGACTTTATTTTTTGGGCAACGTGTTTTCCATCTATAATGCATACTTTGAACTACCTTTTTTCAAATCAAGGCTTCGGCTTGGGCTTCGGCGCAAAAACAACTAATTTCACTTTTAATTACTCAACCACCGTTTTTTTCGAATTGTCACAATTCCAGATTCAACTTAAACAGGCAGTCTTATTTGAATTTTTAGCCATTCATCGTGTCAATCTTTATAAAACACTGAGTGATTTGCAGTTTCCATAGATCGATAGCCTTCTCAAGTACTGGGCATTAAATTTTTCAATTGTTTATCCTTGTTTATCTTCGGAAAATACTTTTCGAAGAAAATTTTCTGGCTGGAAACCTGCCAGGTGACCGCTAAAGAGCTCATTTTGCTGTCCATTATGAAATTTTTCAAAATAACTACCCACAATCAGTCCAAATATTTTGCGCACGATTTGTCCACCTTATTTTGATTATTTCGACGGTTGGCAGTTTTTCTAACTTGTAGAAATGAAGTCAGACCTATTCATAAGCCAGCTAGATGAACCAGTCAGAAAAAGTTAACTTTCTATCACTTATTGTATTCATATTTTTGGATTGAGCTTGCAAAAACCTCTAACATTTTTCTCACTTCATGTAATTAATAATCTTAATTTTTATTAAAAATTAAGCTCATTTTTGAGTCCGCTTAGACTTCTTAAACGATTTACCATGTGATATTTGGTCAAATAGATGATTTCCAGCTTATTTTGGGTCTCCCCCTAGGACTTTTTTCGAATTTTCACGATCTTCATGATCTTGATCAATAAACCTTTAGCTAAAGTTTGATCCTTTTCTGATTATTTTCCCCATATAACCCGACCATTAAAAACATGCAAATTGACTATAGCTTTATTGTCTTATAAGTTAAGGCAGATCAGATTGGCTTACTTGCAAGCTTATAAATTGCACTTAACACGTTTGTCGCCATGGGACCCATATTCGGGTGACGGGTGTATTTCCTGGGAGGCCCCGTCGCATAAAAAACGTGTGACGCTCTCTTACGCAAGTTAGCATCTCCGTTTAGCCACACGTTGCAAATCTTGGAGTTCTCCCTATTTGTTTTTTCGCTCCTAGAATTTTTTGAGCCTGGCAAGTAAAACGGTTGTACTCCGTTTACCCGAAAACCATTGCCCAGAATGAAAAATCCCCAGAATTCCAATCGCCAGAAAGAACCATTCCCCAGAATTTTTTCCCCAGACGAACCATTCCCCAGAAAATTTTTCGCCAGAATGTACCATTTCCCAGAAATTTTTTCACCAGAATGAACCATGTACCAGAAATTTTTTCGCCAGAAGGACCATTTCCCAGAAAATTGAAAACATTTATCCTTACTAGAAATATTAAAAAAAAAGGAATTGCTACAAAAAAAATGGGGTTTCATAACTTTATTCTTTTGCGGCAAGGCCGCAACCAACGAGGATGAAGGTCCAAATCCGAGGAGGCCGCCGACCCGCCGTCGGAAGCGGCGGCCCTAAGACATTGGTCTAGGTCTGCCGGGGCTTCCTAGGTCTGCGTGAAAGCTAGGGGTGGGACAAAACGTCTTTCAAGTTCGAACGCGCAGCGTGAGGAGTCGGATACCAAAACGGTTTTTTAAAGGACCATGGTAAGCATTGAATCAATTAAAGTACCCAAACCATAAACAAAGCACAATATTGGTTCTAAAATAAATTTAGTTGGAAAATTTCAAAGTCGTAGTTTCATTTAAAAAATCATTTTGAAAAAATTAATTTCGAATCATATGAAATATTCAAGAATTCATAAGAAAAAAAAACAAATAAAAATACTAGGGGAAAAAATCTGGGATTTGTGCCATTCTGGTAAATGTTCCATTCTGGGGAAAAAAATTCTGGGAAATGGTCCATTCTGGGAAAAAAAAATTCTGGTAAATAGTGCATTCTGGGGAATTTTTTTCTGGGAAATGGTTCATTCTTTTTTTTTTATTCTGGGGTTTGATTTCGGGTATTTGTCATTCTGGGAAAAATTCATTCTGGGCAATGGTTTTCGGGTAAATGGAATACAATCAAGTAAAACAACCAGAATAAGCGTGGCGACAAGTTTTGAAAAAAAAAATATTCAAAAGATGCAGCGCTTATGTAATTACACGGTTAGAATCAATATGAAATTTCGTTTCTGATAAATATAAATTTATAGCGAAAATCTTTCGTGAACAAACTTAAATTCTAGCGCTTAGTTGAATTTAAGTGCAAGAAAATCTAAGGACTTGTAAGTTGACAAAAAGTTCGTAAAACAACTACCTTTGAAAATTCGTTGAAAGTTCTGTGTTTCTGTGAAAATCTAAAGATGCATAAATGTTTCAAATTACGTCATTTTTCCAATCCTCTCTTCAAAATTTATCTGGTGTAACTTGAGCAATTTTTTGACTTGAGTTTTTTCAGATTTTTTTACTTCGACTTTGAATAAGGAAAAACTGAAGTTTTGTAGGTGAATGATGTCTTAAAACATATTTGAGATACATCACAAGATGTTCAAAACTATAAAATATGTGTAAATCGGCTACGAAACAACAGAGATATATTGGTTTTAGTCAGGAGTGTCAAATTGACACTCCAGGGATTGTAACGGGTAAAAATTCCAGGGAAGGATATGAGTTTAATACCTACCATAACAAAATCTATAACAATAAAAATTCCATGTATTAAAGCTGCGAAAACGGCTATAATTAAAACAAAAAATGTATTTCCAAATATTTTGTGTATTCCAATGATTTACTAATACGAGATGGTCCTTCCCACGAATACCTCGGATAAGCGGCGTTCTACTGGATTTATGATCGCAATCAATCAAGGATTTAGATCTAGACTGGATCTTAATTAAGAAATACAACGCTTTAGAAAAAATTAAATTATAAAACTTTCAAAATTTGAATAGATAACCTCATAACTATCTATGGCATCATTCATAAAACAATTTTTTTAAGTATTTGATATTGAATATTTTAACTCAATAACTTATACTTTTTTCTCAGGATTCAAAATTAAAGTTGATAATTGGATAAGAATCTTTATTTTCAAAATCTATGAAATGTTCTATAATTTTGACAAAAAAAAATTCATTTATTGAACTTTTACTTGTTTTCAGACGTCGTTTCGAAAACTAGAGCTGACAGAAAAAATAACTTATATACACCTATGTATATTTTCAATCTTCACCCCCAATTTATTCAAATTATGCTTTAAAATTTTTTGTTCCTCGGAAAAATGTGAATTTGGCTGCCTTGTGTTAACAAGAAAATATATCAAACACTCTAACATTAGAAAAAAATATGCTTTCCTAAACCCTGCCAAAACTTGCACTTGTAATTAATTTGGTGATGCAAGACATCTGTAGACAAAAATGCATGAAATTTTATTAGGTATCTACAATAGAATTTTGAATAACACAATAGTTTTGCATAAAAACGCACAGTATAAAATTAAAAAAACTAATTTATTTCTCGATTTTTATCTCAAATGTTATTTGATAGAATTCATGAAAGAAGTTTTTATTTATAAAAATAACTATTTTCATTAAAAAAAATTCCTTTGACTTTAATCTAGGATACAAAAAAATTACTCTTAAAGTTTAAGTTAAAGCAAAAGCAAACAATTAAGCAATAAATTTTAATTCAATGGGGTAGTGGTTAGAGTTCAAGTCATCAACGCCAAGATTCAAGAGAGCGAATCCTCATCATGGCATACAAAGTACACATTTGTAGTCTGGTGGTGTAAGCATGCTAGCCATCATCACTTCGAAAGATATACAGTGGATATACAATTAAAGGTAAGGAAGCATGATCTTTTTAAAGGAACATGAAATTTCACTAAGATCCTATGTTTGTGAGTGTGTTTTTTTAAACCTTTCATGCAACAAAATTGCATACAAACATTGAGAATAATCTGAAAATTGAGTAATGTCATATCAAACATAAAGAAAATTATAAAAACATAATCAATGAGATTTGAAAAAATCACAAACGTATGAATGTCCGCACTTTAACGGTATAATTTTTGTGCACGTATTTGAATATTCTATTACCTTACCAAAATGTTCATGGAATGCTTTAAACTTTGTTTTTTTCCACTCTGGGTTTTCGGAAATGTTGAAGGGATGAGTGGCGAAGGAAGATTTTTTTTATTGGATCATGACTCAAGTTTTTGAGTATTCTATGTCAAAGGTTTTAACTCATTTAGTAAAAAACATTTTTGAAAACTTTTAAATTATTTGATTCAGATTCAACTTGGTTTAAAATTCCAATTTATCGACTGAATTGAAATTGATAGTTTCGGCCTTATTATACACTTTAAAAACAATTGCAACCATTACATAAGGCAACAAAATTCACATTTTCCCGAGGTACAAAAAAACTATTAGCTTATCTTAACAAATTTGGGGCGCTTAATCCAAATAAAATATGTAATTAGTTTTTTCTATAAACTCTTGTTTTCGAGAAAACTTTCTCAAATATGGAAAATCGGATTCTGAAACTTTGTACATTTTTTTTTTGTAAATTTGTACAACACTTCATAGATTTTGAATACAAAGATTTGTTTTAAAGGAGCTTTCTTCCCAAAGACCGCTAAAATCTATGGATTTTGAGAAACAGAAAAAGGGTTTTTAAAAAATATTTTTCCAATACTATAAATCCAGATGTTTTAACGAAAATTGAAGGAAGTTTAAAACCAAATTTTATCCAAATCTAATTATCCTGCATTATTTAACAAAGTATTTCATTAAATGAAATAAAGGCTCTGACATCAAATTCATTTTTGGAAACAATCGATTTTTTCAACATTCTATTTTGGCAACATCCGGTTGTTTCACATGTGCCATAATCGAACGGTTAGACGGTATAGGTTAGACGAACACCAATAAAACGATTTCTTGTTCTCAAATGTTCATCACCATACAACGGTAAAATCAAAATTTGAAAAGTACCAAAAAAACAAAATATGAAAATTTCATCAAGTTAAAAAACCAATGCATACAAAAGACTAAAATTGACAAAAAATAAATAAAAATTATGTTGAATGACAATAATAGTAAATATGACTTTTAAAAACAACATAATTAACAAATTAAGAAATGTGCAAAATGGATCAAAAACATAATCAAAAAAATACTTAAAATGGTCAAAATCTTACTGAAAGTTATGAGAATTTAATATGTTTTTTTTTTGTAGGAATGATTGAAAGTAAAGTTTAACGATTGGGTATGTTGCCAAAATCTAACGGGTCCGTACTCAAAAACTTCTTATTGAGATGACAAAAATGGTTTCAATGTTTATTCAAATAAGTGAGAACTGTAGAACTTAAATATGTTTTTGGATTACTTATTCATTTCAGCTATTTTCTTTCACGAACGTCTGTTGCAGTTTCAGTTATCAAAAACCATCCCGAAGCCGAATTATAGTTCATAACCAACAGGCTCAAGTACTCTTAACAATAAACATTTCACATTTAAAATTAAACATTGAAAATTGATTTTGATTTAAATTTTTTTTCAAAATCATTAATAATTTGGACCGACATTTGCTGCCTTCAAATTATATTCATACTTTTTCGACAATTTCGAAACTTTGAAAAAATCAACTGAACAAGATAAAAACAAATAAATGGCTCCCAATTAACAATAGAATAACATGATTCAACCTTAATTACCGTTTTTATGTTTGAACTTTTTATGATATAATGTCGAATAGAGTTGTTTACCATAATTAACTGGTTACTGCAAGTAAGCTGTGCAGAATAATGCTGTAAGCTTTGTACGAAAATTTGAAACTTATACATTTTTACACCTCACAAATATTTTTTTTTTTAAATTTTTTTTTATTGCCATAAAAGCAATCTTAGGCTATGATCATTTAATATCCGGGCAGTTACAAACGATTGTATTTTAAAAACTATTCAATTGATCGAAAAACTTTCTATGGAGGAAATGAAGGTGTTACTATGAAATTTAATATAAAAATATAAAAAAAAATATTTATCAAGGATTTCAAGAAATAATCTTACTTTTTCATAAAACCCCTTTATTATCTTTGCACACTTGTGTCAGTCATGTATTGATCTATTATTTTTACCACAGAAGTAAAACCTTTGCAAAATCATGCTATTTTACACAAACTCATCTGAAAAAAGCAATTGGAATCTGGTTGGAACCTTTTCATGAGTAGGCATCTCGAAAAATTTGATCTCTTAAATCCGGTTTTAGCGTAAATTTCTTCGTCCATCAGGACTCATCTGTCACATTGCGTAAAAATCGGTTGCACATATTGAAATCTCAGGAACTGTTCACTATTAGTTATTTACTTTTTGTCTAGTCAGATAACACTTTTTGACTGACGGAAATGGATTAATTGCATTATTTAAGGGGTCTGCATTCAGTTATCCCCAATAACCGTAGACTTTTTACAATATTTAGGATCAAGGGTTCCATGCCGATGCTTGATTTTAACTTCGTGTGGATTCTAGAGTGGCTCCTTATACTTCTTAAACATTCGGTCCAAAAAAGAATCAGAAAAAAATCAACAGTTTATGAGTTTTCAAGCCGACAATGAAGAATTTTCAAGGCGCAAAATGCGCAAAAGGCGCACATTTGTGCAAAATTATTTTTACCGTGTCTTTTTGCATCGTAAATATCTTAAACACACATTAACTTAAAAATCTGGCAAAAATAGGCAAGATAGTCTTTTTCATAACCAACACATCGCTGCTAAAGTTTTGTATATCCGAGCTCTAATAACGTAGCTGAAATAATGGGCCCGGATACTAAATGATCATAGCCTTAGTTTTTGGAAGCGATTGATTCAGTCCTAATCAATGAAAATGTAAATTTGTAAAATTGTATAAAATAACAAAATTTTTCATTCAAAAATCGTCAGAGATGTACTGAGAGTCCAAAAACATTTATCTTTGGTTGAAAAATATTTCTAGATTCACAGTACATTTCATGTAAACAAACCTTAATCCTAACTTTCACCCTAGAAAAGCTATTCGATGTTATGCAAAAAAAAAGGTTTTTCAAATATTTAATTTTAATATTTTTGAGTGCTCATTTTAAAGCTGATTAACCGAAGGATGAAAATAAAAAAATTCCAAAAAACTTTTTTGCATTACCAATAAATTTTTTGATTTATTCGATCTTGACCAAAACATAAGTTGAAATTTATAAATTTATGAAAGCTCTAGCCAACAAAACCTGCAATTTTAAATTTTTTTCTATTGAATTCAGATTTTTAATGTTGAAATGGTTATAGTTTTTCATGAAAGACTTGGCTTTTTCTCATGTTACCAAAAAATGAAGCTTAAGAATAAGCATTGGTTTTGAAAGACAAACTTCATTTAAAGCTTATTTGAATTTTCTGGGTGATTGAATAAGCAAAAATTTCTTCCTTCATACAAATTTCCATACAAAATTGAACGCATTGCGCTAGTTCAGGAATCATCCAAATCATCTCAAATTTCACACTGATGCTTGGTGACCCAAAAATCATTTTTTGCAACAGTCTATTGTGGAGCTAATGATTGAAATTGTGGTAAGTTGTGTCTAGTTGTGCGAGAAAATCAGTTAAATTAAATAAAAAATTGAGCAATAGAAATTGTTGCAAATTGTGCAGTAATTATGTAATTTTGATCATTAACATTCCAAATACTAAGAATTCTCTCTGTATTCCTACCCCCCGGTTGAATCATCACGAGAGTGGCTGAGAGTTAATTTTAAATTTATCAAAATTTTTCACAATTCTGACAAATTGGACAAACCTTGTATGCAAAAAACTTGCATACAACTACTTTGTATAAGACCGAAAAATCCAGTAATTTCAGATCAAAGTTTGGAAAAAAAAATCTCGAATACAAAAGGTGAAACCATACCCAAATTCTACAGTTTGACTTTCGTTCGTCTAACTGTTCGAATTTTAAAAAAATCCAATTTTTCATTAACTTACTTTATTTATTTCCCCCTTCCGGATTTCTGAAAAATAGAAGGGAGAGTGACAAAGGATGTGTTTGTGATTATCTCCTCCGGACGTTTAAAAATCAAAGGAAGGTAGCACAAGAAGAATTTTATATTTGTTCCGGCCTAATAAATAACTATTTATAAAATTCTAAAGTAATTCAAATGTTCACAATTTCATCGTTTTTCTTCGCATGAGGCATTAGTTGAAGATTTTTTTTTAAATGTCGCTAAAGGTTACGAACGATTTTATTTTTTTTTTTTCAATTCAATTTGAAACGCTTTTGGGTCCAAAACCCAACGATTTACAACCACTCTTATAAGCCGGCAGGACACGGTTGGTTAAACATTCCTGAAATCTTGTAATTCAAAAATTTCACCAAAACTCAAGTCACGATTCGGAGGGAGGTGGGAGGACACTCAGCCGTCTGGCTCCTCCCAGGATATCCTACAGGATTTTTCTCGTTATCCCAGTCAATGTTTTCGTATTTGGCGCTCGGTTTTTCCACATGACTTCACCAGTTGCGTTCGTTCATTCTCAAGCTCAACCCGTATACCAATAGCCAAGCCAGGAAGTTGGTTGAAACAAACGAATCTTTTTGGTTGGTTGGCTGGTGGAAAGGAAAGAATAAAGGCATACCGGCGAGGGCGAGGGCGGGTGGTTTAATTTCTTCCAATGACTCTGTTTATTTTTGGTGGTTGTTTGCGCTTTCGCTCGCTCATATATTTGTTTTTCTTTCCGATTTTCCTCGCCCGAACAGTTTGGTTTGCTGCTGTTGAATTTCCAGTTCGCTGGCTGCATAATGTTCCTGTCCGATCGATCGGTGTTGCTACTCAAGGGGATGAAGTAAATTGATGTTGTGCTTGTTTCGCTTTTGTGTTTGTGTTTGCTGGTGAGCTCGTTCCGTTTTTTTTTTTTTTTTTGAGTGGAAGCCAGACTCTTGAAAGCGTAGAAAAAATCCCTTCATTTTGCTGTAATTTGAAATTATATTTTCCCGGTATTGATTTAATTTATTCGTGTATGAATTTTGTTTTAATTGAAAAATCTGAACAACCAATTTACCGGTTCTATTTGTTTTTCGAATCAGCAACTTTCCACTGGGATCGGAACAGAAGCAGTTTAAATCGATGAATCTAACGAGGATGGACACCCAGAGTAATTTGCACGATAATAAGTTGAATCGAGTGACAACGCTGGCCAATATTAAAATACGACCAATTAGCCCGATCGAGTCCATTCATAACGTTCGAGAGGTGGTTGAGCTGTTGCAGGACCTAGCAACAAAGATCAATGATTGTTATGGCAAACAGGCCATCTTCTCGCTGCTTTCGGGCTTCATCTGCGTAACCGTACAACTGTACTATATCCTAAACCACATCAAGAATGGATTCAGTCAACCGAGAGCCGAAATCTACGCCTTGGCAGCTTGCAGTGTGCTCTTCTTGCATGGAGTCGAGTTTTGGTCCCTTTTTACCAGCGGAGAGAATGTCCAACTCAAATGGAAACGAGTCATCAACTATCTGTACTTTATGAAATCGAAATCCAGCGATGACGAGTATCGAGCTAAGGTGAGTTGAAGAATTAGACACATGTAGGTAATTTAGTGGGTTTTTTTAATAAATGTCTTTTAGATCGATTTCAAGGGTGAAATATTTTATAATCATGTTGATGCTGGGTAGGTTTTAATGCTCCTCATTCGGAGTAAAGTGAATATTTGACACTTTTGGAAGTAAGATGGCAAGAAAACTCTGCATGAGCTCCCAAGAAAAGTTTTGCTTTTCGGGAACTCCTACAGATTTTAGTCTTTCAATTGACGTATCCTTCGTTTTATGAAAGCATTTTTTTTTATTTCTTACACAAATAGCTACAGCCCAGCTATGAGCTTTCGAGAAAGAAAAACGTTTTATGCATCTTGAAGTTGAGTCTAGGAAATATAAATAAATCCTAGACTAAAGCCAGCGAGCATTTTGAACAGCCAAAATTGTTTTATTAGTATCAAAGTTTGAAAGAGTCCTTTTTTATATTAAAAATCCATATTCATAAATTTATTAATACATATAACAAAAATGAGTTTCAAGAGCATAAATTTATTCCAATCCGACCCAATTTTTTTTTGACACGTTAGAGTTCTTGGAGTGCCTATTTGACATTCCTGTCTAAGGAGTGTATTCGAAAAAAATGCAACACTTTACTTTGTAAATATCTTTTGAATGCATGAATGTTAATTGATGGATTTTCAGCGAAGTTACCTGGTAATGTAATGTTGGCATGTGCAATTTTCTTCGATTTCCTGGCAAGTGGTTATCGAGATAGCGTCCAATGAAGAGATTTTTCAACTTTAAGTTTTGGGCAACACGTGCGCCATCTATAATGCATACAATGAACCACCTTTTTTTCAAATCAAGGCTTTTTTTTATTACGTTTTTAACTTCCTAAAGCTTGACCTTCGAAATAACTAAAAATTTTCAATCGAAGTTATAACAAATTTATCCGATTGTCCTCCTTCTCAACAAAAACAACATATTTGACTTTTTATCATTCCACCACCGTTTTTGCATAATGGCACGATTACAGATCCAACTTAACAGATTTAAAGCTTTTAGGGCCAATTGAAGTCCTTTTCAGATAAAACGGTCGTATTTGGAGGCAGTCTTCTTTGTATTTTTAGCCATTCATCCTGTCAATCGTTATGAAAGGATGAGTAATTTGGAATTTACACAGATCGTTAGCCTTCTCAAGAACAAAACTTTGAATATTTTATTTTTTCCTTATTTTTTCCGGGAAATACAGGCAAGACTTATCAACGAATAGGTTCTAGTTGGAAACATGCCAAGTGTTCGCTAAGGAGTTCGTTCTGCTGTCCATTATGAAAGTCCAAATATTTTGCGCACGATTTGACCACCGTATTTTGTATATTTTACCAGGGGGCAGCTTTTCTCCTTTGTACGAATAAAATCATACTTATTATAAATTCAGATAGACAAACTAGTCAATAAAATTTGACTTTTCTATCACTTTCTCTATTCATATTTTCGGATAAAGCTTGAAAAAACCTTCACATTCCTTACACTCCATGGAACCAATCATTTTCACTTTTACTCAAATTTAAGCTCACTGTTGGGTCTTTAGGACTTCTTAAATGATTTATTATGAGAATTTTGGTCGAATAGTTGATTTCCAGCTGTTTTTGAGTCTCCCACTGAGATTTTTCTGGATTTTTCTCTATCTTGCCCAAAAAAATTATAAATCAACATCAGTACTGGTCGCTATCTCACAAATCACTTGTCAGATAGTCACCAAATTTTGTAAACGTGATAACAGATTGTTACTAGATAGCTTCACTGAAAATTTCATTAATTTACATCCATGCATGCAAAAGTTTTTCACAAAACAAAATGTTGCATTTCTTTCGAATACACTCCTCCTTATCGCTATTTCTCACTAAATTGATGTAACTTAAATATTTTTTCAGCCATATAATATAAAACCAAAACTATTCATTTTTCGTTTTTTATAGTCTTAGAAAAATAAATCGAAAAAATGCTGCGGAAAAATCTATAAATCAATTACAAAATGCTCATAAAATCACTAAGTTCCTCTATAGAAGAAACTGAGGTTTGATGCAACAGATTTTAAAGATCATGGCCACAAAAAGTGTAAACAAGTGGTGTAAAACTGTACTTTTCAATTAATGAATCATCGAAATTGTTTCAGCCATAGTAGGAAAAAAATTGAAAAATGAATAAGAAAGTTTACGTAATTTGGCAAATTTTGGTGTTCTCAAAGTGCGAAACATAAAATTTTCGAAGTTTTTTCAGAGGTAGCTCTTTTTCGAACTTTATGCAAATTTACAGTTTCTCAGATTTTCTTACACCTTAATTTAGGTTCGCAGTTTATTTTACTGGAAATGTTTATTCAATAGTTCATATTCATATTTTTCGAAATACCTTCAATGTTTGCGAGTTTGTGCCGAAGATTGAATAAAAATAAGTCTCACTAAAATATGATTCACTTAAGATTACATTTGACAGATTTTAAGCACTCCAAAGCTTGTTGATGTACAACTTTATGTTTTGTTGGCAGATGAAAATCAATTATTTTTCTATGTAAAATTTTAAGAAAAAATTACCAAGTTGACAATTTTTTTTTCTTCTGTGGCTGAGACAACTTTGCCAAATTTTATTTTTATACGAGTGATCTCAATTTAAAAAAACCCGATTAAATACACCTAACAGTGGATTGGGGCCTTTTTTACAGAGAGTAATTTATCTTTGGATACATATGACACAATGATGGATTCTGTATTTTGTGGTCATATAATTAAGATTAAAGAAAAATTCAAAATACCCAGTACGTTTTTTGGGGTGAAAGCGAACTGGTATCTAAAGAATTCATTTAAACAGTTAGATAATGTCAATGAAATACATGTTGAACTGGTGTCGTGGTAGCACTTGAAACTCTCGGTCTGCTGTCTAAGGATCGAATTTTGCATTTTTTTTAGTTTTTTTTACAACTGAATAAATTAAACCAACCACAATATTGATGGCTGGCGGTGGCGCGTAGCCTAAGATGATAGGCTACCTAAAAAATGATTCAGAATAAGAGGGTAGCGAAATGATTAGATACTCATTAGTTTGATTCTGAATCTGATTTCAATCAAATTTTAAATAAAAAATCCTAATCTAAATTTTGAAAATAAGTTGTATACCTAATTTTATTATGAATCTGTCTTCTTAATTTGAAGCTGAATCAGGATCCGGATTGCGTTTAAGAGGATAAATCTGACTTCTCAAGCTTCTCTAATTCTGAATCTAAATTCATAATTTTGTTCTTAACATGACTTCTCAATTAGAACTTTAAAACTGGATCTGGTTTCTGAATGTTTTATAATTTCGGGATTCTAATCTGTATTCCGAACAGAAATTCAAAATCAAGATTAAGAGTCAAGCTAAACTGAACCTGAATTTCACATTTAATCTGAATTCTGAATCTATATTCTAATTTGAACTCTGAAGGTGAATGCGGAAATTAAATGTGTATTCCGATTTCAATTCTGAATGTGAATCCAAAATCTCAATTTTAAATCATTTTTCTTTCAAAAATTCAAAAAAAAAATCAATACTACACTCAGAAATCAAAAGCTTCTATCATCTTTGTAATTTATAAAATAATTTTTTTTTAGTTTCGAGTCCTCAGTTCAATTACAAGCACAGCTGAAGAAGTCATTGAATTAAAAAATCTGTTTTCTTTATCGACGCCTAGTTTGGCTTTGCTTCCACCGTGCTTATGGCGAAGGTTGCCAGAAAATTTTCAGCACTTATCCGGGCCGGACAATCCGAGCAATTTAAAACTGGACGACCATAAATCCGAGCAATATTCAGGCAAATTTTTTCAAATCCCTGAAATTATTCAACAAAAATCAAGAAAAACAATTGAGAAAAAAATATTTTTATCAAAACTGATAAACAGATTTTAAACCGTTCTTAAGCTTTTTGTTCTGAACTCTCTTGAACCCATTTTATCGGAATATTTCACAGAAGTCGCTGGGGAAAAATGTTGAAATTTTTATCTAAAAGTAACATATCCAAAGGGGCTGAAGAACTCATTTTTCAGTACTTTTTCGGCTGCATCGATTCTGAATTTGATGAATTTCATGACAGTTTCTAAAATTGAAGTCTCATTACTGAAATCAGAATCTTAATCCTAAATCTGAGTTTATTTCATGAATACAAACAACTTTTGTTCTATGAAAAACTTTATAACTAGGGATTTTTTTTATATAAATTATTCAAAAGAGACTGAAAAAATTAATTTTTAGTTTTTCTTTTCGATTGTTCTATTGAAATTCTTAAACCATAATATATATTTTAATTATTGTTTTTCTATAATTTTATAACATATTAATACTGCCTCAATGCTTTATTTTTTATACATTTTTTTTTATAAAATTGTTAAATGAATAACTGCCCAAGCTACCAATAGTCCCAAAAAAACAGATACAAGAAATCGTATATGCTCAGCTCCATCATTGATATGAAGTACGTTCTATGCAGATCAAAATTTAAGTGCTTATTGATACATTCAAGATCAAAAACAAGTCTTAATGATCTTCAATTCAGCTTCCAAAAAATCGTAAAATGAGCAAAAAAAAACTTTCTCTATCCCAACTACACACTTGGCATCGTTTCATATCACCTTCAGTTCATAGTGCCGCCATGATGCCAAGAGCCGGATTCCAAACTCGACAATATCGCATCAGAATCACTCAAGTACAAAATTACTTATTAAAAGAAAACTTTCCCGGTTTGCGGATCGAACCACGACCTTGGTGGTGAAAATCGAACACGCTACCACAAGACCACGTCTAGATGTTGCTCTAACTGAAACTAAAACGAAAAGTGGTGATGTGATTTTCAAAGCACCTCAATGCACTTTTTGTGACTTAGTAAATCCCGTTTTGAGCACCATTGTGCCTTTTATGTGTCTTAAATCCCTTACAACGTACATGTAAGTCACTTCTACAACTTTCAAGTTCATTAATGTATACATATAGTCCTCTCATGCGAATTGAGCAAAATAAGTCACCTATAACGTACATATTATTCACTTTTGCACCCTTCAAGCTGATTAATGAGTACATAAAGTTCAATCAAGGGAATTGGCAGTTGAATCTATTTGTCAGACAATATGTAGCTTTCAAAACCTTCATTCAAGTATATGTGTGACTTTTGGTTACTTGGGTGGATATTACAACCCATTTGAAAAGAAAACTATGTTCCATATTTCAGTTTGCTGTCATTTTCGCATCCCAATTATCATTGGTTCTAGGCCGATTTTGAGAAGAGTCAACAGGTCCGGTTGGGTTTCAAAGGCTTTCCAATCTTTCCTTTTTGTACGTTTTATTAAACGAGAATAACCAGTTGTTTTCATGGGAAGTGGTTTGTTTTTTTTTGTAAATTTCAAAAATATGAAATTTTTTTTCAATCGATTTGTAAGTTTCGAATCCTTATTCCAAATAGCAAATCAGCTGAAGAATTAGTTTCATAAAATAGATCATTGAAGAATTCTATAATTTACACA
>NC_073693.1:317036652-317109919 GCF_029784155.1 Uranotaenia lowii
TTCCGTTTAAGTTCAGTCTTTAATTTGTTTTGTGTTTTAATCCAAAAGATAACACTAAAAGACCGTTTCCAGCAAAAAAGTGTAAATGACAGTTTTGCTTGGAACGGCAATATAAATCTAGAAAAAAAAAATACTAGAAATAAGAAATTAAAACATGAAATATAACAGGTAAGGAGGCTTCGAGAAAATGTGTCGAAAAGTTTCACTATAAAAGAAGCTAAAAGGGTCCCTTGAGTAAGAATTTTAAAGTTTTTCCCGCATTTTTGTTGGCTGAGCAAATCAGCACATTTTTTTTCTAAACTATGGCGAAATGTGGGCGTTTGAATTCGGATTTTTTAAAACAAAAATTTTGCGTTGGTTTATACACTCTACGACCTTTTCCGAAAATTAATTTTGAAAAAAAAATCGAACAGCTACTATCTGTAGTTGCTTGAATTGGCCTTATCAGCTACTCTGAGTTTGATGTTAATTTTTCGATAGGTTTTTCAAAACAGTGTTGAAAAGTGCTACTTTTTCTAACTATTTTGATTTTGATGTATTCCTAAGAATTCAGGTATTGCAAAAAAATGTACATGCAACTTGTTGTTAAAAATATAATATCGTTCAGAACCCCAAGTACAGTACAACACTTTAAAAAATGTGGAAATTTGTAACGAAGGTAAAAAAAACAATTTTTCTCGATGTCAACATAATTTAAAACTTAATTCTTTCAGGCATGTAGATAGACATATAAAGAAACAATTACTTGAAGTGTCCGCTTTCGTTCTCAACTACTCTCTCCAAGCGAAAACTGAATCGGGATCAACCCAAGTAACCAAAAGTCTCGTTAAAAAGGTCATCACATCTTAATCAGCATGATCAATGTGCTGAAGTTCGATTAATTCAGCCCAAAATTTAAGTACCTAATTATCGAAACTTTGAAGTTTCATTACAAATTTCAACGGTCTTCTGTTCTGTTCAGCTCACAAATAATCGTTTATTCAGCAAAAACAAAACAAAAAATCTCTTCTCTCCTTTCATACTTCGGTCTCCACCAGTCTATGGGGTTCAAATCCGGACTGCTTGGAGGGAAAATATCCTTTGATTAAAACTTCATGTTCTCCTCAGAGCAGGTTTAGGTCCGTTTTGAGGTATGGCATAGGCTCCATGTTGTTGGAAAACGACATTGTCGGGTTCAGCGAAGTTTTCCCAAATCCACGGAAGCACATCGTTCTTCAAATTGATCATGTAAACTTCAGTATTTTCTTTTACTCCAGCTTTTATGAAAACATGATTAACGTTCCATATACATTGTAGAATGATTGTATGAATGTTGAAAAAACAGCATTTACCTACCATTTCTTTTCTTCATTTCTTTCTTAAGCGACGAAAACTACACCAATTTTGCATTATTCGACACCTTATTTGTACCTATCGGAAAAATGCAAGAGAGCGCGAAATTTTGCTCGCATAGTCTTCAAATCGTTTCCAGTGACAATATTATCCAGTTCTCTCATTGGTTTACTCCCAATCTGATTCCCATCTG
Organism: Uranotaenia lowii; assembly: GCF_029784155.1. NCBI lineage: Eukaryota > Metazoa > Arthropoda > Insecta > Diptera > Culicidae > Uranotaenia > Uranotaenia lowii. The sequence continues at coordinate 317,038,178 of NC_073693.1, forward strand.
ATTTTTAGCCATCTGGATGCAATGCTGATTACAGAGATAACATGGAGATGATTTTCTCACTTGAAGTCCGCGCGAGAGCAATTTCATTTCAAAATTTACAAACATGGCGGACTTTCTATCATAGGCGATTGGAACTGACTTCAGACGAACTTTTATACGATCTTCTCACTATGCAGTTGAAATTGCGTTTCGCAACACCATTGTCAACGACTTAATTTATCATTTCTTATACGATTTCATGTCTTCTCGTCTTTACTCTAATCGAAGCCACCTGCGATATACTTGGTTGCAGACTTGAATTTCATGTTATTTGAAACATCCTCAGCCGTGAAATATACCGATCCGTACGTGAATCGTACACCGGATCAATCGAAAAAAGGTTTTTGTCTATGAACCCGACGATCATTTTCTTCTTTTTCAACTTAGACAAAAATCGCTTTTTAATATACTCAAATAACCTACCAGTTCCCTTGAGAAAGAACACAAAAATGGTCGAAACGTTGGGTATTTTCAATAATAAGTGGTTTAAATAAAATTTCAAACCGTAAAAAGCCAAAAATTATTAGTTAAAACATCTCCCCGCTAGAAAACTTAAATTTTATATAAATAAGAAACAAATAAAAGTTATTTATTTACTAAATTATACAAAACTGTTTTTCAAGAGCATTTAAAAATCAAATTTCAAACTCATCAAAATGAAAATACGAAGTTAGAAATAACTTACTTATTCAAATGCTGTTCAGGATTATTGAATGAATTTTGAATTATGCACGTTTAACAAACACACTTCCTTGAAAAGGCGAAACTTTTTTCCGCGAAACTCTCAAGCCCAATGTCACTGTGGTTGACAGAAGAACAAATTGAAAATAGATTCTCCAGAATCCCAAATGGCACAACCGCTATTATTGAGGGTGGCGTTGTTTGTAGGTTTTTTCTAGAGAGAAAAAACACCAAAATACAAAATGCGTCTACAAACCACTGGTTTTGAGATGCGGAAAACAAAAAGGCCACCCAGTCCAGGTCCAATAGGTCCAACATTCCACCAAAGGACAATTCCAGCTACTTTTCTCGCTGTTTCCGGTGTGGGATTGCTTCAGCTTTTGTTCGGCCTAGGTTGGGCAATCTGATAAACATGAAAATCTAATCGGAAAGTTTTATTCCGGGGCTTTTCGAGGGAAAGATTGGAAAATTTCTAGCTCTCCTTTGCAGAGGTTTGATTTGCTATCGGAATGGAATGCTGCCAAGAATTCGCTAGCAATTTGCCCAAGTCTGAGTTTGGAAATGGGAAAGTTCATGAATAATTTACCTTATATTACAGGTTGGATTCGGGGAACAAATTTGATAAGCAGAGTTAACATAACCGTTCGTTGGATTGGAGGTTGACTCCATTTGAATAACCCCTAAAGTATGTTTTTAAACGACTGCTAGCCTGGATATTATTTCGTGTTTGAAATTGTATTTTTGTTGAAATAAGTTTCTTAAAGACCTAAGTTGATGAAATGTATTGTAAGAAATTAAATTTCAGGACACCCAAAAACTTCGGAACCATTCTTCAAACTAACGAATCAAGTTTCAATCGGTGCCATCACTTGCTGTGTCTATCGAAATGCTCCTTCCAAATCACACAATGTTTGTCAATGGTAATCAGAGACTAATGAGGCACGTAAATCATCGCTCGCCCCTGTGTGTTTATGTTGTCCCATAATTTAGGATAATTTATGATGACACACTAACTTAGTTCAGATCATTAGGCCCCCCACTCAAATCGACCCTCTCTAGTAAGAATGGATGACTAGATAGAATTCTATCTAGTGCGTGCGTAGAAAGTGACTGAAGTGGCTTCTTGTCCCAGAAGAGTGGAACAACTATCAGGTTAATGAAATCATTCAAAGTCATTGTCGATTTATCACCGTGCTTAGTTCTAGTGAGTTGATCTATCGATAGGAGTCTTACAGCTCAATCAGCAAAAGACTTATAGCTTGCAGTTAACAAATCAAGTATTTGACTTTTTAAGTTTTAAAGCAATAATTTATGTTAATATAAATTTATATAAAGAATTTGCCCTTAATACTCTAGTTCATTCCAGTGATTGAAAAAAGAATATACGATTTTTTTTAACTACAGAAGTCGAAAAAAAGTTGTAAAACTAAAAATATCTCTAAGTGATTTTGATCACTGATAACGATGTCACTGTGGTCAAAAGCAAAAAATAATCGAATCTAGCCCTTTTTTCTGGCTCAGAATATATCGTTAGGAATTCATACAAATGTTCAACCGAAACCACCAGTGAAGTGTTTGGCATGAAAAGCTGTGTTAACGAATCAAAAATTTGAAACAAGAATGGCTTATGTTTCGATTTTTGATTTCATTAACGCAGCTTTTTATTGTAAATTAGAAAATAAATGTAATTTTTAGTGTTGTAACACGGACAAATACCTGAATTTTGTAAATATTGTATTATATTGACAATGAAGAAACAAATATAAGAAACATATCACCATGACTTTCCTGAACTGTTATCATTCTAGAAGTCAAAAAATTAACTTGAAAATGGAAAAATATTAGCAAACAGTGGCAAATTGAAGTTCCTTCAAAATTACTATTATTTGGTCATTTAAAAAATTAAGTTGTATGTGTTGTGAACGATTACGTTTTTGACGTGAATTTATGCTAGCACTGACCATTCTGACTTCAGCACATGTCACTTTGATTTTCTGTTCACCCTGTGGAAATAGGATATTAAATTCTTCAAATAATTTGTAGAAAAAACCATAACACACAATTTGATATAAATACGTAGTTTCTCGATTGAACAACAACGCACTAAGTTATGTCTCTTAAAGTTTGTGACGTGAATTCACTCAGTTAAAACAGAAAAGAGTAGTGAACTGAAGTCACGTCATAAAATTTCAAGTTATTCTAAACCATTCTCTAGAGTGAGAGACTTCAAATTTTATGTACACTTTAAAAAGTGATATTCTTATATTCCGGCTTGTTCAATCATGAACTTTCAGTATCTTTTCCTAACTTTTTCCTTATTTGGACTGACACTTGAATAGCAACATATTAAAGAATCACACAAAAAATTGCTACTGTTTCTCACAGTTTTTATTTTTAAATTTACAAAAAAAATTCGGAACAGCGTGAAATTCACTTATTCGCACTTTTGCAACTCACCTGGATGCTGACTGAATCCTTTAAAATTGAGTGTTTCAGAATCGCCTTATCACTTTCAATGAAGATTTTTTTTGTCATAAAACGCAAAGTCTACTCGTAAAATTAAAGTGTTTCCTTTTTTGTGACGTGAATTCACTCATTTGCGATTGTTCTTGTTCACTTTTTAATCATCCCCATTGGATGTAATCAATTTTTTTGCTCTATAAATTCTAGCAATTTTTGATTACTTCAAAACTTATTGAAAAAATTCAAAACATATAAATCCCTTCATTTAAATAAATCATTTTGTAAAAGTATTAATTATTTACACTTTTTCCCACAAGAAATTTTCATAATTAAACAATACACGTTAATTTTTTTTCCTCTTTATTCCAATGGTTTTGTGAGATATGAATAACATTTTTGAAATATTGACAAGTTTGAGATTTTCTTAAAGCATTGATCAAATGAACTAGCTATGATCTTTAACTTTTTACCATAACATTTTCCCGTAGAGTGTTTCCTATACTATATTTTGAAACTTTTTTCGAAGTTTAAATACATGATAAAAAGAACTCATAATTAAGTAAGCGGATTAAAAGATTGGTGTTTTGGTTATTCAGAATTCAATATAAATAACTTCTGCAGAATAACTTTAGGAGTTTTAGTTTTTAAATGCTTAACTTTGGAATGATTACACACGGAAACAAAATTTACATTCATTCGAGGTGAAAATATATAGAAAGCTTATTTTGGCTTGTTTTGGGGTGCTTATTCAAATCTTCAATAAGAAAAAAATATCAGCTTTTGTTTTCAAGACAATTTTTCGAAAAGAGGTAAAAATTCATCAATCAAATTTGTGAAATTTATTGACAAAGCTTTAGAACATTATGAACGTTCTGAAAATAAAGATTTTAACTTATGGATCCAATTTTCCGAAAACCGCGAGTAATATTGATTTCTGAAGAAAAAAACTGTTGAAATTTTTTATTTGTTAATTTTTTCGCAACCTGCAAATAAACATAATTTTGACGAAATGTTTTATTAAATTTACGATATTTTTAAATCCATAAGTCAAATCTTTCGCAGTCTTAAACAAATTTTTTTAATGAGTTAAAATTTTTAATATCAAATATTCAACGAGCTTTTTGATTGATGTCAGAAAAAGTTTTAATTGGATCAACTGGAATTTAAAAAAAAATAAAATAAGTAGTAATTTTTTTTATGCTCTGATTCTCTTAATCTTTGATTGATTGAAGAATAACACAAAATTTAAATTTTTCGGAGGTGCAAGGATAATATGAGTTTATATTGACTAACTTAGGGGCGCTGATTCCAAATATGCATTTTTTTTTCTAACAGCTCTTCCTTTTAAGATATCTTTGTGAAATATCTAAAAACTCATTCAAACAATTTGTGCAAACTTTTGACAAAACTGTCGATTATTTTAAAAATTTAGGAACTGAAGATTTGAATTCAATGATAAACCTTCCCGAAGACCGCGAGTAATTTTGACTGCCGTGAAAAAAGTTGAAGAAGTTTTATTATTGATTGTTTTTTAGCAATTCTGCAAATATCGGGAATTGGCACGGAATTGCTAGGTCAAATAAGTCTAAGATAATTTTGAAATCATAAGTCGTTTTGTAGTCTTCAACAAAACTCTTAAATGTATCAAAATCTTGAATATATCAAAAACTCAAAGACTATCTTCAGTGATGTCAGAAATAGTTGTGATGCTATCTATTCAAATTTCTAAAAATTGGAGAATTTAATATTTTTCAACACGTTGTCCTCAAAACTAGAATGTCTTTGCAAAATCTAAATCATTTATTGAATGGAATATAACGAAAAGATTCAAAATCAGTTTCAATTTCCATTTGGTTTTTTTTTCGTTCAACAGTAATTTCAGCTCGCCATATCACCAAGACCAAAAAAAATAAATAATAAAGAAAAATATAAAAAAAAAAAGAAATGTTTAGAATTCATGTTGCCAAAATCTCCCAAAATCAGTTTTTGAGACAAAAGCAACAAAAATGCTGTTTCCCTGTTTTTTTTTTTGAAAAATCTTGAATTGCCAATAATGAGAAAACAAACAATGTTACAAATTTTGAACAAAAAGTTTTATGAATTTTATTTTATTTGAGAGAAGGCTTTCAAAGATCTATTTTGTTTGAAAAATGGGGTTTCAAGACAATAACTCTCGAATTCTCTTTAATAGACTACTTTCACAAACTCTGTTCTTACCTTCAAAGTTACAATAGAAAAAAGACGTTCTTTTAATAGGACTTGTAAAATATTTTGCCATAGTATGTCATCTGTAATTGGATATTTGAAAGAAAGGACAAGGGACATATTCATTTATTCATTGAAAATTATTTGCAAAACGAGTTACCTTGTTTTCACAAAAAAAAAAAATCAAAGCAGTGTTTTAACTTTTTCTGAGCGGGCTTGTGATATAGCTCAGTTGGCAAGTCTGTTGTCTCCTGAGCCGATGTCCGCGAGTTCGAGCCCAAGAGTAAACATCGAACACACTTCTACCGGATAAGTTTTTCAATAACGATCCGCCAACTGTGTAACGTTGATAAAGTCGCGAATGCCATAAAGATGGTAAAACGACTATAATCGAAACAAAAAAAAAAACTTTTTCTGGTTTTTTTTAAATTTTTATCAAATTTAGTTTTACTACATGGAAGCCAGCGAGAAAAACAAATAGGATTCAAACTTGCAACCCACTTTAATTAACCGGATATAAAACCGTTGCAAAAAATGACTTTCTGATCCCATGTATTTTTTTGATGCCTTCTTTTGGATCACCAACAAGGCCGGATTAGAGTAACCAGGCTTTCTAGAGTAAGCAGCAGCAGCATTTTGGGAGCTGAGAATAACAAAATCTGTCTATTGAATTTCAAAATTTTCGACCTAAAATCTGAAGAAAAATATGAGGCAAAACACTTCAATTTTTCATTTTTGTTTATCGAAACATATCAGTAAAGATATTCTGTATAGAACAGGTAAAATAAAGAAGAAACATCTCCTCAATTTCATAACATACAAACGTCTTACACAACAATAGTGTTTGTTATTACGTTAACTTTCCAAGTAATGGTTTACTGCACTTAAATAGAAGCTAATTTCGCCAAAATTGGCTTAGAACAAAGAAGCTTTGTGATAAACATTTCACACCCGGGCAACCCGGGCAATGTCCGGGTTAATACTGCGTATTATAATAACTTTTCACTTTTCAATCATTATTATTGAATTTTTATTGGTTTATAAATTCTAAACCCCTTTTCCCTCCCTATTTTTGAAAGTAAAATCTTTAAAAAAAAAACTTTAGTTGCTTAAATTGAACCAATCGACAGTACAGGTTTTGTTAATTGAATTTCCATCTCAATTCCTGTCAGGCATGAAATTCGTGTTGAAACATTTTCAACTGATTTGACTAAAATTTTATTATCTCCTAAAGTAAATATCCTGAATTTAGCATATTATTTTCCAAATGATCTTCTTCAAATTATCATAAAAACGATCTGATAGTCGAGTTGCTAGTATCATTGAGTGATTTTCTAAACATGAATATTTCTTTGTTCTTAATCTTATCTTTTTCCAGATTCATTTCATTGAGTTTTTCAAGTCTTGTGTTGTTTCTCCAGTTGCTGAAGTTCAGTTTCATAATTTTTCCCAATTTTTAAAATTCAGGATTAACGATTTAAGGAACTAAACTCTCAGGGATTCCTTATCTAATTTTTTCAATGATAACTGATTCTATGTTTTGAACATTTTTTCTCTATTTAGTTTTTTTTTAACCGATCATTTTTGCAATTATACCCTTTTAGCTTTGAGGGCATCGAATGAAACTTTTGTCACAATTAGAATAATAATTTGATAACATTTTTTTTATCTGAAGAAAATCATATTCAAAAACATCTCATGAAAAGGTTTTTTTTTGTGTTTCAAAGATATAGAATTGACATTTACATTTGGAGCAATTTTTACTTCTGCTCTGATTGTAACTTTGATTCTCTCTTTTTTTCATTTAATTCATATTTTGTTTCTCAAAACTTGATTTGAAATTATGATTAAGGATTCAGAGTTGAGACACTGAATTTTAGTTCTGAATATAAAGTGATTTAAAGTTTTGAATTTTTAAACTCTTATATCTGTATCTCTATGGAATGTGGATTTCATTTTTTTTTTATTTTTTTTTGAATTTTGTTTTCTATGTTTAAAATCTTCATGATGATTGTCACTAGGTAAATATTTCTCAAAGAAGCACAAACCAAATGATAAATGATGAAACTAAAATCACCGGACCGGATTGATACTTTATATCCGGTCATTTTTTCAAAATAAATAATTTTTAGTTGGTGATAAGGATATTAAAAAATGTGAATTAAATTTTGCATTTAGCAGCTCAAATCAGAGCTTTTCCATTAATTAACAATTTTTATTTGAAGATACCAGAAACTATTTTCTACGCAGATAACATTTGAAGATGGTATACTGATCTCATCTCCAGTTTTTTTAAATGTTTAAAAGGTTTTGTATTCTCTAGGATAGCATTTAAAAAAAAATTCGAATTATAGGGGTACCCCCGTGAAAATTGCCCCGGGCCCCCCGATGTCTCTAAGCACCAGTCAAAAATTTTAGCTGGTGTAGGCGATTCCTGAATTAGCACAAATTGTTTCAATTGTGTATGGAAAAAAGTATTGCATATTAAATCATCCAGTAAAATCAAATTATCTTGAAAGGAAGTTTGGCTTTAATTTTCAGTTTTGCCTATACTTAAGCTTCATTTTTTGCTTATATGGGAAAAAGCTAAGTATTTCAAGAAAAAAACAGTGTTCGGCACAAAAACGCTAATCCGCTAATCGCTAGTTAGTCCGATAACTTTTTGTGAGCGGTTTAATTTAAGTTCTGCTATTTTTCGGTTCCGCTAAATGAAGAACGCTAACTTACATTTACTTGTTTCAAAGTCTACTGATAGAAGTAGACTTTTTGTCATTTGACAAGTTAAGGAGACATCGGGCATCATTCTTACACCAATATGCGCTCCAAGTGAAAATGGTCACTTCGAATGGTCTCATGGCAGAAGTGCCTAAAACAGATTAACTTTTTTTTATCTCTTTAAGTACTTCTTTTCTCAATATTCTCAGACAAACAATTCAATAAATATTGTTAAACACTATTAAACTATTTCAAACAACATTTATATAATTCAAAGCTAGAAGGTCAATTTTCAGATACTGTTTTTGCTTGCAAAAGTATCAATATTTTACATGACTTTAGAATGGTAGTCCACATGCGGTGATTTGTTGAAATGTGCTTTTTAGGTTAATCTAGGTTAATTTAGGTTAATAGTGGAATCGAAAAGCTTTTCCAAATTTCTAAGTTTTTTTTTAGATCTCACATTACTATCTCACACGGCAAGTCTCGAATAATAAGTGCTCGAAAAATCCGCTTTTGAAAAATTGGTTTTCTGGGCACTTTATTGTTAAAAAAAACTCGTTTTAAGTGGATGAGATATTAACTTTTCACAAAGCAGTTTTTACAAGTATTTCAAATCAGGTAAAGTAATAATAAGATAGTATCACCATAGAATGAAATTGCATTTTAATTTCATTTAGTTTTTAAGATACACGTTTGGCAATGCTCCTATCATGAGAAATTTGCATTACTATTTTGAAAGTTTAAAAAAAATGAAACCTGGTTAAAGACTTTTCAACAGATTGGGCACAATAAACAATCTGCACTATGTTTGTAAAATATTTGAGCAAACGAATTGAGATGCAACCATAATCCATGCTGTTGCCATCCTGTTTACGTTATTGTTTATCAACATTTGGCGATTAGCAATTAGCGCTTTAAGCTTGAAGCGATAACTTTTTCCGCTCATTCAGCGGTTTTAATTAGTGATCGCTGAATTTGAATGAGTTAGCGATTTAATAAGCGCCACTAATTTTTCAATTAGCGATGCCAAACACTGGAAAAAAATATAACCATTTCGAAATAATACTCCTAATGCATTTGAATGTATCCAAAAAAATGGCAGGCTTTACTTTCTAAAGCCTTCAACAATTTAATAAAATGTTTTTGTCAAGGTTTTATGGATCTATTAAGTCACTGGCTTACCATTTTTTTTTATTTTGCTGTTTTTTATTTACATCCTACGGTTGAACAACCTTAAAAAAAGCAGTCAAAAATGTTAAAAATTTAAAACAAAAAAATTACGAAGTATGTGAATAATTTTCGGCAAAGCAGTCCAAATTTTTCTTAACAAACGAAATTTATTTTTACACCGACGTTTCGATACCGTATGATATCATCTTCAGGGATTCTAAAATGTGTGTTGAATTATAAATTTGTGTGTGATGTGTGATCTTATGTCTTATTCTACTTACAAAAATTCATCGTTGTTTCAGCTTTTGTAAAAGCGTACTGTTTAGATTTCTTCGTCACTTTAGTTTCACTGTAAGTAATATCGTTAAAACTAAGAAAAGGTGTCATGAGATTTGAATTTGAATTTGAATTCTCACCAGAAATATAATGTTGTAGGGGTAAATTTATGCGGTAGAGTTTTGTATAAATGTTGTTTCGATGGTACTATGACTATTGTTGGTTTTCTGAGTAGTTTTCTTATAGTTGGACTTCTGAAGAATATCCAAGATTGAAGCAAAGATTGCATTCAAGTTTTTAACGTCTGTTCTCTGGTTAACAGTGTGTGGTGTGTTGAAAATATGGCACATCTCCAAAAAGTTGAGAGTGTGTTTGTTGTAACTAGAATCTAAAATAGTGGTTTTATCAAGATTGAATGTGTGACCTGTTGCAATTATGTGATCTATCAGAGCTGTGTTATCTTTTTCTCTATTTTTTGTGTTTTCTATGTCTTCGTTAGATGTTTTTTCCTTGGTTTTTGTTTTGTTCGCTCCTTCTCCTAGTTTTTGTTGTTGTATTTTGATGTTGCTTCGGTGTCCCGAGATTCGTTGGTCTAATGTGTTTCTTGTTAGCCCGATGTACACATTGGGGCAGGGTTCTTCACACACTTCACACACTTCACACACTTTATTTAAAATCTTTTATCTTCTCTGGGATACAAATAAGAATATTGGTTTGTTCACATGAATTATTGTGAAAAAAAGAAAGATTTAAAGTTCATAATTTAACTTAAAGTACACCTACGATGAATTTTTAACGAAAAATATTGGTTTTCCATACAAATCTCTGTACAAAATTAAAACGCGTTGCGCTAAATCAGAAATGAAAAGATCATTTCCACAATTTTTAATGCTTTTTCAGCAAGTTTAAAAATAAAATAAAGCTATAAGAGGGGTACAAATAAAAAGATTTTAAATTTCTCTTGAAATTCGGTCTATTGGTTATATTGCAGAAATTTTTATAGCAAAATCGATAATAATTTAATTTTTTTCCAAAAAAAAACTTTTTAAATTTTTCTGGCAAATATTTTTGCATTTTCAATTTCTTGGTTATTTTATAAGAAGATAACAAATACATCACAGTTAGAAAAATGTTTTGAGCCTTAGATTATTTTGAAAGCACGCATTTATGTTTTTAAAAAAATTTGAGGCTCAAAAAAAATCTGTATCTTACAAAAATATCAGGTATTTCTTGATCGAAATTAAAACCGCGAATGCTTTAATTTGTTCATGTTTCTAACTTAATTTTCTTTACTGAATTCTTATATTCTGAATTCTTATGCTAATAAATAAATGTTTCATTTAAATTCTCTTTAACAAAAGAAAAAAAAACCTTTAAACAAAAATCTTAATTCGAATGCTTCATTCAAATCTGCATCAAAAATCAATAATCATAATTTAATTCTTGCTTCTGATGTTGTTCTTTAAATTTAAGTCTCACTTTCAATTATTGATTGCAACTTGAGCCAAAATTTGATATCTGAACTTTTTTTCAAATTGATTTTAATGAAGAAAATTTATTAGCGAATCGAAATTTCAGAAGCGTTTATATAATTTTTTAACTATTGAATTTGTTATTTTTACTATGCTAAATTATACAAACTTAACATTTTCATGTAATTCGTGTCTTTAAATTTGAAATGAATAAGCCTATCTATCTTAGGAATGCCAGATATTTTCAGCACGTATCAAGGCCGAAACAAATCCGGGCTATTTTTTCAAAAATCCTGGTGAAACCTGAGTATTTGATTTCAAAACTATCGACCAAAAATCCGGGAAATATCCGGGTAAATTCGATCAAAACCAAGGAAATACGAAACACAAATCAAGAATAATAAAAATACAATTTTTTTTATTTTAACTCATTGGTAGTTTTCAATTGGTATTTTAGGCTTTCAAAAAACCTTTCATGATTATTTCTATGAAACTTACTCAAATTGTTTAGTTTTGGACGCATAAATAAAAAAAAAACTACAACTCAATTTGTTTGTTTTTTTGTTTATTTAAGCATATAAAGTGACCAGGTTGAAACGGACGTTTCTCAAATTTTGTTTCCAAAATCCTGATAGACCCGGATAAACCGGTCAATCTGGTAACCTGAGCCTCTCTGTATGTATTATTTGTTGAAACGGATTTTTGATTTGAGATCATAATTAAAATTTTCGTTTTTAGTTTAACATTGCATTTAAGATTCCGATTTGCAATTTGAGTTTTTGTTGCATCTTTTTGATGTTATGTTAGGTTCATGGATAAAGTACTTTTTAACATAGTTAAAATAATGCTTTTATTCGAGCTTAATAAAACTCACCTAACACTTTATTGAAAAGAAAAAAAATAATAAAAATGAACCAATGAAACGATAAAGCAAAAAATCATAAAAAAGGAATTTATCACATATATTTTTCAAGTTTTGAAGTTTTTCGAAATATCACAGTTCTATCCCAGCAAACATAAAATCGCATTAGTCATGATAGCTTAAGCCGTTACCAACTTTATTGCGAATCGAAATTGCTAGAAAATTAGTAAAATATCTTAAAAAGTTACTTGAAGTCGGTTTAAATAAGATATGCTTAATAGTTTGCTAGGCACAACTATCAAAAAGTAATTAGCTTTAAAAAAAAAACAAAATATTTGTCGCAAGAATTCTTTGCCAAGACTCGATATTAAAAAAAGAAAAAAATTGAACACATTATTTACGGAACACCTTTTTGGACGACAACGTCAGAAATCTATAATTTTGAAGCATCTTTGGTCAGCAAAATCTTGAAAACCATAAATAACACAGTAGCTAGAGCACTAAAGCATTGAAACAAATTGTTAAAACACTTTGTTTTTCAATAGTTAAAAAAATAGTTTAAGCTACTTAATGTAATTTCACATAGCTTATATGTTTTTTTCGGCACTTGATGAAAAAATTAATTGAAAACTGGTTGGTTTAAAATTTCTAATGTATTTATTCAAAAGCAACTGTTCTTTTCACATATTCACATCATAAGGCTTGTAGAGTTCATATAGTATAACTTCAACCACTTTCAAAGTGTTTCTGCATTCTGTGTTTAACTGGCTGAATATTGCAACATGCCAGATTCTGAATCATAGGGATTTCCATCATCTCCATTGGCTTGATCTTCGGATATCTTGAACTGAATCAATACAATCAGATAGGTGGTAATCGACGATGCAATCTAGAAATGAATATAAAAATAACAAATGATATTTGATTATTTTTTATATTTTTCAGAACTTACCCCTGAGATAACGGATAGATCGATCGGGAACAAACCGTACGCTTCAAACTCCAAGGGATTGTAGGACATAAACGCAATCAAATCGTCCGCCTGGAAGTAATGAAAACATATCAATATGAAATAAAATAAAAGATTTAATAAGTTGGTTGATATTATATTTTCAAAACGACTTTTATATGATAAAGCTTATGCTTTTAAGGTGAATTTCGTACAAGTGATTTAACTAAGAAGATAGAAACAGAACAACAACTCTCCTACGAAGTTTTATTATTGTTCATGGACACAATAAACTCCAGAAAATTGTTGCAAAATTTCTGTACTCTGACGGGGACAAGGTGTTTGGAATTTTGAAATCAACCAAAAAAATTTCACAACTGGTCACTTCTTCTGACATAGTTTTCGATTGTTTTAACGCTTTGTGTGTTCAAAATAAAACCAGCTTTACAGAATAAACACAGTTTATTTCACGAAACACTAGAAACTCCATAGCAATTTTGCAGATCTATATGTATTTTTTTTTCATTCGAGTACTTCAACAATGATCAAAGCATTTTTTCCACTCAACTCTATTAAAACAAGCTTCTACAATGTTCATTTTTTAACTGACAGCAAACTGAATCTTTTCCTGCATGTCGTCATCCGGTTCCATCTCGTCACCGTTCTCCGAATCCTCGGACATTTTAAACTGGATCAGCACAATCAGATAGGTGGTGATTGATGAGGCCATCTGTGAGAAATATAAACGTTGAAAACCATTTCACCCAACCACGTTTCAGGAGTCAAATTTAAACTTACACTGGAAATAACGGACAAATCGATTGGAAACAACCCGTACGCATCGAACTCCAACGGATTAAACGTCATGAAGGTGATCAAATCTTCCGCCTGGTGAAATTCAAATATTTTCAAATATATCTTTTAAGGATCATAAATTATTGAAATTTAAACCTTGTTTCAATTATCTGTTTTAATAATTACTCGACACGATTCGAATCAAACAAACCAACAGCTGCTAAGCCACTGGACTTTAAAATGGATGTGTTAAGAACTTTCTGGTGTTTGAGTGCAACCTTTTTTTTACTTTCTCTGCTAATGACTCAAACTGACATGTGGCAGAATGAGTGCTGAATTATTAATCGATGCAGTGAGTGCACCAACTCAATTAGCAAATTGCTTTTCTATTATTCAGTGTTCTTCGTTAAAACGATGAAATGGCGTTGTTCAAAAATTAATTTGAAAGCCTGCCTAGTTCTTAAGAGAAAAAGTGAATGATTGAAAACATTAAGAAACATTCATATAATTTTCTAAAAACATGCGATTTTCACCTTTCTCAAAATAAAATGAGGTTACTTCCAACAAACTTTGTTTTAATCTGGTTATTTTTTTTTTAATTTTTAGTTTTTGATTAATTTGTGATGCCATAACGTATAAATCACCCATTGCAGTAATTTTTGGGTTTCTTCTTAATAAATTATACAACGTTTCTGTCAAAAATGCTTTTATAAGAAAAAGTATAGAAGTGCATCATACATTCAGGGGTGAAAATGCTTGCACAACATTGTCAAAACAATATCTAGGTCTAAACAATTTGTTGCTGAATGATGCTCAAGAAATATGATATGAAATTTAAAAAACTGCTACTTTTCGCTCTAAATTCGGTGATGCAGGCAAGGTTGCCGAAATAACAGAACAATTTTTAAATTCAAAGAATATTGAGCAAATTTTCATAACAGATTCTGTGTCACAGAACACAGAATTTTCGAAAAATTCACAGATTTAACAGATTTTTTGAAATCGTACATATTTCCAAAATAATAATTTTTCCGTCCACATAGGATTAAAGTGTACTACCTTGTTTTCGAAACACAACATAAGATCGGTAATGTCTATTGATTTTGCTCAAGATGAATTTAGAAAAGATACAATTTGACAAGCAGTTAATGCTATTTTAATCACACATTTTCCGAAAATTACAGAAAGTCCGAATTATTTTCCGCAAGAACACAGATTTTTTTTTCGCTACCTTGAATGCAGGTCAGCCTTGTGACGTCACGAAAATTATTCATTTTAATTTCACGATTTATCTAAATTTTACCATTTTTTTAAAATGAGGTTCTATTAAATTTTTATGCAAGAAATGCAATGAACCTTAAATAATTGATATCGGGTAAAGAACGCAATGTGACGTCACGAACATAACATCTGCATCTTACTTAATTGAAATCGGGTAAAGAACGTGATGTAACGTCACGAAAATTTATTTGTTTTTCATAGAAGAAGTTAAACCCTTCATTTCATGACTTTTTATTTTTCCTTAAAGATCATTTTGAACAGTTAGTACTGTTGGCATGTGTACTTCAAGAAAAAAAATTAAAATTAAATTAATAAATTATACTTAAAATACGATTTTTCCATACAATAATTTTTGCAAATTCATGACTTAATAAAATGAAGGTTTTAGAGTATAAGTATTTTTTTCAATGGAAGTTTGATATTACATAATGTTTCCATGAATCAAGTTTTTAGATTTTCGAGTACAACTATGAAACTGAATAGTTTTTTTTTAATTAACAAGGTTGTTGACCCGCTAGGTAAAAAATCAACAAATTTCACATAGGTTTAAGCTGGAATCTTTAAAAAAAAATGTATTTCATATTTATTTTTTATTTGTTAAGATAAAAATAGCTTCTAGAATATGAATCCACAAATCAACCAAATCAACTACCACGGGATTTCTAATTCTAATTCTAAGGAGTTTGTTTTTATTGAAAATTTTTCAAAAAGCTACAAAATACAATTAGAATTTACTAAGGCAAAAACCTTTTTAATTTTGTGTTGACTTTTTCACGCAACGCCACAAAGTGTTCAGATCATGGTCTGGTAATTTATTTTAAAATTTTAACTGTTTTTAGTTAAGTAAATAAAAGTCTATAAAATTATAATAATTAGTAGTACATTGTGGTTTTTCTTATGAAGCGATTTTAAAAGAATAAAAGGTGTTACAACTTAACAATGTTTTCACAAATTCTCAAGTTATGATTTCGAAGCGTACATTTGCAATGAAAATTGTTTTATTAAAAATGATTTAATGAAATATGACCTTCAATGAATCCTTTCAAATAGTTTACTAATTATATATCAAAAATTAAAAAAAAGGTATTCTTTTCTTTTTTTTTTATTAAAAGAAGATTTGAATCATCCTGGTCTTTTCTTTTTTGAAACATAAAAGCTGATTTTTTGGATTGGCGGAAGAAATTGTCAGAAGCATATAACACCATTTTTCTATATTTTTTTTTTATTTTAAATCATTCGAAAAGGAAAGATAATCTTAAAGTTTCATGGACATTACAATGTTCTCTTGTGAATTCTCGTTCGAATTTTGAATACGCATCTTAAACCTCACAAAATGATACTTTTAATATGAATTTCTTTTGAACAATTTAAAAAAGGAACAATTGAAGAGATAATCATTAAGCAGTCCACAACAAATTATATTGAATTGTAAATCATATAATGTCATTTCGTTCAATTTATATTAATTTTTCTATAAAACAACGAAAATTGAATTAAAATTTATTTTTCCCACCCTGTTTGAACAACATTAAAAATGTTATTGAAACACATTTAGGGGAAAGGTTTCCTAAATGGGCCTATCGGGTTAAATGACCCTACGGCTGTTTGATGAAATTGCTGTCTAGGCAGCTTATCTGACCAATGCATTTTGAGGGTGATACGCTTAGAACATAAGGCAAGACAGAATTTGATGAACTTACAAAATAAAAAAAAATTGAAAGAATCACCCAAGGTTTTGATACATTTTTATGTAATATTTAGATTTTCAAAAATTATACGTAAAGAAGCTTAAAACAAAAACTAGGATGGTTTTTGTTCCCTACTCAAATGAACTTAAGAAATAAAACATATTTCAACTTTTGTGGAGGTTTAATAATGATTATATAGTAGAATAATAGAGTGTTTTTGTATGCCCCCATCCTGTTTGTAAAATGCCTCCATCCTAAAATAACAGGTTAACCCATTCGAGACCGATTGCACACCGTGTGTGCAATGGAATTTTTGTGCTTTTGTCAGAACAATCATTCATTGTGAGTTTACTATTGCTCGGAAAAATAATATTCTTACATCAATGGAATCCGAAAATGTTAGGCAAAATGTATTGAGAAATGGTTTTGATGAAAATCAAACGACATAAAAGCTATCTAAGAGTAAAGTACTATGAATTCAAATGTCGTGAAAAGGCCTCCGTCTCGAATGGGTTAAATAGAATAAATAAATGATTTTTATCATTGAAACTTCAAATCTAAGCTCTGAATAACATATTAGGAGAGAATTGAAGACCTAAAACCAGTTTTGATAAAGTTTTTCTCATGGATGAACTGCCTCCATAGTATGACAACCCTAACTTTTTTTATTCCATAAAATTATAATATACATAGGTTTTTATAAAACTTCAGCTTTGTCGTACGGAAATTATTACTTTCTAGCAGTTTCAATGAAATTATACGAAAGTATTGCCCAAAAAACAAAAATTTTGTTCAAAACATAAAAAGGCGCATCGAGCCCGCACAATCCGAGGTTCGGAATTTTAAACAACACTTATAATAAAATCATTTCCTTGGAAACAGAAGAACGCACACGTGTTTATAGTTTTTGTACACATATTCGATGTGATATTTGATTAAATCAGTGTTCTACTTAATAGGCGCATATAGCCCGCTCCTCCCCTAAACAACAATAAATTTTAAAATGGGGAAAAAAAATTTAAAATTTTTTTTTTCGCAGGGTTACAAACGCTATCCGCTTCTATAAGCTACTTTGAATGTCCTTTGAATTTTAAGATTTGAAAAGCAAGCATCTATCGGTATTGAATTGAAAATTTGGTTTGGTTTGCTCAAGATATCCAAACCAAACTAAAATGTGGAGTTTCATATAAAACCTGTCAAATGAAATAAATGCAAGTATCATTTTAAAAGGACAGAACTTGACCAGCTCTGAGATTGTGACAAAAGTGAGAACTGGAAATCAATTTCAAATAATACGTAGTTCAACATATATGGTTTCCCAAAATGTTATTCTTATGCATGAATAAACCGTTTTCAAAGTTTTTTCCTCGATGTTAATTGAAAATTTAATTAAAACGATTGTTGAGCCTTTCTGAAGAATTTTTTTTCAGCGCTGCTATTATTTTGAACAGCTGGTTAAATCATTTGATAAAAAAATTTAAATATTTTTTTTAATGCACACATCTTTTTTTTTTTGAAAATATATGAAATTGTCAGGAGTTGATTGAATCTTACAAAGGACTTGGTGGCACTTCAATTTTTTCTAGCACTAAAGCATGCATGCAAGGGTATTCCAAATATTTGATCCTTTTCTTGGTTCAAAACTAAAAAAGACTGAAATTAATAGTGAGTAACTTTAAAATATTTAGAGCCTTATCTTCTTAGTTTTGTTTATCGAACAAAACTGTTGGAAACGGAAAGAACGAACACATTGAAACTTATGAAAACTTATGCATCAATAATGTCTGCCAATTTCTAGCACGGAGTCCAAAAGCAAAAAAAAGGGAATCTTTAGATATGAGACCATTTTTGTTCTGAAAAGGAAGGAACGTCCAGTACCGTAAACTGGGGGAACTTTGATCACTTTTTTCATTCATTTTTGAATATTTTGGAAGGGGTTGCTTTTTCGTAATACCTAAAAGCTTTAAAACACTTACTGAGGTGAGGAGTATAAAACATGATTATTGATTGCAATAAACTCAAACGACATTAGTGGTCATAATTAAATGTTTGTTATAAAACCAGATTTCGAGTTCCGGGGAAACTTTGATAACTAAGGTTTAAACGTATCTCAACATCTTCAAATTTATTGTTTTGATGCCATTAAGCACAGAAGGCTCAACATATCGATAACAGTAATTTTTTGCTTGGACTCAATTGAATGTTTAAAGGATTTCTTTCACAAACAAATATACTCAAAAGATGGACAGAGCTACTGCATACATTTAGGGGCAAAAGTTATAAACATTTTTCAATATTTTTTGGCGTCAATAACAGATGAAACTTTATCTTCATGCAATTCCCTAAGTCCTCGCACTGTTCCCAGTTTCTTTGTTTCTTTAAACTTAACCATTAGATAGGGTTTTTAGCGTTTTTTTCTAAACGAGCTTTTTCATGGAAAATGACCGATTTTTTTTCAATGTCCAAAGATTATCATCAAATGACCATAAAAATAACACTTAAACTAAACCTTAACCAGGAAAAAAGTTGAACTTTCTTATTAAACAACCCATTTTCTCATAAATGCTTAAATTTGATCAGGAGAGATGTTTGTTTGTGAGCCTTCAAAAAACGAGCTATTTTAAGTATTTAAAATTACATTTTAAGTAATATGAAAAATCTCCTAATGAAAACCAAATTAAGCTTATTTGTAACTCAATTTATAGGCTTTCAAACTTAGTAAACAGTTTTCAGATATTTTAACTTTACACTTCATTTGTGATGATTATCTACAAAAATTTCATGTTGATCAAATTTACCCCGCTGATCAAAGTTCCCCCAGTTTACGGTACTACTTAAAATGTTGTTTAAGGGTCAAAATATAGGCCAGCTTAACTATATTGACTACTAATATCTATCTTATATCGTTCAATGGTCAATAAATTAGAAAAAATAACAGTATAGAATAGATCGTTTGGATAAATTTTTTACTCAAATCTATTCCCTAATCAGGTCTCAGAGTGTCAATTTGACTCATCTGCTTCGATTCAGAATAATTTATTTTAAAACAAAAACAAAACTAATTTGAAATGAATTTTATGTTAATAATGAATAATTAAATTATCTGCTGTGATCTGTTGGTACATCGCTTTTCAATACTAACCCATCCTTTAAAACATGCGTTAATTATTACTTAAAAATGTGTCAAAGTTGTCTCAGTAGCAGATGGGAAGATAAATGAAAAAGACAAATAATATTATTTGTGTTGCTTGTCTATTTTGGCATCATTTGATTGGAAAAAGTCAAAACATAGAATTCTGTCGATAGTTTAAAGGTATCTATTTTCGGGCTTTTCGTTAGTCTGGACAGTTCCAGATTTTTTCAATACATTCCGTGAACTGCAAGTTTTCTCTTAAAATTTTGCATAGAGTTAGATACATTTCTCTATTTTCTGGTCCACCAAACTGAAAGTTGTTCATCGTAAATATTTGGTGCGTTGAAGTTCTGTCAAATGGAATTTAAAGTGGGGCAAATTTTTTTTATTTTTCATTTGGCACCAACTCACTGACATTGAAGGAAATTAAAAAAATATTCCATAAATATTAGGCCGGAGACACTTATTTAGATCCAGTTTTGTGTAGTGATGTTATGCCCAACAGTGTCACTAGTTTGGCACTCAGTCAAAAAAAGAACTTATATGATAATATAAAATATGATTGGCTTTGAAAAAAGTTTTGTTGAAGATTACGGAATCGAAATACCTAGTTACGAACCTACACTAAATCGAATATGCGAACCGATATAATATTGCCTTTCTGGTGAACATGGATGGCAAAACTCCTCAGATTAGCTTGTCCAGTGAAAGAGAGTGAATTTTGTGAGATTATTAACACATAAGAATGAGCTAGAGCATTTACATCCACGGATGAAGAGAATCACCTTATCCGGAAAAATCAATTGCGCACAAAGATGCCAATGTGACTGATTTTTCAGGATTTACCTGATTTTTTGAAGCTCAACCTGACAATTTGATAAGACATTGAATTTTTCTGATTTTAGGGAATAAGTCTGATTTTGCCTGATTTTTGCAAATGTAATAAAAAATGGGTAATAAGGAACTGCATTAGGAAGAAACCATTTCTCAAGTGAAAATGTAGATAGACAACCTAAAAAAAGGTCATCTTTTTGAACAAAATTTCCGTTACTTTGACCTATCCTGATTTTATTTTCACCAATCTCTGATTTTCGAAAAAAAAACGTGTGCCAATCTCAGATCTAACAGAGTTTTTTTTGGTAGGTACGTTAACGAGAAGAAACGTGCTCTCCGAACGCTACTTTCGCAGGTGCCAGGTATCCTTATTTATCGCGGTTTGTCCTGATTTTCGAGATTTTTCAAAACCTTTTGATTTGTTCTGATTTTTGAAAAAAAGACTCAAAAATTTCATGAATTGTCCTGATTTTCAACAAAATATTTCAATTATAATCGAATTTGTAGTTGAATGATGAAAACATAGAATAGATATTTAATAAGAAAAAAAGTTTAACCTTTGGGTGCCAGATTGTCCGGTTTTATCCGGGCAAATGAACATTTCATATTAACGTTTGAAACAGTCCGGCCCAGCTCAGTTGACTGGAATTCATAGAAAATTTCCGGATTTAGCCCAAATCTATTCACTTTGGCAAATCAAACAAAAAAAAAGTGTTGAACATTTTTGTCATTTTTGTCATTTTTGTGATTTTTGTAATTTTTGTAATTTTTGTAATTTTTGTCATTTTTGTCATTTTTGTCATTTTTGTCATTTTTGTCATTTTTGTCATTTTTGTCATTTTTGTCATTTTTGTCATTTTTGTCATTTTTGTCATTTTTGTCATTTTTGTCATTTTTGTCATTTTTGTTATTTTTGTCATTTTTGTCATTTTTTGTCATTTTTGTCATTTTTGTCATTTTTGTCATTTTTGTCATTTTTGTCATTTTTGTCATTTTTGTCATTTTTGTCATTTTTGTCATTTTGTCATTTTTGTCATTTTTGTCATTTTTGTCATTTTTGTCATTTTTGTCATTTTTGTCATTTTTGTCATTTTTGTCATTTTTGTCATTTTTGTCATTTTTGTCATTTTTGTCATTTTTGTCATTTTTGTCATTTTTGTCATTTTTGTCATTTTTGTTATTTTTGTCATTTTTGTCATTTTTGTCTTTTTTGTCATTTTTGTCATTTTTGTCATTTTTGCCATTTGTCATTATTGTCATTATTGTCATTTTTGTCATTTTTGTCATTTTTGTCATTTTGTCATTTTCGTCATTTTTGTCATTTTTGTCATTTTTGTCATTTTTGTAATTTTTGTCATTTTTGTCATTTTTGTCATTTTTGTCATTTTTGTCATTTTTGTCATTTTTGTCATTTTGTCATTTTGTCATTTTTGTCATTTTTGTCATTTTTGTCATTTTTGTCATTTTTGTCATTTTTGTCATTTTGTCATTTTTGTCATTTTTGTCATTTTTGTCATTTTTGTCATTTTTGTCATTTTTGTCATTTTTGTCATTTTTGTCATTTTTGTCATTTTTGTCATTTTTGTCATTTTTGTCATTTTTGTCATTTTTGTCATTTTTGTCATTTTTGTCATTTTTGTCATTTTTGTCATTTTTGTCATTTTTGTCATTTTTGTCATTTTTGTCATTTTTGTCATTTTTGTCATTTTTGTCATTTTTGTCATTTTTGTCATTTTTGTCATTTTTGTCATTTTTGTCATTTTTGTCATTTTTGTCATTTTTGTCATTTTTGTCATTTTTGTAATTTTTGTAATTTTTGTCATTTTTGTCATTTTTGTCATTTTTGTCATTTTTGTCATTTTTGTCATTTTTGTCATTTTTGTCATTTTTGTCATTTTTGTCATTTTGTCATTTTTGTCATTTTTGTCATTTTTGTCATTTTTGTCATTTTTGTCATTTTTGTCATTTTTGTCATTTTTGTCATTTTTGTCATTTTTGTCATTTTTGTCATTTTTGTCATTTTTGTCATTTTTGTCATTTTTGTCATTTTTGTCATTTTTGTCATTTTTGTCATTTTTGTCATTTTTGTCATTTTTGTCATTTTTGTCATTTTTGTCATTTTTGTCATTTTTGTCATTTTTGTCATTTTTGTCATTTTTGTCATTTTTGTCATTTTTGTCATTTTTGTCATTTTTGTCATTTTTGTCATTTTTGTCATTTTTGTCATTTTTGTCATTTTTGTCATTTTTGTCATTTTTGTCATTTTTGTCATTTTTGTCATTTTTGTCATTTTTGTCATTTTTGTCATTTTTGTCATTTTCGTCATTTTTGTCATTTTTGTCATTTTTGTCATTTTTGTCATTTTTGTCATTTTTGTCATTTTTGTCATTTTTGTCATTTTTGTCATTTTTGTCATTTTTGTCATTTTTGTCATTTTTGTCATTTTTGTCATTTTTGTCATTTTTGTCATTTTTGTCATTTTTGTCATTTTTGTCATTTTTGTCATTTTTGTCATTTTTGTCATTTTTGTCATTTTTGTCATTTTTGTCATTTTTGTCATTTTTGTCATTTTTGTCATTTTTGTCATTTTTGTCATTTTTGTCTTTTTTGTCATTTTTGTCATTTTTGTCATTTTTGTCATTTTTGTCATTTTTGTCATTTTTGTCTTTTTTTTTTCATTTTTGTCATTTTTGTCAAGTTTTGTCATTGTCAAATAACTAAATTAATTCTAAAATTTCAGTTCTGGGTCAAAGCATAAACTTTGCACGTTATTAAGTCAATTTGGATTTGGTGGCTCACGATTCCCCATAGCTTTTTAAAATAAAAAAAAAAATTTTTTTTTAAACAGTCAGAACTCGAAAAATTAATGTATTTAAAAAATTAAATGATACCTTAAAATAGTTGAAATTCTTTCCATTATTTTTTTTTCTTTTTAACTTTTATAATAAAAAATTTATGAACCAAAAAAAAAAAAAAACGTTGGCAATGATACCCCACTCTCCCCTACTATGAAAAAATTGACTTATTTGATTAATTAAAATCATGAAAAAGTTGCTCTTTCAATCTTTTAAAGTAAAAATTTGTTTTTGACTGTTCACAAAGCTTGCTGTCCTTAGTCTCGAAGCATTTTATAGCTCCTAGATTCAACTCTTAGATGCAGAAAACGCTTTTCTTTCTCGAAAGCTCAGCTTTTTGCGTAGAATAATAATGCTTCCATAAAAAGTGTGATGCATCATTAAAAACATTAAAATAAGTATGAGTCCCCGAAATGCAAATCTTTTCTTGGGATCTCATGAAAAATTTTCTTGTCATCTCGTCAACTAATAATAGTGTCAAATATTTACCTATTTTCGAATGAGAAGCATTGAAAGCTCATCCAGCATCAACAAAATCTTTTCTGGTTTTGCTGTATTAAATTATTATTAAATATTGCACCCTTGAAAACGCCAATTTAGACATTCATAAAAAACCACTAAATTACCTATACTGCCGCTATTCGCAAGACTGTCCCATATGCATTTTCGTCATTTTTCAGTTTTTCACAAAAATCGTTCAAATACAGTTAGTTCTTCAATTTAGATTAAAAACTTTCATAACTTTGTTCTCAACATATATGAAAAAATACCAAGTCATGTCTGTCCCATATGAAATATACCCGTAAAGCTGTCCCATATGTCTATTTATACAGAACTCTTCAAAATTGCTCCTTTATTTTACGTTAAATCTACAAATATTTATACAATGTGTGCGATAAAATAAGCATTCATTGAAATTGCGAAAGTTAGACTTGATAAAACAGTACAGTAAAGTTAAAAATAAAAATCTCCATAATTTTTACAAGCTAAGTTTAGCCTGAGGGGTAAATTCCATCAAACTGTTTTTTTTTTTTAAATTTCGCATGAAGCTTATTGAATTGTTCTTTGTAAAACATGGAAAATAGTCAGCTAGAAAGCCATATTTTCTAGGTTTTTGTCAAGCTGTTACTTGCTGCTTGGACTTTCATAAATTCTATGAACAAAAATAAGCGTACCTGGTAGCACACGCTTAGGTCATATTGAATGGATTTTTCTCATCAAATATTTGCAGCCAAGATACTTTTCTGTTTCTGATTCAACATTAATTTAATTTGAAGGTATTTATAGTCTTTCTAAAAAGATAATCGACCGAAAAACTTTCCAAAATATGATGGTACAGGCTGTTTTATTCATGGAACGTTGTTATTCATTTTATTTTAGACCCACTCAATTCGTACGATAAACTTTCTTTACCTTTGACTATCTAAACATGTCATAAACATCATTTCAAACTTATTTTTATCAGTAAACAACCAGTAATGTGAATAATAGAGCGAATCAAATGATCAACTGACAAAAAAAAGCCAAATATGGGACTGCTTTGCGGGTATTTTTAATCCGCATGCGAAATATATTCGCAAGGCTGTCCCATCATTATTTCTCCTCGGCATCAACAACTTCCAAATCAAAAACACATTGGACAAAATTCTACAACAATTATCTTAATATCTGTGAAGAAAGAAGTAGAAAAGGTAAAGTTTCAACCGAGAAATCCACGAAAGTTTATAAAAATCTTTTGAAATTAATTTTTACGGCCTTATCGGTGAATGTTATGTTCTCATAGTGAGAACATTTCAAGAATTGAAAATTATAGATGGATAGAAGAAGATTAGAAAGAACGTTGTTCTTTGCATCGATAGCCAGTCTGTACCACCCTATCGACCGAAGCGAAAACAATCAAACCCGATTAAATCGCTAGCAAAGATAACAACCGGTACAAGTCTGACGTCGATAGAACCGTTGCACCGTTTACGGGAGCTTTTCAGAGCGACCACATGCTTTCCTTTTGTTCGTTCGCACTGCAAGTTTCGCGGTGCGAACCACGCAAGATCAACTATTGTGTTGTGTTAGACTCAACCCTGTCCGATTCTAACATTTCAAAATAGTTGATCCGTGATTGAACAAAAGTTAAGTATGTGGTGAAAATGCTTCTTAAAAATTTCTACCCGCTCATTTCAACACCTATAATTTTCTTCTAATCTTCTTCTATCCATCTATAATTTTCAATTCTTGAAATGTTCTCACTATGAGAACATAACATTCACCGATAAGGCCGTAAAAATTAATTTCAAAACATAAATCACGGTGATTAATCTTAATTAATAAGGTTATAAAAATCTTTAAAGTCGTTTTTCTCGGTTCGTTGTTTTTGCATATGGGACAGACTTGCCGGCAGCGGCAGTATATATGTGTAAAATTCTTCAACTCACCTTAGCTCGATACTCGTCATCGCTGGATTTTGATTTCATAAAGTACAGATAGTTGATGACTCGTTTCCATTTGAGTTGAACATTCTCTCCGCTGGTAAAAAGAGACCAAAACTCGACTCCATGCAAGAAGAGCACACTGCAAGCTGCCAGGGCGTAGATTTCGGCTCTCGGTTGACTGAATCCATTCTTGATGTGGTTTAGGATATAGTACAGTTGTACGGTTACGCAGATGAAGCCCGAAAGCAGCGAGAAGATAGCCTGTTTGCCATAACAATCATTGATCTTGGTTGCAAGGTCCTGCAACAGCTCAACCACCTCTCGAACGTTATGAATGGACTCGATCGGGCTAATTGGTCGTATTTTAATATTGGCCAGCGTTGTCACTCGATTCAACTTATTATCGTGCAAATTACTCTGGGTGTCCATCCTCGTTAGATTCATCGATTTAAACTGCTTCTGTTCCGATCCCAGTGGAAAGTTGCTGATTCGAAAAACAAATAGAACCGGTAAATTGGTTGTTCAGATTTTTCAATTAAAACAAAATTCATACACGAATAAATTATATCAATACCGGGAAAATATAATTTCAAATTACAGCATAGGAAGGGATTTTTCCTCCGCTTTCTAGAGTCTGGGTTCCACTCGAAAAAAAACGGAACGAACTCACCAGCAAACACAAACACAAAAGCGAAACAAGCACAACATCAATTTACTTCATCCCCTTGAGTAGCAACACCGATCGATCGGACAGGAACATTATGCAGCCAGCGAACTGGAAATTCAACAGCAGCAAACCAAACTGTTCGGGCGAGCAAAATCGAAAAGAAAAACAAATATATGAGTGAGCGAAAGCGCAAACAACCACCAAAAATAAACAGAGTCATTGGAAGAAATTAAACCACCCGTCCTCGCCCCTCACACCAGTTTGCCTTCATTCATTCCTTTCCGCCAACCAGCCAAAAAGATTCGTTTGTTTCAACCAACTTCCTGGCTTGGCTATTGGTAGTATACGGGTTGAGCTTGAGAATGAACGAACGCAACTGGTGAAGTCATGTGGAAGAACCGAGCGCCAAATACGAAACCTTGACTGGGATAACGAGAAAAATCCTGTAGGATAGATGGATCCTGGGAGGAGCCAGACGGCTGGGTGTCTTCACACCTTCTACCGAATCGTGGCTCGAGTTTTGGTGAAATTTTTGAATGACAAGATTTTAGGAATGTTTAACCAACCGTGTCCTGGTGGCTTATAAGAGTGGTTGTAAATCGTTGGGTTTTGGCCCCAAAAGCGTTTTAAATTGAATTTTGAAAAAATTAATAAAATCGTTCGTAACCTTTAAAGGCAATCTATAAAAAAAAATTCTTCAACTAATGCCTCATGCGAAAAAAAAAACGATGAAATTGTGAAAATTTGAATTTCTTTTGGATTTGATAAATTGTTATTTATTAGGCCGGAACAAATATGAAATTCTTCTTGTGCTTCCTTCCTTTGATTATTTGAACATCCGGAGGAGGGAATCACAAACACATCATTTGTCACTCCCCCCCTTTTTTTTAGAAATCTGGAAGAGGGAAATAAATAAAGTATAAATTAAATTGATGAAAAATTTGATAATTTTTTTTTTTTGAAATTCAAACAGTTAAACGAACGAAAGTCAAACTGAAGAATTTGGGAATGGTTTAAACTTTTATAAATAATCGAGATTCTTTCCAAATTTTGATTTGAAATAACTGGATTTTTCGGTCTTGTACAAAGTAGTTGTATGCAAGTTTGTTGCATACAAGCTTTTGTTCAATTTGTCCGATTTGTTAAAAATTTTGATTAATTTTTAATTGACCCCCCGTCACTCTCGTGATGATTCAACCGGGAGATAGCAATGCAGAGGGAATTCTTTGTATTTGGAATGTTAATGATCAAAATTACATAATTACTGCACAATTTGCAACAATTTCTATTGCTCATTTTTATTTAATTTAACTGATTTTCCCGCACAACTAGAACCAACTTACCACATTTTCAATCATTAGCTCCACAATAGACTGTTGCAAAAAATGTCTTTTGGGTCACCAAGCATCAGTGTATAATTTGAGATGATTTGGATGATTCCTTAACTAGCACAACGCGTTCAATTTTGTAAAAAAAATTGTATGAAGGAAGAAATTTTTGCTTATTCAATCACCCAGAAAATTCAAATTAGCTTTAAATGAAGTTTGTTTTTCAAAATCAATGCTTATTCTTAAGCTTCATTTTTTGGAAACATGAGAAAAAGCCATAAAAAACTATAACCATTTCAAAATTAAAAATCTGAATTTAATAGAAAATAATTTAAAATGGCAGGTTTTGCTGGCTAGAGCTTTCATAAATTTCAACTAATGTTTTGGTCAAGATTGAATAAATCAAAAAATTACTGGTAATGCAAAGAAGTTTTTAGGATTTTTTTATTTTCATCCTTCGACTAATCAGCTTTAAAATGAGCACTCAAAAATATTAAAATTAAGTATTTGAAAAACATTTTTTTGCATAACATCGAATAGCTTTTCTAGGGTGAAAGTTAGGATTAAGGTTTGTTTACATGAAATGTACTGTGAATCCAGAAATATTTTTCAACTAAAGATATATATTTTTGGACTCACAGTACATCTCTTACGATTTTTGTATGAAAAATTTTGTTATTCCATACAATTTTACAAATTTACATTTACATTAATTAGGACTGAATCAATCGCTCCCAAAATCGAGATTGCATTTTATGGCAATAAAAACAAATCTTTAAAAAAATATTTGGGAGGTGTAAAAATGTATGAGTTTCAAATTTTCGTACAAAGCTGGCAACATTATTCTGCACAGCTTACTTGCAGTAATCAGTTAATTATGGTAATCAACTCTATTCGACATTATTTATCATAAAAAGTTCAAACATAAAAACGGTAATAAAAGTTGAACCGTGTTGTTCTATTGTTAATTGGGAGCCATTTATTTGTTTTTATCTTGTTTTGTTGATTTTTTCAAAGTTTCGAAATTGTCAAAAAAGTATGAATACAACAATGAGGCAGCAAATGTCGGTCCCAATTATAAATTATTTTGAGAAAAATTTTAAATAAAAATCAATTTTCAATGTTAAATATTAAATGTGAAAAGTTTATTGTTAAGAGAACTTGAGCCTGTTGGTTATGAACTATAATTCAGCTTAGGGATGAAATGAATAAGTTACCCAAAAAACATAATTATGTTCTACAGTTCTCACTTATTTGAATAATCATTACAACTTTTTTTGTCGTCTCTAAAGGAAGTTTTTGAGTACAGACCTCGTTAAATTTTGGCAACATGCCCAATCGTTCAACTTTACTTTCATTCATTCCTACAAAAAAACCTATTATTTTTATCGTTAACATAGTTTTTAAGGAAATTTTTGATCATTTTTAGTATTTTTTTATCATGTTTTTGATCCATTTTGCACTTTGCTTAATTTGTTTATTATGATGTTTTTTAAAGTCTTATTTACTTTTTTGTCATTCAACATCATTTTTTAATTGGTTTTTGTCATTAGTAGTCTTTTGTATGCATTAGTTTTTTAATTTTATGAAATTTTCATATTTTTTGTCACTTTCCAAATTTTGTTTTTGCCGTTGTATGGTGATGAACATAAAAGAACAAAAAAACGATTTATTGGTGTTTGTCTTACCTATATTTGTCCTATTATAGCGAAAACTATAAGACAAAAAACCGTTCGTTTTTGGTATATGTGAAAAACTCGGATGTGGCTAAAATCGAATCTTGCAAAAATCGAATGTTTCCAAAATTAAACGGGGACTGGATTTGGTGTCAAAGCCATTATTTCATTCTGAGATTCAATTTAGTCTTAATCTTCTTTTAATTTTCGTCAAAACATATGGATTTCTAGTATTGGAAAAATATTTTGAGAAACCCTTTTTCTGTATATCAAAATCCATATAGTTTCGCGATCTTTAGAAAAAAAGATCCTTAAATTGAAATATTCAAAATCTTTCAAGTGTTGTACTTTGTTACAAAAATATGTACAAAGTTTCAAAATCAAATTCTAGATATTTTGAATAGAATTCACGAAAACAAAAGTTGATACAAAAAAAACTGCATATTTTATTTGGATTCAGCGCCCCAAATTAGTCAAGATAAGCTTTTTTTTTTACACCTCCGGAAAATATGAATTTTGTTACCTTATGCAATGGTTGCAATTTTTTTCAAGTGGCCGGAACTATCAAATTTAACTCGGTCAATTAACAGGACTTTTAAACCAAAGTGAATCTAAATCAAATCATTTTACAGTTTTTAACAATGTTTTTTATTAAATGACTTAAAACCTTTGACATCAAACTCTCAAAAACTTAAGTTCGGAACAAATATCAAAATACTTTTTTGACACCCTTCGTTCTAACGTTTCCAAATATCCGAAGAGGGAAATAAATGAAGATTTAAGTATTTCATGAAAAATTTGACAATTTAGTACAATATCCAATCAAGAGCACAAAAACTATACCGTGAAAGTGTGGACATTCTCTCGTTTGTGATTTTATCAAACCTCTTTTTAATATATATTTTTTGATATTATCTGAATTACTATATTTTCGATAATTCTCAATGTATGTTTTCAATTTTATTGCATTCAAGGCTAAAAAAAACAAAAAAACACACACGCACCAAGGATATCAGCGAAACTTCATGTTTCTTAGAAAAGTTCTTCCTTCCAAAACTCAAAGTGTACATCTTTCGAAGTTATGATGGATAGCATCTTACAAATGCAAATACCACCAAATCACGAAATGTGTACTGCGTTTGCCATGAGAATTGATGGCATGGATTTGATCTCATTAACCTTGGTGTAGATGACTTGAATTCTAAACACTACGCCAAAGTCGCTTGATTTTGTGATTTTGTACATTGTATTCCAATTTATTGGTTTAATGATATTTTTTACTATAACTTTTACTGTAACTTGTAACGTTTTATAGTTAAACTTTTGTGACCTAGATAAAAGCCAAAGAGAAATTATTATTTTTTTTATAAAAATAGCGTTTTTAAACAAAAACTACAATTTCTAACAAATAACAGAACAGATAAAAATATCATTTGTTTAGTTTTCATTTTGGCATTTTCGCATTTGTTCTGTTTAAATTTCTGATGTGCGTTAATGTACAGGATTTTTTGTGGTATTCTAAGTTGAATTACAGATTCTTCACAAAATATCATGCATTTTTTTACCTACAGATGTCTTTCATCATCAAATTTAGGTTTAGGAAACCATATATTTTTCTTATGGTCAGCTATAAAACCTGTTTACGAGTTCATCAAGATTTTATTCTCATCTCAGTTTGAGTGGGTTAATAGTTTTGGTAGCTGTGAGTTTTGTTATGTGTATCTAGTTTAGATTGCTCCATCCATCATATGAGGCTCTTGGAGCCAAAGGGCTATAAGTGCATTAAAGCTGATTTCAAGAAAAAAGCACCTTGAGTTCGTTATGTTCCAATAAATTCCATAGATATTTTTTATGAAATTTTTCAATGTGTTTGATCTTTAAAATAAAAACAAATCATTTGACATCATTTTTGAGTAAAATAATGTCTATTTGACGTAAATTGAGATGACACATGATTTTTGATTTTTGCGCTTATACCCCTTTGACTTCAAATAAATTCACCTATACCCCTTTGTCACCAACAAATTTCCAGTTTCAGGTGATTTTGTCTTGTTGATATTATCCAGAAAATATAGGGATTTAATAAAGTGAAAGTCGAATAATTTATTAATATATTCTTTTTTTTTACTGTTATGATGGGAAATGTACTCTGGTACAGCTAATTGAGAGATTTCATGTCTTAAAATCAACCTTGTCTTGTCAGTTACAGTAATTCTCTCCAAACAACAATTTTTCATCATATTAATTATAAAAATAACTCCTGAATGGTATTTTTCTATGAATTTTCAATCATTGCATGTTTCCTGTGCCTTTTTATGAAAAATTGGACATTGAAAATGGATTTCCGCTCATTATGAGTAAATATTTAATAGTACATTTACGACTAGCACGAAATTTGTGGCACACTCCATATGATTATGAGGAGAAATCAGAAATTTGGAATTCATTCATTGGGGCTAGAATAGACAAAATACAAAATTTGATATTATTTTGCTCACTAGAATTATCACAAAATGCAATGAAATGATTAACTTGTTGAACTGTTGATGGTTAATTTTCAATCATGATTTACTTTTCAGATGCAAATTTTTTTCGTCTCGATGAAAAGTACACTTCTTACTGGAAATGACATTTGGGTTGGTGGCAAAGGGGTAAGTAAATTTCTTGGTGGCAAAAGGGTACAAGTGCTGCACTAGACTGCCCCAAATGACCCGACTTTTGAAAAAGTTATACGCTGCAGGCCAAAATTGGTCCTGGGCCTAGTACAAGATCTCATGCCAAATTTGGGCCAGATCGGACCACGGGAAGGGGTCGCTGAACGAGCCTGAAGTTTGTATGGGATTTTGAGACATTTTGTTCGAGAGGAACATGAAAAACCAGTTTTTCGTCAATAATTTTTGTCTTCCTCGTCCGATTTCTTTCAAAAACGGGTTTTCTTAAAGCCTAAATTATGACAAATATTTCATCTGAAGGTTGCATTTCAATTAAAGTTAAGATAAAAAAGTTATTAAGCTTCAAAAATTGGTTAACTTTTTTAAGGGTGATATTCATCACTTTTTTAATAAGGCGAATAAAGTCCGACCAGAACACTCAATGCACAATGGGGAAAAAAGTGTACAAACCGCGAAGAAATTCAATATCTTTCGTGCTACATGAACCAAATCTATGAAAATATACTTTTCTTTTGTAAAAATTTCCGGAGAATCGATTGGACATAGTTTCAAACGCCGCACAAGCTTACGAACGGAGATATAGTGCCTTTTTAACCCCTTATTCCCCTATATTTTGTAAACATTCCGAAAAAAAACTGATTCGAACCAGAGAATTTTGAATGAAAACAGACCTATCGTGTGTAATTTTTTCTGAGGAATCGAATGAAGGCTGTTTTGGCCTCCGCACGCTTCAGAAAATGGAGTTATGGCTGTTTTTACCCTCAATTCCCCTATATTTTTCATTAATTTCAGAAAAAAGCTTATTCGAACTTAAAAATTTTGAACCAAATGGGTTGTATTTTGTGTGATTTTTCCGAGAAATCGAATGAATGCTGTTTGAGCCCCCGCACGCTTTGGAAAATGGAGTTATGGCTGTTTTACCCTAAATTCCCCTCAATTTTTCAAATTGTTAAGAAAAAGCATGTTCGGACTTGAAAATTTTGAATCTTTTGGGACGTATCTTGTGTAATTTTTTCCGAGGAATCCAATAAAGGCTGTTTGAGCCACCGCACGCTTCGGAAAATGAAGTTATGGCTGTTTTTACCCTCAATTCCCCTACATTTTTCAATGATTTAAGAAAAAAGCATGTTCGGACTTGAAAAATTTGAACCAAATGGAATGAATCCTATGTGATTTTTTCCGAGGAATCCAACGAAGCCTATTTGAGCCACCGCACGGATTAGGAACAGGAGTTATGGCTGTTTTACCCTAAATTGCCCAACATTTTTGAAATAGCTCAGAAAAAGCATGTTAAGACCAGATAATTATGAACCAAAAGTAAAGTAACTGGTGAAGTTTTTTTCGAGGAATCGAATGAAGGCTGTTTGAGCCGCCGCACGCTTCGGAAAATGAAGTTATGGCTGTTTTACCTTCAATTCCCCTACATTTTCAAATTGTTAAGAAAAAGCATGTTCGGACTTGAAAATTTTGAATCTTTTGGGACGTATCTTGTGTAATTTTTTCCGAGGAATCCAATAAAGGCTGTTTGAGCCACCGCACGCTTCGGAAAATGAAGTTATGGCTGTTTTTACCCTCAATTCCCCTACAGTTTTCAATGGTTTAAGAAAAAATCATGTTCGGACTTTAAAATTTTGAACCAAATGGGTTGTATCTTATGTAATTTTTTCCAAGGAATCCAACGAAGCCTATTTGAGCCACCGCACGGATTAGAAACAGAAGTTATGGCTGTTTTACCCTCAATTTCCCTACATTTTTCAAATAGCTCAGAAAAAGCATGTTCGGACTCGAAAATTTTGAACCAAATGGAACGTATCATGTGTGATTTTTTTCGGGGAATGCAACGAAGCCTATTTGACACACCGCACACATCGGAAACAGGAGTTATGGCTGTTTAACCCTCAATTCCCTTTCATTTTTTCAAAAAGTTCAAAAAAACCATGATCGGAATTGAAAATTTTGAGCTAAACGAGACTTATCTTATGCAATTTTTTCCGAGGAATCCAATGAAGCCTGTTTGAGCCACCGCACGCTTTGAAATAGTGAGTTCTGGCTGTTTTTACCCTCGATTCCCCTACATTTTTCAATGATTTCAGAAAAATGTAGGGGATTCGAGGGTAAAAACAGCCATAACTCACTATTTCAAAGCGTGCGGTGGCTTAAACAGGCTCCATTGGATTCCTCGGAAAAAATTGCATAAGATAAGTCTCGTTTAGCTCAAAATTTTCAAGTCCGATCATGGTTTTTCTGAACTTTTTGAAAAAATGAAAGGGAATTGAGGGTTAAACAGCCATAACTCCTGTTTCCGATGTGTGCGGTGTGTCAAATAGGCTTCGTTGCATTCTCCGAAAAAAAAATAACACATGATACGTTCCATTTGGTTCAAAATTTTCAAGTCCGAACATGATTTTTCTGAGCTATTTGAAAAAATGTAGGGAAATTGAGGGTAAAACAGCCATAACTTCTGTTTTCAATCCGTGCGGTGGCTCAAATAGGCTTCGTTGGATTCCTTGGAAAAAATTACATAAGATACAACCCATTTGGTTCAAAATTTTAAAGTCCGAACATGATTTTTTCTTAAACCATTGAAAACTGTAGGGGAATTGAGGGTAAA
The DNA here is from genome assembly GCF_029784155.1 of Uranotaenia lowii. NCBI lineage: Eukaryota > Metazoa > Arthropoda > Insecta > Diptera > Culicidae > Uranotaenia > Uranotaenia lowii. The sequence continues at coordinate 317,072,979 of NC_073693.1, forward strand.
AACAGCCATAACTCCATTTTCCAACGCGTGCGGTGGCTCAAACAGGCTCCATTGGATTCCTCGGAAAAAATCACACAAGATACGTCCCAAAAGATTCAAAATTTTCAAGTCCGAACATGCTTTTTCTTAACAATTTGAAAATGTAGGGGAATTGAAGGTAAAACAGCCATAACATCATTTTCCGAAGCGTGCGGCGGCTCAAACAGCCTTCATTCGATTCCTCGAAAAAAACTTTACCAGTTACTTTACTTTTGGTTCATAATTATCTGGTCTCAACATGCTTTTTCTGAGCTATTTCAAAAATGTTGGGCAATTTAGGGTAAAACAGCCATAACTCCTGTTCCTAATTCGTGCGGTGGCTCAAATAGGCTTCGTTGGATTCCTCGGAAAAAATCACATAGGATTCATTCCATTTGGTTCAAATTTTTCAAGTCCGAACATGCTTTTTTCTTAAATCATTGAAAAATGTAGGGGAATTGAGGGTAAAAACAGCCATAACTTCATTTTCCGAAGCGTGCGGTGGCTCAAACAGCCTTTATTGGATTCCTCGGAAAAAATTACACAAGATACGTCCCAAAAGATTCAAAATTTTCAAGTCCGAACATGCTTTTTCTTAACAATTTGAAAAATTGAGGGGAATTTAGGGTAAAACAGCCATAACTCCATTTTCCAAAGCGTGCGGGGGCTCAAACAGCATTCATTCGATTTATCGGAAAAAATCACACAAAATACAACCCATTTGGTTCAAAAGTTTCAAGTTCGAATAAGCTTTTTTCTGAAATAATTGAAAAATATAGGGGAAATGAGGGTAAAAAAAGCCATAACTCCATTTTCTGAAGCGTGCGGAGGCCAAAACAGCCTTCATTCGATTCCTCAGAAAAAATTACACACGATAGGTCTGTTTTCATTCAAAATTCTCTGGTTCGAATCAGTGTTTTTCTGGAATGTTTACAAAATATAGGGGAATAAGGGGTTAAAAAGGCACTATATCTCCGTTCGTATGCTTGTGCGGCGTTTGAAACTATGTCCAATCGATTCTCCGAAAATTTTTACAAAAGAAAAGTATATTTTCATAGATTTGGGTCATGTAGCACGAAAGATATTGAATTTCTTCGCGGTTTGTACACTTTTTTCCCCATTGTGCAATGTGAAATGCATGCCGTTTCGTCAAATAATGACCGATTTTAACCATTGTTGTTGCGCTCGATTGCACTTTTTAATGTTTTTCTGATATATGAATTTGGATGATATTCACTTGATAGTTCGGAAAGAAGTAAGGGCGGAAAAATGCTTGACAATTGCATAACCACAGGGGCTTAGGAACAAGACTGGACGATTTTTGATGCCAATTAAAAGATAAATTTAAATTAAAAGATGTTTAGAGTGTTTTTTATTACAAAAAATAATGAGATTGACACGTGAAGTTATTCAAAATCTTTTTTTTTATTCATAGAGTAATTAACAAAGTTCAAATTATACACAACATCGTAGCAATTGCTTCTTTTCGAAGCATGCACGGTAACAGAGTTTCAAATAAATTGCTTTGAAACGTAATGCGTACATTAAAAAAAAAGAAAATTCAAACTTAAACACAATTCACTCTAAACCGAATAAAATACTTTGTTGAAATCTATTAACAATATTAACTTTCATTCTGTATCAAAAGAAAGCTACAGCTAATATAATAAAAACGTGAGAAAAATATAAAAGGACCTTTTTTCGAAAAATTATCATTTCATTGGCATCATAAAGCGTAGGTCCATGTGTTTTTCGATCTAAAAAAAATGTTGGCGGTTGGTTCTGAGAATAACAACAATTCTGAATAGATTTTTTGAGAAAAAAAAGATTCTGAGTTAGGTAGAAAAGATGAAACATAAGCCCCGCCCAAAGGCGGATATATGTACAATAGACTGCCCCAAATTTGTGTGGGAAATTTAAAACCTGTGCAATATTATGCGCTTTAGGTTAAAATTGATTCTAGTCCTAGTACAAGATCTCATGCCAAATTTGGGACAGATCGAATTACGGCAAGGGGTCGCTCAACGAGACTGAAGTTTGTATGGCATTTTGAGACATTTTGCTCGGAAGAAACACGAAAAACCTGTTTTTCATCAATAATTTTGGTTTCCATTGGCCAATTTCTTTCAAAAACGGTTTTTCTTAAAGGATGGTATTCATCACTGTTGATGAGTTGGGCCGGTCGAACACATTGACGCCTCATTAACAGTAATGAATACCACCGTAGAAAGTTAGCCTATTTTTGAAGCCTCATTACTTTTTTTTCTAAACTCTTATCGAAATGCAGTCTTCGGATGAAATATTTTTCATAATTTAGGCTTTTAGAAACATTATTTTCGGAAGAAATCGACCGACGGGAACCAAAGTTATTGATGAAAAACTGTTTTTTTATTGACATCACAAATCGTCCAGTCATGTTCCTAAGCCCCTGTGGTTATGCAATTGTCAAGCATTTTTCCGCCCTTACTTCTTTCCGAACTATCAAGTGAATATCATCCAAACTCAAATATTAGAAAAACATTAAAAAGTGCAATCGAGCGCAACAACAATGGTTAAAATCGGTCATTATTTGACGAAACGGCATGCATTTCACATTGAGTGTTCTGGTCGGACTTTATTCGCCTCATTAAAAAAGTGATGAATATCACCCTTAAAAAAGTTAACCAATTTTTGAAGCTTAATAACTTTTTTATCTTAACTTTAATTGAAATGCAACCTTCAGATGAAATATTTGTCATAATTTAGGCTTTAAGAAAACCCGTTTTTGAAAGAAATCGGCCGAGGAAGACAAAAGTTATTGACGAAAAACTGGTTCTTCATGTTCCTCTCGAACAAAATGTCTCAAAATCCCATACAAACTTCAGGCTGGTTGAGCGACCCCTTCCCGTGGTCCGATCTGGCCCAAATTTGGCATGAGATCTTGTAATAGGCCCAGGACCAATTTTAGCCTGCAGCGTATAACATTTTACAGGTTTTAAATTTCCCATACAAATTTGGGGCAGTCTATGCTGCACTTATACCCCTTTGGCTCCAAAAAAATATAAGACTCAGTTTGCAGGATTTTTCCAACGAGATCAAAACATAAGAAATTAGCGAAATAAAATTATGATTAAAATAGCATATGATGTTTGACAGTCAAAGATTCGTTCTAGATGGTTATCTCGATTTTTTCAAGGTGCAAATTTTGAAGCTTGATTTGAATAAATTGGTGGAATATTTCAAAAGTACAAAAAAATAGTTTTTTTTTCAGGCAGTTTTTGATTTCTAAAAAAAAACTTTCGAAAGTAGGTGGAAGTTCGTTGAATAAATTAAAATATTCAATATCAATTACTTGAACATTATTTTAAAATGCTGTCATAAATAAGATTTTCCATTAAAATTTCTTAATTTTTTTGAGTGTAGTTTTTCTCTAAAGCGTTGTATATCTTAACCAAGATCCAGTGTGGATCCCAATCCTTGATTGATTGATGCATCATAATATCAGTAAAACGCTGCATATCCGAGGTAGTCTGGGGAAAGGACCACCTTGGATTAGTGAAACCTCGGATTACACAAAATATTTGGAAATACATTTTTTCGTTTCGATTATATTCGATCTGACATCATTTATACATGGAATTGTTATTGTTATGGATTTTGTTATGTTATTTAACCCTCATCTGTCCCTGAAATTTTTACCCACCATGGTCCCTGGAATGTCAATTTAACACTCCTGACTAAAACCAATATATCTTTCTTGTTTATAGTTTAAATTAATAGTTCCTCAGACCTTATTCGCCAACAACACTTCAGTTTTCCTTTAATTAAAGTCTAAGAAAAAAAATCCGAAAAAAACATGCTACGGGAAAAACACTGGAGATCAGCTATGCAATCCTTTAAAAAATCACTTGATTTCTAGGAAAACTTAAATAGGGAGCTATATGTTTTCCATAAGATTTTTTTTTCAATTTCTAAGATCATCACAAGAAAAATGTAAAAAAGTGGTTCTAAAACGTTACTTTTAAATCAATGAACCGTCAAAATTGATTAAGTCGCACCAGATAATCTTTGAAAAACATTTTTGCATCTTTAGATTTTCAAAATAAAAAAACACGGAATTCTTGACGAATTTTCAAAGGAAGTTGTTTTTTAACCTTTTTGACAATCTAAAAATTTCTCAGATATTCCTGCACTTAAATTCAACTAAGCACTGGAATTTGAGTATGTTCACGCTACATTTTCTATCAGAAAGGAAATGTCATACTGGTGAAATTACATTGGCGCTGCAAAACTTAAGTCAAATAATGTGAACTTTTCAATCCTCTTTTCAAAAATTATCTGATATGACTCAAACAAATATGACGGTTTATTGGTTTAAAAGTACGGTTTTACAGAACTTTTTTTACATTTTTTGTGATCATGATCTTACAAATTCACAAAAATTTATTCTTATGTGCAACGTTCAACTTTTAACCTTTTTAAGCTTTCTTGGACACTAAGCGAATTTTTTTTAAAGCATTCCGTAGCTGATCTACATTCTTTTTCTGATGCATGTTTTGCGAAGACTTTGAATAACGGAAAACTGAAGTGTTGTAGGTGAATAATGTCTGAAAAACATATTTGAGTTATATCACAAGATGCCCAAAACATTGAATTTTATAGAAATCGGTTTCAAATCAAGCGAGATAAAGCGGTTTAAAGCGATAAGTGTCAAATTGAGACTCAAGGTCTGAATAGGAAGTTTTTTTCTTGGCTTTCAGGAAGCGTCCATGATATTTTGGATGTTATTTTGATTTAAAAGAAATAAATTGAAATCGATTTGTTCCTCATAAACGTTTTGCTTTTAAAGTGTTCCTTTATTGTCTGTTTTTGTCAAGTTTTAAGTTCATGTCATGAATATTAATTTGCTTACAGCTTATTTTGGGTTGTTCATGAAAAAACCCTCATAATACTGCGTGTTGCGTGATGATAGGTAGGTGAAGAAGTTTGTTGTTGAAGTTGAGTGTATGAATTGCGAAGAAATCGATTGAACGTAGTTTCAACGGAGATATAGTCCCTTTTTAATTTCTAATTCCCCTATATTTTGTTATCAATTAAAACAAAACACTGATTTGGACTGCAAAATGTTTAACAAAAACAGACCTTTCTTATGTGATTTTTTTTAAGAATCAAATGAAAACTGTTTGAGCCACCGAACACAACGAAAAATGAAGTTGGGGCTGTTTTACACTCCATTTCCCAATATTTTTCAATTAATTTAGAAAAAACGATGTTCCGGCTTGAATCATTGAGACTAATTGAAAAAAAATCACACAAGTTAAGTTGCATTTGGAAGAAAAAATATAAACCCAAACATGCTTTTTTATGAATTAAACGAATAATGTAGGGGAATAGAGGGTGCGTGCGGTTGTTCAAGAAGCCTTTATTTGATTTCTTGGAAAAATCACATAAGATAGTCCGAACTTACTTTCATCAAAATTAATTTTAAAATATAGGGAAATCAAAGGTGAAATCATCCATAACTCCTTTTTACGAAGCGTGCGATATCTCAAAATTTATTTTTTTCTCGTTTTCTAGTCCACATCAGTGTTTTTCTGGATTGTTTACAAAATATAGGGTATCAGGGGTTAAAAGGCATTATATCTCCGTTCGTTTCCAGATATTTAAACTAAAGGAAAGTATATTTTCATAGATTCTTGAGCAGAGAAGGTATTGAATCTCTTCGCGGTTCATACACTTTTCCCCATTGTGCAATGTTTTACAAAACTCAAAGCAAAGCAAATCCTATTCAAGATTCCCAAGTGTTCAATCAAAAGCACTGAAATATTTCCACCTACCTTGGGCATGCAGAACGACAGCCAATAAAAAAGCGTCCAAATGCGACTCAAATTAACGCCAATCATATAATTCAAGCCACTCATTGCTCCTCCACAGGTGATGGTAACTATTGACGATGGTTTTTTTTTTTTGTTTTCGGTTGCCAATCGCGGTGATGCCGATGTTGATGATGGTGAAAATTCCAATTTCAAATCGAAAGCAGCCATTGTTCAGTTGACGCCAATTGAGAAGAGGAGAGGTCCGGTGAGCCAAAATAGGAAAATGGAAAATTGTGAAGAAAATTATTGAGTGGCGATGTTGCAATCGATGTGCTGCTGTTGCTGCTCCTATTATTATGGTGGTTTGTTAGTGGTTAAAAAGCATTTCAATTTGCAGCACACCGTTTATCCGGTATCTCGTTTCGAGAGAGAGCAGCAAATTGAAATTCCCAATCGAGAAAATGATACCCGTGTGCTGTGGCTGCTTCGAAATCGACCGGAAAAACACTATCATAAATCACTCTGTCAAATGGTTTGGAATGGGGATTTCGATTCACTTTTTTTCCTCTTCTGCTCTCTATTGGTCTTACTGAATATTAAAATTGATCGCTTGGACAAAATGGTATGGTGGATTGTATTATTTTATACATCGATAGAGATGAAACCGGTTTGCCTTTCAGGATTTCTTCGGAAGCAGATAACAGCAGAAAATTATCACAAATTGACTTCAATTGGCTAGTTCTGCACGTGTCATCAAGTTTCTTTTAGCTCGAATGATTAGAAAATTTCATCACCAAACATCTTACCGTATGGATAACATCTTACCAATGCAAACCAATATGGAGACACGTTTCATTTTGATGTTTGGCATCGTGTAGGATATCCCGAATAGAGTACGTAGTTTTTCGTCGCACATTGTCAGTGTTGCCAGTATTTCGCTGGAGGTTGTACGGTTCCGAATGGCGAATACCAGGGCAAACAGATAGGCAAACGAGTTCGGTACAAACTGAAATGGAAATAAAATGTAAATTGATGTATTTAATTTGTTAAATAGTTCGATAAGAGGATTCATATCTTTATTCCAATTCTTCTAATTCGAGATGACGTAAATCTAATTGTGATTTCACTACCAATTTCAATCACTATTTTTCTCATCGAGCAGATTCGGCTAATTTTTTGCGAATTTTGTTTTTGGTACACAAATCAAAGTGCAGTTATTTTTTTCATATCTGTACCAACACGTGAAAAGGATCTATCTTCAAAAGTTAACAAAAACTATTTTCTGTACCTCATGATAGGCCAACATTTGCACTACTTAACGGTAAACCCCTTTTGAAAAAATAATATTCCGTTACATTGAAAACTCAATTTGAGTAAAGAATCTTAAAACATTCTTTAACCAGAATTGCCATCATATTGATTTACGCCCTTTACTCCGGAACAATTTTTCGCTACTACTCTGCAAACAAACTCAAAATAATCAATTTGACTCTTTTTTAAATAAATAAATTTTTCAACATAAAAACATAGTTGCAAATGAACGCAAGCTTATTACTAAAGCTAAAAATTAGAAAATAATGAGAGGGTATATAAACAGGTTAGACAAAATATTACGTGGTTCTATCTACGATAGTGCATTGTTTTTTCATGTTCCTGTATTCTATCATATAGAGGATGCTTCTTAATATCATTTGTCTTTCATAAAAAGCAAAACTTCCAAGTGATTTTTAATAAGCGATTTAAAATAGGTTGTATTTTTTACAAACGCGTTTTTCTCGAATCGGCATACATGGAAATCGATCCTTTTTAAGTGTTGATAAAGATTTGACATTTTATTCAACATAAAAACATAGTTGCAAATAAACGCGAGCTTAAAACTGAAGCTAGAAATGAGAAAATAGCAAAGGGTGAAAAAATAAGGGAGAAAAAATATAACAAGAGCTAGGTTCTATCAAAGATAGCGTGTTGTTTTTTTATAAGAATTGATATTCCTGTATTCTAACATATAGGGTATGCTTCTAAAAAACGTTTTTCCTTCAAAAAAATCTAAAATTTTAAGTGATTTTTTATTAGCAATTTGAAATATGATGTTTTTTTTAAACGCGTTTTTCTCGATTCACTATATATGGAGATAGATTCTTTTAATGTGTTGATATAGATTTGCTTTTATACAAAGTTAAAATATATAAACTGTCTCTGATTTATTAAAAAATATTAATCTACGATTGCTAAGCAAAAGTAATATACGGTGTTCCACTGTGTTTATATTATAATCAAAATTTAGGGACAATTCCAAATTTTATTTTACTTATAAGTGTTCCATAGTTTTCTTTCATAGTTCAATTTAAAAAAAAATATTCCAGTTAACCGAAGGCCAGTGATTGATTTTTTGTACGAAGGTTGCCTCTAAGCCTTTCAATTACTTGAATTACTTAATTTTAAAATCGGGTCACGATTAGAAAAAAAGGTTATAAAAATGTTTTGAAATTATGGCTTAAATTCAGATTTTCATCCAATACACTCGTACACACATATATGCGTTATCAAAACAAAACATTAAGGTCCGCGAAGAAATCTAAGAGGGGAGATGCCAAATATTTCAGAAACCAGTGAACCAAATACTTAAAATTAAGTGTGTTTGAGTTACCATAAATATTGTGTAAAGTTTTGTAATAAAAAGTTATATTCTTAAGCTTAAAACATATGAGCAATGCAAAAAGAACACACTTGCGAGTACTAAAAAAATTGAGTTACCTACCTCTTAAATATTTGCTTCACAATGTGTTAAGATAATTATTTTCCGAACATGACAAAATTAAAATTGAAACCACCCTAAGTTTTTCTTTATATTCAGATTCAAAGTTCTAGAACTTAGTTCTTTTGCAGAATTCAAACATAACAATGCTTCGAAATGGCGATCTGAAGTTTAAAACTCAGAACCAGATTTTTCATTTAAAACTTATATTTGAACTCAGATTGACAAATCAGATAATTGAAATAATGAATCCTTCTTGAAACCCTCAACATTTAAAAATTTCAGAATCTTGACTGGGGGCTCTTAAACATATTTCGCATCTTAGCTCATATTTTAATTTCTGATCTGTAATAGTTATTCAGAAATTTAAATAAAATTTTGAAGAAGATTCAAAAATCAAATCTTGAAGGCAGAATCTAAATTTTAATTCAATATTAATGTTCAAAATTCAAACAGAGATTCAGCTCGTAAATTAGTTGTACAATAATAATTAAAAATATCAAAATAACTAAAAGCTTTGATAAGGAACTTAAACCGCAAAAGGTTACAGACTACACAAAATTCGTTTGGAATTTTGTTTTAAGCAAAAATCTGCTTTTAATTTGAAAAAAATATTCTACAGGTGTTGAATCATGAAATCGATCAATTTTGAAAAATATTTGCTGATAAAAAAGCATGCAATCAGCAACTCCAAAATCTTCAGGGAAATTCTTATTTTCTCTATGCATTCAATAACATCATTTATATTTTACCTTTTTTTCAAAAATCAGATTTCAAACTTAAATCTTAAATTTTTAACGAGTTTGCAAGAATCAGATTGGATCCGTAAATTTTTGACCTCTCACTTTAAGTTTTTAAAGTTTGATTAAATATTTTAGAATTTGTTCAGGAATTTTTAGATAAAGCTTATTTGATTTGAGCATATATAGATATAAACCAGCTGTATGATGAAAATCTCTATTATAAAGAAATATAAAATAAAAATATTTAAGAATTAAGTGTGTTTATTTGACTGAATGCCTTCTTGAATAACATATCCTATGTTCTAATCGAATAAGCTACATCAACCAAACTCTCGTGCAAAATCAATGATTTTAAATACCAAAATGAAAGTAATTTCCTTTTTTCCTTTAAAGATTTGAGGATCAATTTCCAAATGTCACGATTTAATTTCAAAAGGGGACTTTTGTTAATGAACTAAAAAATGAATAGAAAACCAGCAACAAAAATAAGGTTTTTTAAAGGTTTTATTTCATTTAAGCTACAGATATATAAAATGAGCAAAATATCATAGAAAAAATCAGTTGCCAGTACTGATCATGGAAACAAAAATGTTCATTTTATACATTTTACTCTTTCTGCTATTTATTTTCTTTCGAATCGATTTTAACTAATAAATATTTTTCTCTTTTCAGGTAAACCAATTTTGAAGCAACAATTCATATGCCTGTGTAAGTAGGAAATGGACAGAGACATATTATTGGTATTTTCAGTTTTGTGTGAAATGAAGTAAATTATCATTGAAAAAATCATAAATAAAAAGACCAAAAAACAGTTTAGTGAAAGGATTTTGCCCTTTCTATCTCAGATATTCTTTCTTAAACGGTATATAGTTTTCATTTAGGCAAACGCTTTTTAGAGATACTTTTTTAATGTCTTCAATCCTGTTTTGTTTCATTTTGTCAAAATGAAAATTTAAGCAGGATGTCTTTCATATTAAACCTTTCATATTATTATCCAATAGCTTCCTTATAAAAGATTGATTTGAAATAAACGTCAGAAATTCTTGGAGAATTTCAGTTTTTTTTTAATGGTTTTTAAGTTTGGCATTTAAGAAATGTTCAACACTAGAACGTCATGAAATTTCATTCTACATTTCAACCAGTACGAAATTGTTGAAAATTTAACATAAAAAAATTGATAAACACAGACCAATCATAAAAGATTGTTATATTTTTTTACTCAACTGAAACAAATGATTGGAAAAATCATTTTTAACCCTAAATGATGTAAGTTAAAAAAACCAATTCGATAGATTGAGGCAAAAAAAAAATTACAAGTGTAAATTTTTTTTTCAATGAGGGGCAAAGTTAGAGTCAAGTGATGATGATCACTAGGTATTCGATGCTTATACCAAAGTTTGTTTTGTAGCTTTGATGGATTCTACAGTAACATCAGAAATATTTTTCTTCTAAAATTTAATTTAAAAAATTTGACAATATTAGAATAAAAAATAGAAGTACTTAGACAATAAAATTAGTACAGTCTCAGAGTTTCAGAGCTTAAAATTCAAATATTGTAAGATATTTATATAATATGAAAAAAATGAAATCACTATTGCACACCACAAAAACGGAAATTTTAAATATTAAAAACTTAAGGAATACAATTATCAAACACAAAACATTTTTCAAATTCGTTATTTTCATAAGAAGTCATTTCACTCAACTTTGAGGTTTTAATCCAATTTATTTTGTGTTTTTTTTGTTTAAAAAAAATATTAGTTTTGTCACACTTGTAACTCATTGATGATTGTTCGAATTTATCAAAAGTATCGGTTTTCAGGATAGCAAATCCTAACTTAAGATTGAAAAGTCTGGTTATTATAACGGTTTTCAGTTTCAAATTTTTCATTTTGATTAAAACTAGGCTTGCCAGATGGTTGCAGGACATTTTGAGAAAAAAGGTGAGATACACCCGAAAAAAGTTAGACATTTAAAAATATGTTAAGGGGGGAGAAGGGTCTAACACTTTTAAAAAATCGTTTTTTTATTTTTTTTTATTTTCTTATTGTAAAACATTTCAAGAATGTTGTGTCAAATTTTCAAGTCAATGGAAGCAAAACTGTACAAATTATAGGCCTTTATCTCCTCTAATCTAATACTGCATCATTTTTAGACCAGAAACTTCAAAGGCGTTTTCTCGAAAGCACATTTTTAAAGTCAGTGGACATCGTCATTTGAAAACTACTTCACCGATTCTTTTCAAATTTGGAACATATTTTCTACATATAAAATACCAAACCTCAACGATTTTCTTTTTTTTTTACTTTAGGGAGATTTTACAGATATAAAAATGGCGGTTTTTTTCATAAAAAATCGTAGTTTTTACTTCAAACAGCCATATAAACTTCATAAAAAAAATTTAAGTTAAATAAAACAGTTGGGGTCCAGAAAAACATCTATTAAAAATATTGTGCTCTGATTTTTTGACTTCAGATGATTCTGTGCTGAGATACAGTGTCCACCGCAAATCCTGTTTTCTAAAAGGCATCCTCGAAAGTGCTCCGTCACCGGCTCATTTTTCAATATTTTTCTACGAAAAAATTACTAAATGTTCTTTTAACAATCCTCTGTATAATGCAAAAAAATTGAATACATTTGTTTGAACGATAGCTTGAAAAAAATCGTGAAAATGGTGTTTTTTTACCCGTTAGACCCTACTCCCCCCTTAAAGAAAGTAATGAAATGTTTGTATGGGTGATAAAAGTTTTGTGTTTTCCGTTGATTATAAAATTTTATAAATCGACAACACAGTTCAGTTGGTAAAACACCTGCTTTCCCTGATTTTAAACCCAGAAGTTAACATCGAACAAATTTTAAGCTTTTCAATACTTTCCGTCAGCTGCATCGCTAACAAAAAGAATTGAGAATGGCATAAATATGTTAAAATAATTTTGATTGAAACCCACAAAAAACATTAAAATGAATGTTAAATGCTGAATTGTTTTAATATATTTGCTGTTGTATGTCAAGACAATACAAATGCTTGGATGAACAATACAGCTTTTATCCACAACAAATTAATAAACTTGGATGTTATACAAAAGATAAGCATGTATCTTTTTGACTCTTACGTATGTAGTTATTTAGTGTTTTTTTTATTGAACGTTTAAAACCTTGTATTTTTAGGTTTGAAGAGTTCCTGTTGTTTTTTATGTTTATTATTTGTTTATTCTATTTATATAATTTTTATGCAAATTAGAGTCAGTGGATCAATATTTAGCAGTGTATCACTAGTATAACCCAGAATCAGTTTGTTTTCGTATTTTTTTCACTTACGGAAAAGCTACAAATATAGCTATGCAGCTGAAATAGTAATTTCAGAAAGCTTTCCGACACTTTTTTAGACAAATTCTTTCCTAAGACTTGATTGAGGTTCTGAAGAGTTAATCTAGGATTTAATCAAGGCCATATTTTAAAACATTATTTGAAATATAGAAAATGCTTCGGAAAACTGATTAGTTTATTGATAATAGTTTCGAATTGGAAAAAAGCAGAAGTCAAATGACCTGTCACATAATTAAATGGAGCTTGACAAAATAATGAACTATATTATTACACATGATAGACATGAACGCATTCTGGAAGAATTAATCACCAATTGAAAATAAAATCTTGTGGGTTATCGTAATATGTAAAGATTTATTAATTCCAACGAAATGTTCAAATGTGAAGTGCATAGCTCCATTGAAGAATATTTTATCCAACCAAATTAGTGATCACGGAAAAAGCAAGCATTATAGTTGTATGTTGTGCAGTTTGGATTTTACGAGAAAATCGACTTATATATTTGAAAACTTGGTTGAAAAAAAGCGAGACAATTTGACTAAAAAGCGAGACGGTGGGAAATTTTCGTAAAAAAGCGGGACTTGTCCCGTAAACCTCTAAAACTTTTGTTGCAACTTGTGAGCAAGTTGCTCATAAGGTTAAAAACTTTCATTTTCAAATTTTTGGAATCTTGTACAGATTTGCCAAAAAGTTCGTAAATTGATTAAATTAATTTTTACCCATTTTTTTAAGTTATTTGAAAAAATAAACTGTTAGAAAAAAAATTATTGCATTTTTGAAATCAGCGCCCCCAAATTAGTCTAAACCAGTTCTTAAGTTCTTCGTATCTCGGAAAAATGTAAATTGTGTTGTCTTGTGTGATGCATATTCTAAAGCTTCAAAATGTTTCCCTTGAAAAGTGCTCATTTCGATTACTTTAAATCGTTCTTTGTAAAAGCATTGGTTAATGATCGAAATAAAAAAATTTGAAAGGATTTATTTTATATTGATCAAGTTAAATAAAATTGTCAAAATCGTTTAGGATTTATTGACCTTCTTGTTTCTAGCTAAAATGCTCAAGCCACTAATGGATCGTTTTTTTTATTCTCAAAAATTTCAGGTGAAATTTACTCTATGGAGTAAACAAAAATTTCCTATATAATGCTGCATCCATTAGCTCAACCATTCTCGGGTGCAGTTCAAAGCATTCGAAAAAAAAATTACCAACTGTTCAGAGTCTGAGTAGTCATTCCGAAAAATCTCCCAATCGTTGGACGCCAGCTTACCTGAATCCAATTGGCGGCATTCGAAATGTCCGAGGTGTTGCCACTCTGCCAGAAGATGCTCACCAGACAGAAGGTGTAGAACAGCATGGCCACATAGGTCGGCAGCAGATACCGGATGTAGTGGAACCGAGACCCAACCGGAATTGTCCCATCCAGGGGGTACGGACAAAGGCCGAACAGTTTCGCAAAATAGTAAAACGATTTTATGGGCTGCATTTTGGGATTGAAAGCTCCGGCTTTTTTCGTCGATGAAGGTTCTCTCTTTTGGGGTTTTTGGTTTGAATTTCAATCTGAAAAACACACACACTTTAACGACCGGAAATGGGCAGGGTGGGAAATCGAGGGAAAAGGGCGTTTTATGGGAGCAGTTGCTTTGGCTAGTGAGTGGAGAAAACTCTAACTGGCTTCCGGCAAGTTTTCGTCCGATTGAACTGTGGTTGCGGGATTGCGGTTATCGAATTGGGCGAGAGCAATCGATACAGCTGATTTGGATTCTGCCGGGAAAAAATAACGTTTAAACTTGTTTCCAAAAAGTTTTGGTTCGCTTGAGTTGTAGGGTGTTTCCTTAATTTAAATTAAAAAAAAAAAAAATTTATTTAAATTGTTCGTTGGAATTTGACTGTCTTTTTTTGTCGTTTTTCCAGATTTGCCATTTTAGTGATTTTGTTATTGCCATTTCAGTGATTTGTCATTTTTGAAATTTTTGTAATTTTTGTAATTTTTGTCATTTTTGTCATTTTTTGTCATTTTTGTCATTTTTGTCAATTTTGTCATTTTTGTCATTTTTGTCATTTTTGTCATTTTTTGTCATTTTTGTCATTTTTGTCATTTTTGTCATTTTTGTCATTTTTGTCATTTTTGTCATTTTTGTTATTTTTGTCATTTTTGTCATTTTTGTCATTTTTGTCATTTTTGTCATTTTTGTCATTTTTGTCATTTTTGTCATTTTTGTCATTTTTGTCATTTTTGTCATTTTTGTCATTTTTGTCATTTTTGTCATTTTTGTCATTTTTGTCATTTTTGTCATTTTTGTCATTTTTGTCATTTTTGTCATTTTTGTCATTTTTGTCATTTTTGTCATTTTTGTCATTTTTGTCATTTTTGTCATTTTTGTCATTTTTGTCATTTTTGTCATTTTTGTCATTTTTGTCATTTTTGTCATTTTTGTCATTTTTGTCATTTTTGTCATTTTTGTCATTTTTGTCATTTTTGTAATTTTTGTCATTTTTGTCATTTTTGTCATTTTTGTCATTTTTGTCATTTTTGTCATTTTTGTCATTTTTGTCATTTTTGTCATTTTTGTCATTTTTGTCATTTTTGTCATTTTTGTCATTTTTGTCATTTTTGTCATTTTTGTCATTTTTGTCATTTTTGTCATTTTTGTCATTTTTGTCAGTTTTGTCATTTTTGTCATTTTTGTCGTTTTTGTCATTTTTGTCATTTTTGTTATTTTTTCATTTTTGTTTTTTTTGTCATTTTTGACAATTTTTTTTTTCTTGTAATTTTATTATCATATTTTTTTGAGTAAACATTGATTATACCAGTAACACCCTACAATCTTTCACGATTTCTTCAAAGGCTAGTAACAAAAAAGTTCCGGTCACTTCTCCTCAAAAAATGTTCAGTTTGGAAAGTTTCATTTCGCCACCACCCTCGGCACTTTGCTACTGTTTCCTGTCGGAAAAGTTCTGAGTGAGTAAGGATGGAGAGTGTTAGAAAACTTTTCACTTCACTAGGCTGCCCGTTTTTTTCGCTATTTTTCTTGCTCTTAGCTTCGAAACAAAAACGAACGAACGGAGGGGATGAGTCCTACCTATCAGCACCGGCACCTTATTCGAACGCGTTCAGGTTTTCAAGTTTAATTGAAAACCAGACACAATTCATTCAATGGGGGAGCGCTGCTCGTTCCAATTCGTTGATGTTCTGTTTTTGTTTTGTTAACAAGTATAGTTATCTTTTTCTTTTAGAGAAGCAAAAGCACGCTCGAACTTGGTGACCGCAATAGAGAAGTGGCTGGAGACACTTGTCGGGGGCAACAGCAGTGCTCTTTTGGGGGGATGTCACTTTGTGGCCTGAAAATTTTGTGAACCAGCAATAGCTGAAACCGTAGCAAATCGTCGTCCCGATACAAAAACTAGCCAAAGACTGGCAGCTTTCTGCAGGGATGGCTGCTTAGAATTCGATTGCTATCGTTAAGCTACCCCGGCCTAATAAATTGCATCAACCTGATGTGTTTGTTGGGTAATTTTGGGGGCTTTGCTTTGCGTTGGTTGAATGGACAATTGATTGGTTGTTGATGATGATGATGACCCAACCCAGAGGACTGTTCAATTGAGGTGAAAGCAATTTTCGGGTAAATTTATTTTTGGAAGTGTAAGAAACTGTGATTTGATGGACTGTTTGACTCGGGTCTTTGATATGTTGATTGGTTTTAAGGCTGTGAGAAACGGTTCATGATGAAATGAATATCTTGATAATCATTGAATTTCATCCTTGAAAATTTTAGTTTAAAAAATATTTCGTTTCATAAGAGTCTTTTAAAGGAGTTGATATTCGAATAAGCTGTCAACCAAAACCATTTTTTAATTAATTATCCTTAACTATTGGAATTTGTCATACATTATATCTTTATACCATAAAAAAAACGGAATTACGTCATCAGAACACGAATGAATGTCGGCATAATATTGACTTCAACTGGAACATTCAAATAAACAGTTTTTTCTACGTGCCCACATTATAAGAGAATGGAAAGACTTGTTCCTGTTTTCTTGTTTCTATCATATCGTTTTTGAAAAATTTGGCTACTCGCCGTCTTTACCGTCAGATTATGAAAGCGTGTAATTTAAAATTATTTGATTGATACTTGATCCCACTCATCAATTAGAAGCATTTTCGAAGAGCGCAAAACATTGTTTAAGTTAATGAAAACGAGGTTCTTTAATCTAAGCCATATCTATGGTCCTTCAATCAGGAACCCTCAACACCTAGTAAAAATCATGAAAATTTGAAAGATAAGTGGTATTCTTAAAATTTAATGGTCTCTCAGACTTAGAATCTTAGGTAAAGAGATTTCCTAAAGATTGTCAACAACCCAAAACTCAAAGTGAATATATTTAAAGGTGAAAATCTATATTTTTGGAAAAAATCATAAGTTATAGCTTAATTGTGATCTTGATCCATTTAGTGTAAAACATTTCTATTTTTTTTATCTCTTATGATGAATTGAACCCAAAGGAAACATTTAAGAAAACTTTTTCTTAAAAAAAATCGAAGTTTACCATTGCACTGCATTTATGGCATAAGGAAATTTACATCCATTTCCATCCATCCTATATTAGTGTCTAATTTTTGATCAAAAGTTAAATAACTCGGAAGCTGTTTAATTTTTCAATTTTCCAAAGTAATAGCATAATTGTTTTGCTCAATTTGGCACACATTTCTCGAACATTATATTTTTTTCAAAGAATTCTAGTTACGAGATTATTCCGAAAGATGAAGTCTCCTCAACCTGTTGAGATACTGTTGAAAATGACAACTATAATTCTGTATTTAATTTTCAGAAAGTTTCTCATTTTGATCAGTAAGATAATTTTTTTTTTTTTCAAAAATTTTTGTGTTCACTTGTTTCGAAAGCCTTAAAAGAGGGTAATCTCGTTTTTTTTCAATGACCTTAATTGAAGGTTGCGAGAGCTTTATCAGCACGTATCCGGGCCGGAAAAATACGAGCAATTTTGTATAAAATACTGACAAAATATGGACATTTGATTTCAAAATTGACGACCAAATATCGGGCAATATCCGGTAAAATTTTGTCAAAACCCGGATATAACTCATCAGAAAACAAAAATAATCGATAAAAAAAAAATCAAAATTAATCGAATTATTTTAAATCGTAGGCTTTTTCTTGATAATTTTTAAATGATAATTTAAAAAAAACTTGACCAAACAATTTCGTTTTTGAGGCATAATTAAAACAAAATTACTAAACAGTTTTTTTTTATTGTTTGCTTTGACCAAAAAGTGAATAACTCTGAAACAAATCCAGGTATTTTTCAATGAAATCTGGGAACCGGGCCGGGCCGGACTGTTCCAAAATTATATATTGAATATCCGAGCAAATCCGGATAAAATCCGGCAATCTGTCAAACCTTACCTTGATTACCCGATTTTACTTTTAAAAGAATCTCATGATGCTAGTGAGAATTTTTAGTAAGATTTCTACAATTGACCTCCCAGTGAAAACGTGTATCAGTGGCAAAAGAATAAATAAGTCCATATTAGAAGCAGCTTAGTTCACCAAGTTTTTCTCAAAAGAGAAGTAGTGTGAGATAAAATTGTGGAAATTGATAAAAGATGGTGAAGGTCTTATCAATATGAGCCCCTTGGAGCCAAAGGGGTATAAGTGCATGGAAGCTTATTTCGAAAAAACAGGCTTTTAAGTTGATGTGTTTGGCAATTTTCCATATATTTTTCAAAAAAAATTATTTTCTTTTGGAACGTAAAAGTATGTAAATAAAACTCTAAAAATCTGAAAAAATCATCAAATATAGTTTAAAACATGACAAATCGTTTGGCATCATTAACTCAAAATGAGCCTTAATTAACTCAAAATGAGCCTGAGAGCCTCATATGATGAAATATTAGTGGAAAAATCAATCAATACCATGACTGAAAAAAGGGTGCACCTACTGAAAAGATTGATATCTTCAAAGTAAATTTTCTTTTAAAAATCGTGTTTAAGTTTTCTTTCTATATTTTCCATGAATTATCACATCGTTATCATCAAATCCTTCTTAGTTAGAATGCATCAGAATCAAATAAATGGTTTTCATGTAATAAAAAAAAGCAAATTAACAACTGTCATATTTTTCAATGACTTACGCTTTAAAGTACATTTGTGGAATTTGTAAGTGCAACCAAACTTAAAGAACCCAAAAAACAAATTTTGGAACTTTAACATGAAAAGTTTTATCTTTTTATACAAATAGTTCAAACATTACTGCCACTCTCATAAAATATGAACCTTGTGTATTCTTCATTATTTTAAAGAAACTCATTTAAGCTAAAAAATATTAAAAAAAATAATAACTTAATGTTTACTTGTTTTAAAAAAAAGTTATTCAAAATTCAAGCTTCAGATAAGTTTCAAAATGAGACACATAATTAAATATTGATTATTCAGTACCTTTTTTTTGAGAAATTTAGGCTAAATAATGGTTAATGTATCCATGTTCGTAAACTTTCGTGAATATTTCGGCTTAAGGTTTAATTTAAGGTCAATTTTCAACCTTTTTAATGGATTTCAACATTCATTTCAGCCGAATTTTTGTAATAAATATAGTTTTTAGCGTTTTCCTTTAAACCATATACAAACATTCCACAATGAAAAAACATTCCATCGTTCAAATCTGAACTGCATTGAGTGGTGTGGTATTCATAATTTTGTCTTCATTTTTCCCGTTGACATTTTGTTCAAATGATCATATATTTTTATGATTCAAAATTTTATCGACTCAGTGTAATGATCCACGCCATAGTTTCATAGCTGAGATTTCAAAGAAGAAAGGAAGAGACCGAATAGAGTGTCAATTGAAGGCCCGCTCAGTTATTAAAATCAGTTCCCTTTTAAATAGCTCAAATCGTTAATGTCGAATTGGCATATATGTACTCAAATTTTTGGAGACATATTTATGAGTTGACTAAACAGCTCGGATGATCCAAATTTTTTTGGGCAAAGCTTGTCGTAAATGAATGATAGAAAATCACTGAATACCAACATGTCTACGATGGTTGTTGAAAATGTCTTAAACGTCAATTTGGATTATCATTTCTATGACGATTTCATGTAAGCTGGGCCAGCATCAAAGTAAAATTACTGTTTATGACGCCCGTGATAAAAATTCACTTTGTACCAACTTAGCTCTATTTGTCCAGAGGCCCTTAAAAGTTAAAATTTAGGGTCAAAACCGGAAAATGAGAGGCAGCCCTTAATCAAGTTTGATTGAGCTGAAGCTGTGCACAGGTTTGATTGTTGGGCCAATCTAAAAAATTTATGTATATGGTCGGTATTTGAAATTCGATCATGAAATTTTTACCATGCATCCATTGCCACCCACGTAAGTTTTAAAACTGGCATACTTTCAAAATCTCAATGTATTTATAAACTGTAGTTTAATGACTAAGCATTCTCCTAAGGATCAGTTAGAAAGTCTGTCACTTCTCTGTTGACATTAAAATATACCTAACTTGTTTTGTACTCAGTACTCAAAATCGTGCATAATTCATGCCTGAATCATTAAGTTTCATTTAAGCATCAAACTGTTGGAATATGATGCTAAACCAATACCTGAATAAGGCAATGAGGCAAATTAAGGAACTATTTGATTTTGAAATTTCCAAGATAACAGTTCAAAGCATCACCAAGGTTTCAATATTCTCAAAGAATAAACAAGTGAGATGGAAATGATATCATGATTAGATGTTCCATTTTCTGCGATTAAAAAAAAGTTTATGAAAAAGTTGAAAGTTTGATCGATCTGAAAACAAACATAAAATATTGTTGTTACCAGCATAGTGCAGGCATTAAAAATTGCTTGATTTTTCAGTAGGCTATCGAAAAAAAGTAACATGGCGATTTGATATTGCTCAGTTGGCTAGTCAGTTCTCTGAGTAGCCGATGTCTGCGAGCTCGCTCAGCAAACATAAAATCGCATTAGAAATGATAGCTCAAGTCGTTAACAAAGTCAATGCGAATCGCAATTCCTAAAAAATAAGTGAACGATCGAACTGTTACTTAAAGTCGGTACAAATCGGTTATGATAAAACGTCCGCCATGTTTGCAAATTTGCTCTCACGCGTGGGATTCAAGTGAGAAAACAACCTTGTTGTTCTCTCTGCGATAAGCAGTGAAACCAGATTGCTAGAAATCAGATGAATCATTGGGGAAAACTGTTCAATGTGAGAAGCTGGAAATATTGTTGCTGGCAACGGTTTGCATGCATTGAGAGCAAAACTTAAGCTCTCTCGCATACTTTCAGGATGTGTGAATAAGATGTTGAATATCGCCAAATTTGTATAATTCTTATCGCTTAAGCCAGAAATTAAAAATATGTATGTATATTGCCTTCACTTTGGTAGGAAATGCTGGTTTTTCGAGTGTTAAGCGATGATTCTTCAATGTATATGAAACGTATAACAAAGTTCGATGCGAAATAAACATACAAAAATATTTTCTGGGCGACCCAAAAGAAAACATCGAACACAGTTTCACCAGTAAATCATGTCCTGTTAGCAATTTTGGCACTGGTTTGCTCGGAAAAAAATGAAACAATGCCAAAAATGCAGCCTCATTTGATGTACTCGAGTCAAATTTTTATTTCAATTGAAGCTTAATGCTACCTCGTTTGGATTGCCTTCCAGGGAAAATTTTGAGAGCACATAATTTCTAATTTTAGAATGCATTCGAAATCAAAATGTGGCATCATTGTGCTATCAAAACACTTCAAGACATTGTGGCAAAACGAGGCATCATTGAATGTAGTTCCAAATTTTGGCATTGCCCAAAATTTATTCGGCAAAAATGATATCAAATTTTACGGTGATGATAAAACTTGGTAAGAGTCGACCCAGGAAGCCTTCAAAAGACATTTTTAACCTTATACTGTTTTCGTAGTCACTTAAAAATACTGTTTTTACGGGTTCGTTTCTTCACTTAAAAAAGAAACTTTTAGAAAATTTTGAAGATAACTATACCTATTTTTACTGATTTTTTTTCTTTTTCTCTATTCTTAGTGAAAGGTGTGAAAAATATGCTATTTTCAAAAAATGATGAACTTTTTCTTACGACACCAACGTTTGAGCAAAAAATTTCGTTTATTTTTTGCAAAGTTGGTAGATTTTTAAACAGTCAATGTCTCCCATCCCTGCATCATGTTCTAGTCGAAACTCAAACGAAACCGATTTGTTCGTATGCTAATGGGTTTTGATGATTATTAAGACAAATTGCCTCATGAAAGTACACTTTGGTAGAAGCAACAAATACATTGGTATATATCTTTGTAAGCAAAGACATCACGATTGCTGATGATGTCTTCGTCTATGATACGAGGCAAGCAAATCCGATTACCTTGAGCTGTATTTCTGAGGTAACGAATACCTCGGGAAAACGTTAGAAGTTCATTAGATTGCCTTCTTAGAAGGAACATTGAAGGATTTTGTTCATTAAAATAAAGATTTTAATTTTTTGTTTTATCGGCTCAATATATCTAATTTATTGAATAAGAAATCAATTGCAATTTTGAAATGTAACAATGTTTCTTAATGCTTATAAAATTTTTGCAATTTTTTTTTAATCATAATTTATCATTTAAGCTTCATCTTAGAAAGTGCTTGAACAGAAAAAAAAATTGTTATCACATATCTCAGAACAATTGTACACAAAATTTGATGTTCCAGAAACCAATAATTCAGAACAATGGTTTAATGCTTCAAAAGCAGTATCAACAACAGTATTATTAGTCAGCTAAACTCATTTCCACACTCATATTTTTCAATCAAACCGACAATATTTTCGGTTCTAATTAAAATCAGGAAAAAAAAGATTACATTCAGTGCACGTAAACAAATTTGTACGTTCCAATCACTAGTTTCTTTTTTTTGCTACAGTTAAAACCATTTATCCCTAAATCATTTGTACATGTTACCCCCTTTTTTCTGTAGTTTTTTTTTCAGTAGAGTTAACCTGAGAACGGATGAGGTTCGTTGTTCGGTGTTGATGTTTCAGCTCATAAATCATAGCAATTGTAAGCAGTTGATTACATGCTTTCATTGGATCGGTAATGGTTTCATATTTGTGTGATGCTATGAAGTTGCAGGAAAAAAAACACATTCATGCATTACACTTTCATCGATGCTCTTTGCTTCCAACAGCAACAAACTACCTACTAAGCAAAATCACTAAGATTGGTTGAACTTTTGAAAAAATGTGTATTAACTGGTTTATTTTAGTTTTAAAAATTTTTGGACAAAAAAAAAGTTGGCTGAAGCAAATGAAATGTCCAGGACTTCAAATATTTATGAGTAATTTTCTTAGTTTTTTGCTTTTCTTTGTTGATTTTGAATTGAAAATCAATTCGACCCAGCTTAGCAATAACACCGTGTGCCATTTATAGTCCAACACTTTTTACATCGCTCCGGGTTTAGTATTGAATATGAAATAAATTCCATTTTCACCTTCCTCACCCCCCTTTTCTACTGTGTGTTTGTGTGTGGTTGCTCAAACACAAAAATGGCACCTGCCGAGCAAAGGAAATCTTGCTCCCAGGTTTCCACACCCAGACAACCCACTGTACTAGCTGTTACAATCAGCAAATTCCGATCAGAAGGGCGAATGGTTTAATTGGTTTATGTTTGTATGTACCCGAGTGTGTATGAGTTTGAATTTCCTTTTTTTCCACAGGTTTTTGTGTTTACCCCTGAATGTATGCAGGGGATCGGAATTCGTCCTGCATGTGAAAAGGTGGCTCGGGAAAATTACAAACAAACATGATTTGCTTGTTGGCAAACACCATTTCCATGTCGTTTGATGAGGGAAAGGTCAGAGCCACGAATCGGCGTAAGCCATTCAAATGCAATTTATAGGAATCGAATGTTGTTGTTACTTTTTATATTGGCTCCCGGAGGCGGAGCAAAAAAACAATTTGTAGAAAAAATTAGAAACAATCATCGGCATGACGAATGCAATTGTGTCGCTCCGTGTCTGTATTTATTTACATGGAACATGTGATATGTAAATATGGTAATGTTGATCTGCCTTTTTTCCGTGGAAATTCCCTTTCGCTCGTGGAAATAAGGTTTTTTTTTGTCAAATCGTTTTGTATTTTAACATCGCTTATTATCATTTGTCTCTTGGAAGCTTAAATTAACACCTTTCACAAAAAAAAAATTAAATAAAATTTGTTTTGAAAACCTTTACAGAATGTTTTCAAATTATGCCCAAACGATGAAATGCTTTTCAAATCGAGTTAAAATGATTAAACTGGCAATAACACCAATTTTTTCTATAAAGAAAACTCAAACATGAATGAAAACATTAAACCTTTCGAATTCTCAACAACAGCATAGAAATGTAAAAATCATCCCATCAGCAGATCGCGAATGCAAACAGCCCAATTTGACTTTGTGACATTCGATTGCTATCCGAATTTTTAATCCGAAGTGGGGATCAAATTGGGGCCTAAAAGATTCAGCCGCCTCGCAATCCTTGTGGTCGTAAAATAAAAATCTGTATTAGAAAGCTTTCCGGAAAACAGAGAAACGGAATTACATTTTACCTTCCTAACCTTCATTGGGCCCGAACGCAAACATTCCTCGCAAATGGAATCGAAATGCGGCAGTTTTTATTTTGCAAATGAATTAAGGACGTGTTGATTTTATTCAAACTTTTAAAATCACCCTGAATTTAATAAATTTTTTTAAATGGTTTTTGATAATATTGAGTTGTCCGAAATAGAAAAAATTAACAGTTTTTCAAGGAACAAATGATTTTGTTCCAAAAGCATTCTAGAAAAAAATCAATCATCATGAATTATTCTGAATAATTTTGATTTGAATTAAAGCATTTCGAATAATTTTTAACCAAATAATTCAGTGTGTGTATTTTTTAATCGACTTTAATTTATTTGAATCATTCTCAATCAATTTAAAATACTTTGATTCATTAAGAATGATTTTCAATGAAATTCAACCAATTTCAAACATTTGATTAACTGATTAACATTTGATTAAAAGTCGATGATAACATCAAACAATTTCAAACATTGCGAACCATTTGGAATAATTTTGAATAACTTTGAATAATTTGAATTAATTAAAACAATTTTATAAATTATTTTAAATGGTTTTTGATAATTTTGAGTTTTTCGAAATAGAAAAAAATAACAGTTTTTCAAGGAACAAATTATTTTGTTCCAAAATCATTCTAGGAATAAATCAATAATCATGAATAATAATTTTGATTTAAATTTAAGCATTTCGAATAATTTTTTACCAAATAATTCAGTGTGTGTAATTTTTAATCAGCTTTAATTCATTTGAATCATTCTGAATCAATTTAAAATATTTTGATTCATTTAGAATGATTTTCGATGAAATTAAACCAATTTTAAACATTGCGAACCATTTTGAATAATTTTAAATAACTTAGAATAATTTGAATTAATTAAAACAATTTTGAATAATTTTTAAATCACTAATAATAATTTGGAAAAAAAAATTAAAAAACATTTAAAACAATTTTGAATGATTTTGAATCACTTAGAGTCGTTTTAAATCATTTTGAATCTTTTTGAATCATTTTGGATCATTTTGAATCATTTTCAATCATTTTGAATCACTTTGAAATATTTTCAATTATTTTGAGTCATTCTGAATATTTTTGAACCATTTTGAATCATTTTGAATCATTTTAAATCATTTTGAATAATTTTAAATCATTTTGAATCATTTTGAATCATTTTGAATCTTTCGAATCATTTTGAATAATTTTGAATCATTTTGAATCATTTTGAATCATTTTGAATCATTTTGAATCATTTTGAATCATTTTGAACCATTTTGAATTATTTTGAATCATTTGGAATCATTTCGAATCATTTTGAATCGTTTTGAACCATTTTGAATCATTTTGAATCATTTTGAATCATTTTGAATCATTTTGAATCATTTTGAATCATTTTGAATCATTTTGAATCATTTTGAATCATTTTGAATCATTTTGAATCATTTTGAATCATTTTGAATCATTTTGAATCATTTTGAATCATTTTGAATCATTTTGAATCATTTTGATAATTTTTAATCATTTTTAATCATTTTGAATCATTTTGAATCAATTCGAATCAATTTGAATCATTTTGAATCATTTTGAATCATTTTGAATCATTGTGAATCATTTTGAATCATTTTGAATCATTTTGAATCATTTTGAATAGTTTTGAATCATTTTGAATCATTTTGAATCATTTTGAATCATTTTGAATCATTTTGAATCATTTTGAATCATTTTGAATCATTTTGAATCATTTTGAATCATTTTGAATCATTTTGAATCATTTTGAATAATTTTGAATCATTTTGAATCATTTTGAATCATTTTGAATCATTTTGATTCTTTTTGAATTATTTTGAATCATTTTGAATCATTTTGAATCATTTTGAATCATTTTATATCATTCTGAATCATTTTGAATCATTTTGAATCATTTTGAATCATTTTGAATCATTTTGAGTCATTTTGAATCATTTTGAATCATTTTGAATCATTTTGAATCATTTTGAATCATTTTGAATCATTTTGAATCATTTTGAATCATTTTGAATCATTTTGAATCATTTTGAATCATTTTGAATCATTTTTAAACATCTTTAATTATTTTGAACCATTTTGAAAAGTTTGGAAATCATCTTAATCACGTTGAATCAAAATGATTCAAAATGTTTCAAAATGATTAAAAATGATTCAAAAAGTTTGAAAATGATCAAAATAAAGGAAAAAAATAATATAAAAAAAAATTTAAAAAAAATTAAAAATAAAAAAAAATTAAAAATAATGATTCAAATAATTCAAAATGATTCAAAATGATTAAAAATGATTAAAAATGAATAAAAATGATCAAAAATGATCAAAAATAATAAGAAAAGATTCTAAATGTTTAAAAATGATAAAAAATAATAAAAAATGATTTTGAATCATTTTGAATCATTTTGAATCATTTTGAATCATTTTGAATCATTTTGAATCATTTTGAATCATTTCGAATAATTTTGAATCATTTTAAATCATTTTGAATCATTTTGAATCATTTTGAATCATTTTGAATCATTTTGAATCATTTTGAATCATTTTGAATCATTTTGAATCATTTTGAATCATTTTGAATCATTTTGAATCATTTTTAATCATTTTTAATCGTTTTTTATCATTTTGAATCATTTTGAATCATTGTGAATCATTTTGAATCATTTTGAATCATTTTGAATCATTTTGAATCATTTTAAATCATTTTGAATCATTTTGAATCATTTTGAATCATTTTGAATCATTTTGAATCATTTTGAATCATTTTGAATCAATTTGAATCATTTTGAATCATTTTGAAGCATTTTGAATCATTTTGAATCATTTTGAATCATTTTGAATCATTTTGAATCATAAGGAATCATTTTGAATCATTTTGAATCATTTTGATTTATTTTGAATCATTTTGAATCATTTTATATCATTCTGAATCATTTTGAATCATTTTGAATCATTTTGAATCATTTTGAGTCATTTTGAATCATTTTGAATCATTTTGAATCATTTTGAATCATTTTGAATCATTTTGAATCATTTTGAATCATTTTGAATCATTTTGAATCATTTTGAATCATTTTGAATCATTTTGAATCATTTTGAATCATTTTGAATCATTTTGAATCATTCTGAATCATTTTGAATCATTTTGAATCATTTTGAATCATTTTGGATCATTTTGAATAATTTTGAATCATTTTGAATCATTTTGAATCATTTTGAATCATTTTGAATCATTTTGAATCATTTTGAATCATTTTGAATCATTTTGAATCATTTTGAATCGTTTTGAATCATTATGAATAATTTTGAATAATTTTGAATCATTTTGAATCATTTTGAATCATTTTGAATCATTTTGAATCATTTTGAATCATTTTGAATCATTTTGAATCATTTTGAATCATTTTGAATCATTTTGAATCATTTTGAATTATTTTGAATCATTTTGAATCATTTTGAATCATTTTGAATCATTTTGAATCATTTTGAATCATTTTGAATCATTTTGAATCATTTTGGATTATTTCAAATAATTTTAAATCTTTTTGAATCATTTTGAATCATTTTGAATCATTTCGAATCATTTTGAATCATTTTGAATAATTTGGAATCATTTTGAATCATTTTGAATCATTTTGAATCATTTTGAATCATTTTGAATCATTTTGAATCATTTTGAATCATTTTGAATCATTTTGAATCATTTTGAATCATTCTGAATCATTTTGAATCATTTTGAATCATTTTGAATTATTTAGAATCATTTTGAATCATTTTGAATCATTTGAATCATTTTTAATTATTTTGAATTATTTTGAATCATTTTGAATCATTGTTTCCATTTTGAATAATTCTGAATCATTTTGAATAGTTTTGAATCATTTTGAATTATTTTGAATCATTTTGAATCATTTTGAATCATTTTGAATCATTTTGAATCATTTTGAATCATTTTGAATCATTTTGAATCATTTTGAATCATTTTGAATCATTTTGAATCATTTTGAATCATTTTGAATCATTTTGAATCATTTTGAATCATTTTGGATCATTTTGAAAAATTTTGAATCATTTTGAATCATTTTGAATCATTTTGAACCATGCCGAATCGTTTTAAATAATTTTGAAGAATCTGAACTATTTTGAATAATTTTGAATCATTTTGAATTATTTTGAATTATTTTGAATTATTTTGAATTATTTTTAATTCTTTTGAATTATTTTGAATTATTTTGAATTATTCCGAATTATTTTAAATTATTTTGAATTATTTTGAATTATTTTGAATAATTTTGAATAATTTTGTATAATTTTGAATTATTTTGATTTAGTTTGATAAGTTTTATAATTTTGAATAATATCGAATATTTGGAATAATTTTGAATAATTTTGGATAATTTTCAAATAATTTTCTAATAATTTTGAATCATTCCAAATCATTTTTATTCATTTGGAATCATTTTGGATCCTTTTGAACAGTTTTGAATTATTTTGAATCATTTTGAATCTTTTATAATAATTTGGATGCATTTTGATTAATTTTAAATCATTTTGACCCATTTTGAATTGTTTTCATAGTGATATTTAAAATTCTGATTGATTTTGAAAATTAATCTTGAAATTTAACTTTTCGAATCGTTTTGCTGTTTTGACTTTTTTCGTTTAGTATAAATCTTTTGAAACATTTGGAAGTTTTTGTATTTTGAAATGACTCCGACACGTCGCAAAGACTTCCGTTCATTGAGCCTTCAATCGAAGGGTTATTGTGGGATCCGATTTTAAATTTCCATCCGACAATCCACCCACTGCTGAAATCCTTGATTTTCACCAACCTCCCGGAGGAAAGATTTGCTTTTCCAGCAGCGGTAAAGCTTCAAGTGCCATCGAGGATTTGATCCGTTGCCGGGATATTCATAAAAGCGAATCGGGATCGGAAAATAAAACTGAACTGATTAAAACGTCTTTCAGCGATGGGTGGTGGGTAAAATCATTGGGGATTTGTTTCTGGTCCGAATTGCTAGCGTCGTTAAAGGAAAGAAAGATTTTATGTTGGAGGCAGCGTCTCCAATTTTCACATTCACAACAGAAAAAGATTTCAAATGAAAGGCCAAAGCAAGCTACTGTAAGTTTGCTTACGATGATTTCAGTTGAAATTCCTCGCTGTTTCGAATGATGATGACGTTAATGATTTTCAAAGTGCACCTGATGATTTTCAAATGAAAATCGAGATCTTCAATTTCAAACGAAAATGAAAATTGTTATTTTTATGTTATTTTTTGTTCAATTTAGTTTTTTTTTGTGATTATAAACTATTTTAAAAGGGAACTAAGCCAAGAGCTCTAAATTCATTCAATATTTATATTCATTTTTTATTTAAGTAAGGGGAATTGATTTAAAAGCATCAAAAAATTCTAATATTAAAAAAATATTTTTTTTTGCAATTTTGATAGTTTGATTCTGTAAAAAACGTCCTATTAATTTGTATTTTTAGACTAATAATTTACTTATTTGAAGATTTTCAGCCAGGCATGAAAATGAAAGCGATGATTTTCAATCGAAAAATAATTCTTTCATTTGACTGTTATGCGGACCGGTCTGAATGATTTGTTTACTGACTTTCATAGCAACCTGAAACTTATAAGTTTTCATTTGGCGGCAAAAAAAGTTATTCGATTGTGAACTTCCAAAGCAGTCAAGATTCAAATGATTGAATGAAAATTGGAGACCATGGTTGGAGGACGTCTTTGAGGACATTTAATTTAAATCCTTCTCGAAGATTCTTCATAAAATTATTAAGGATTAAGGGATCACAAAAATTGAAATTTCAACTCAAAGGTCAAGCTCAAATAAATTTAATGTACAGCTTATTTTTAAAACCCTGAAGGTTTACTGTTTTTTTTTTAATGATATTCGCAAATCAATTTCATGTCGCCATTCCTGCTGATTGAAAAGTGTTATTTTCAATCCGGAACCCAGAAAGTATACCCAAAATTCATCGAGTGTGAAAAGTTCAATAGCTTTTTCAATGGAAACCAATAACTTTTCAAATTACTCATTTCTGGGAATCCAAAAATTCCTACTCACCCTTCCTTCCTGGTCAAGAGAAAGCCGAGCGGCCATTGAATAAACATTCCAAAATTCCATTGGTTTGGAAACCGGATTCAGCTCAGAATGGAATACCGGCAGAAATTGGAAACATCTAAATTAAAGCTCAAAGCAATAAACCTTCGGAAAGGTCCATCTCGAGAGCGTTGTTACTGCCAAAAGTTGGAGACGGAACACTTTCGGTAGACGGCTTTGTTTTCCGAGAAAGAACACCCCAATCACCGAAAAGTCCTTTTCTCAAAACTGATGATGGTCCAAGAGCAAACCATTTCTCGATTTCGTTGGAAAAAAGTTCGGTCGCCACCCATCATCCATGGTTGATGGAATTCGGAATTCGAACCCATTTTCCGGGCACACCGTCTTAAGTTGTTCTTTGTGTGAGAGGCTGAGCGAAAGTTGAAAGGAATGTCTTAATTTCTGTCCCGATTCTAGACAGTTTGATTGAGTTTTGAAATGAAAGACGAGATGGTTTAGAATTGTTATGCTTTTCGGAAACTTTTCGGTTCGGTTTTGCGATATGGGAATCGAAAATCATTCTTTCCAATTTAAAAATTAAACCCATCTGAAATTCAAATGATTCCATCTAAATAATCAGTCCTCAATTTGGGTAGTTAACAATCTCCGGAAATTTTAATTAGGTAAATTTTCAAATTTAATGAGATCCTCAAAATATATCTCCCAACTTTCAACCAACTAAAATTGTATCGAAGGCTCAACCGCAAAACGACCAACCACTTAAAAAAAAACCCATCTCATAGATCAGCATAGATGAATGTGGTTTTGGAAAGTTCCATCTACTTAGAGTTTCCTAGGTTCCGGTAGGCCAGAAGCTTTCCAATCCAATTAAACCATTCTGGCTGACCATTTTACCCAGACTCAGTCGATGGGCTTTGTACCTAGAAGTTTGCCGCCGAACAAAATTCGGAAAATGGATTACTTTCATCAATCGCGTCCAGACAGACGCCCGCTGCCGGTGGCCCTGGTCATGAATGGTCTTTATGTGCGGCGATTTATCATTCAGGAATCACTCTATTAACTTTCCTGGTTGGCTGGGCGAATTTTTTTCTAGGCAATTCTCCATGTGTTGTTCAAAAAACATTCTCCTCAGTGTAAGAGGTACCGTAAACTGGGGGAACTTTGATCAGCGGGGTAACTTTGATCAACATGAAATTTTTGCAGATAATCATCAATGACTAAGTATAAAGTTAAAATATCTCAATACTGTTTACCACGTTTGAAAGTCTATAAATTGAGTTACAAATAAGCTAAATTTGGTTTCCATAAGGAGATTTTTAAATAACTAAAAATGAAATTTAAAAGTCTTAAAATATCTCGTATTTGAAGGCTCATAAACAAACATCTCTCCTGATCAAATTTTAGTTTTTAGGAGCAATTGGGTTGTTTAATGTGAAAGTTCAACTTTTTTCTTGGTTTAGGTTTGGTTTATGTCTTATTTTTTTTGGTCATTTGATGATAATTTTTGGATATTGAAAAAAAGGGCATTTTCCACGAAAAAGCCCGTTCAGAAAAAATGGCTTAAATCCCTATCAAATGGTTAACTTTAAGGAAAAAAAAGAACATGGGAACAGTGCAAGGAATAAGGGAATTGCCTGAAGGTAAAATTTCATTTGTTTCAGGGGCCAAAAATTTGTGAGGAATGTCTATAATTTTTGCCCCTGATTGTTTGCAGCAACATTATCCATTTTTTGAGCATATTTGTTTTTGAAAGGAAGTGTGAAAAATTCAATTGATTCCAAACAAAAAATTACTGTTATCGATTTTTTGAGCCTTCTGTGCTTAATGGCATCAAAACAATAAATTTGAAGATGTTGAGATACGTTAAAACCATTGTGATCAAAGTTACCCCGAAACTCGAAATCTGGTTTTGTAATAAACATTTAATTAAAACCACTAATGTCGTTGGAATTTAATGTAACCAATGATCATGTTAAATACTCCTCACCTCAATGAGTGATTTAAAGCTTTTAGGTATTACGAAAAAGCAACCCCTTCCAAAATATTCAAAAATGAATGAAAAAAGTGATCAAAGTTCCCCTAGTTTACGGTACCTACATGAAACATTGGCCCTTTTTCGATCTTGTAAAACAGTTATACAATTCAAACACAGATTCAAATAAAGAATATTTGAATTAAACAGAGTTTAAATTTCATGTACCTATTGAAACCACATGCGTGGCCGAATAAGGAATGTGATTGACCGCAAAGGATGGATTATGGATTAAAAACGAGCTAATAATAGATTACTTCTTTATTTTAAAATTGTTGTGAAATCTAAGTGTTAAAAGTCGCGTTCAATTTGGTCTCGTTAAACCCAAGCTATATGATTGTAAGGATATCCTTTTGAATTTTTTTCAACAACAGTTTCAAAACAAAATTTGTGAAAATCAACACCCTTTCAATTTTTTTATCGATGTTAAATCAGTTGCTTTTCCTAATTTATTAGAAAATGTTGCTTGTATGGAATCTATTTTTTACGATGGCAATGGATGTATGGAAAAAATTGCACGATAAAATTTTGAAATTCGACCATATATGTACATTTTAAAGATTGGATTCAACAAACTGAACTGTGCAAAATTTCAGGTCAATTGGAGTTGATTTTTGAGTACCTTTAGGTCCGGAAAATCGAAATTTAAATTTTTATTCTAAATGACTTGAAAAAAGACTTACACCGTCTTAGCCGATTAAGGGTTTACAGACTGAACAAATGACGTGGACAACTTAAGATTAACATTTATTACCCTGTACCGAGATGGGAATCGAACCCATGCCATCAGTGGACCTAGCGATTACCGTCTTACCACGCTAACCACTCGACCACCGAGACGTACAAAAAAGGCATAAATCGTCTAAATCTGGTGTTATTTAAAAAAAACTATGACCGAAAATTGAATTTCTGGGACTAAGTCAGGTTTCCGAAAAACGGTTCAGTCTCTAAAAGCCGATTTTTGACCAAATTTAACACTTTTATTAACTTTAAGGTGGTAAATTAGTAAAATAAGGTCCAGCGAGTTTGGAGATATAGAATACCGAGCTTAGGTTTTTTTGGCTAAGATTCATCCGCGGTCCCTTATGTGTTGAGACAATCTCGAAGCATGGTTTTCAATTTAAGCTTTATTATAATAAAGTTAGCACTCTGAAAAAAAATTTTTTTTTATTTGATTAAAATTGTCATCTTTTAAACAAAGTTGCCGAACGAAATATTTGTTTCTGGATATGGTTCTGGATTTCTGTGGTTAGGTCGAACAAATCAGTAACGATTTTCTCTTATTTTTTTCCAAGTATTCTATGAAAAATTCATTTAAATCCTCTTAAATGTAGTTTCAAATATTATGTTCTGTAATAAAATCTTTCTGAATTATTTGAAGAGGGGTTTCTTCGACGAGAACATTTATTCCTCTCTTTTTTTTTTTTCACAGAAGTGACTTCAAAATCATAATTTTGATTAGTCCAGTATTAGGAAAAACTGTGTAAACATAAAAAATCTGGCTAAAATTACGTTTGACAGACATCAGGAAACACGCGGTAGCTTAAGAAGTTTCGCAGTGGATGAAAACATGCTTTAAAATTTTGAAAATTTTGTATTTTTTTAATACAGTTTTTTTAAGATAACCGAAAAAAATCAGTGAGCCGAAACACAAAAAGTTGTTTGGATTTGACTCGGTCTTCACAGAAAAATATCGACTCAAATTGATAACAAGAACTGGCGGAGATCTAAAATCTAAACTTATTCCCACCTACAATCTGTACTACAGGAAAAAAAAACCTTTTTAATAAAAATCCAATTTATAAAAGAATAATTAAGAGCAAATTTAGGAAATAAAAAGTTTGAATTGATTATCTCATAAAACACTTTACATAAAGAATATTAACTTTTGATTATCTTGCACCATGGCCGTAGGAACGGGGGAGGGGGGGGGGGGTTTGGGGGGTTAAACCCCCCCCCCCCCATGAGGGTCCAAAAGAGCAAGCGAGATATTCTACTCTACTCTCAAAATTTACCAGTATCTGAACTTTTCGTTTACCGTGGTTGAATTAAAAGGAATCTTTCGATTGGTTTGATTCAACAAAAACCTCAAAAACCCATTTCAAGTTCGAAATTCTGCTGAAGTTTTTCAAAATTTTCTCACTTGTTCATAGAATAAGGTTGTCAGATATTTTTCAGCACGTGTCCGGGCTGTCTTATATTAAAACCTGGCAAAATCCGGGTGTTTGATTTAAAAATTGTCGACCAAATTAAGGCAAAACCATTCAATTTTGGTCAAAACCTAGGAATTGCTCTTCAAAAATCTAAAAAAAAATTTAAAAAACCTTCCATGATAATTTTTTGAAACTTGCTGCAAAAATTTAGGACGCATAAATATAAAAAAGTTACAACACCTTTTTTTAAGTTTGATTACAGAATGACAATGAGAACCATGACAAAAACCGGGCTTTTCCAATAAAATCTGGGCAACCGGATCGGACCGGACTTTTCCCAAATTATATATTAAATATCTGGGCCAATCCAGTAAAAACCGGGCAATTTGGCAACCTCAACATAGAAATTCAGGTCTGAATATTGAATATTAAATTTAATCCATTTTGGAGGTTCTGGTTCTATATTTCTATAACCAAATCCAAAGTTGTATTTTTCCATATTTTCGTATTTCTGATTTAATATCAAATTTAGGATTCTTGATTTTCAGTTCGAATAATCATAAGAAATTAGGAATGAAAAGCTGCTTTGAAATCCTTTTTCGAATTCGGTTTTGAATTTCATATCAAATTTGAATCATGTTTTTCAAAATTCAAATGCATTTTCAATATTTTTGAAAAAGTTTTCTATAAGATAAGTTACCCACCGTTAATCGATTTTTGTTAACTTATTTTCGGCATATCGGTGAAATTTATATTCTTGGAAAAAGAATATCAGAATTGAAAATTGATAAAGATGGATAGAAAAGTGAGAAGAAAATTACAGATGTTGAAAAGATAATAGTTTTTCGAATATGGAAAAAAGATGAAATTCTATTTTATATTCAAATTCTAAGTTCTAAAACTTTATCTGAACGCAAAATTTAAACATTT
Source organism: Uranotaenia lowii (assembly GCF_029784155.1). Lineage (NCBI taxonomy): Eukaryota > Metazoa > Arthropoda > Insecta > Diptera > Culicidae > Uranotaenia > Uranotaenia lowii. The sequence continues at coordinate 317,108,438 of NC_073693.1, forward strand.
AAAGCTTCTGAGTGGCGACCCAAAATTGAAAACCAGATTCTGATTCATCATTCCAAATTCACATTTTAAATCAGATTCACAAAACAGATTAAAATAAATAATATAATAATAATTGAAATAATGAATTTAGATTAAACCACCACTACAAAATTCAAATAATAGAATCATGAATGATTTGATTAAAATTCGTTTATTTGAAAGGGTGCCGTGCGCTATTCCGATAAAGCTCCCTTAAATTCATGAATGAGGGCTCTAAGATTTGGCTCATGAAATTCTGATCTGGAATTAAGATTCGGAAATCGTATTTTTTTTTTGCATTTCGGAAATCGTATAGAAATTGGGAAACAGATTAAAGGTTCAAGTTTTGAATTCAGGTTAAGAATTCAGATTTCAAATTCAGAAAATGATTCAGCTTGTGAATGAGTTTTTCAATCAACATAAAATTGTTGAGAAATTCAAGTAAACACGAACTTAAAAATTTGCTTGTCAATTCAATTTCCAGATTTCAAAGTTTCTAATCAGAATAAGTTTGTACACACAATTCAGCTGAAAATCACAAATATAAAGTACAATTTTAGTTAATTTTCTAAATTTTGATTCATGAAAAAAAAAATCCGAATTATATTTAAAAAAAAATATCCACAGGATTTTTAGTATGGAATTGATTCTTTAAGAAAAATATTTCCTGATTAAGAAACATGTACCTTATCTTCACCTAAAACATCTCCTAAACTAAATAGAAAACATTGGAAAGGTCACGAAATTTGTATAGGGTCCAAAAATAGAACACTCTCTACCATAATGTTCCATTTCTGGACCTTATAAAACCAAATTTTTGTATCCATACTGTGCAATCAATTAAGGTTCGAATTTTCAATTGAGTAATATTAATAACTGAGAAACTAAATTGAGCATTTATAATATTTATTTTCAGCTTTGTGCAAATAAACTACAAGTTAACACACAAATAATTAAACTGTATTTCTGCTTGAAGAACGGACTAGAAGGGAAAATATTTGTTTTATTTATATCAGAAATCAAACTCTTCTTTGAATTGTTAATAACCTGTTCAACTTTTTCATGATATTTTTTTAATTTTATGCCAATTTTTGAATAAATTGCATGAGCACAGAGGTTAAGAAACTTCAGTAGGGAAGGATGGGGATAATTGATTTCCTTTTCTTATTTTTATTCCTTTTTGGGAAAACTTGGCAACTCACTGTCTTTTGCATTTTCTGACAGTGTGTAATTTTAAATTTATATTCTGCAAAAGTCAGATCGAGGAAAAAACTCGTAAATGAACCAGAAGCATTTTCGTGAGACAGAAAAATTGTGATATTTTTTAAGTTACAGGAGACTTGATCCTTTACTAAAGGAGACTTGATTGTGAATCCAGAGTGCTCTGACCCTAGGCAAAATTTTTATAAAATCTGAAAATAAAAGGTCTGTTGACAATTTTTGCCATATTAGTTCTCATTTCAC